>NC_140985.1:408500-411566 GCF_056783735.1 Eptatretus burgeri | reverse complement strand
GATTGGAGAACCTTCCAGAAGGACAACAGTCTCTGCAGCAACTTCACATATCGAGGCTTTATGACAGAGTGGCGAGACAGAAGCCACTCCTGAGAAAAAGGCACGTGACAGCACGTCTGGAGTTTATAAAAAGGGATGTGAAAGACTCTGAGATCAAAGCACTACGTCTGGCATAAACCGAGCACAGCTCATCATCCATCTAACACCATCCCTACCGTGAAGCATGGTGGTGGCAGCATCATGCGATGGGGATGCGTTTCAGCAGCAGGGACTTGGAGACTTGGAAGGATAGAGGGAACAATGAATCGAGACAAATACAGGGAAATCCTTGAGGAGAACCTGCTTCAGAGTGCAAAAGACTGTGATAAAGATTTACATTCCAACAGGACAATGACCCCAAACATCCAACCAAATCAACACTGGACTGGCTTCAGAACAAGAACGTGAAAGTCCTTGAGTGACCAGGCCAAAGCCAAGACTTGAATCCCATTGGGAATCTGTGGAAAGACTTGAAGATTACTGTTCACCGACGCTCCCCATCCAACTTGACGGAGCTTGAGCAAATCCACGAGGAAGAATGGGAGAAAATCCCCAAATCCAGAAGTGTAAATCTGATACAGACAAACCCAGCAAGACTCGAACCTGTAATCGCTGACAAAGGGACTTCGACAAAGTATTGACTCAGGGGGTCGAATACTTAATAACGAAAGACATTTCAGCTTTTCATTTTAGCTCACCTGGACTTGAGTCTGGGGATGTGATGCGATCGAGCAGCGTCCACAGGTGAGTCAGTGGGTCAGTGGGTCAGTCTCTCAACACTTCAGTCTTAATCGCTAGAACCAAAAACGATTTCGATGAAACTTGGTCACAAGCTTCATACCTGATGCCTTACGAAGGTGTATTGACCACATCAAAATCTGCACTCATTAATGGGGTCTGCGGGGGTGCCGGGGGTCGAACCCCCCCAAAATGGGTTTATCACCCGTGATGTCCCTCAGTTTGTTCACGACGTTAAATAATTCAGGGTCCAAGGAGGTCTGCGGGGGGTTTGGGTGACTTGCTCCTGATCCAGGTGAACGTTACGACAGGTGGTCCTCTGTTGAATTGACTTGTAAAAATTTCTAAAAACATGTTTTCTCTTTTTCATTTTGTGGTATTTTGTGTAGATTTGGTGACGAGAAAACAATCTCAATTTAATCCGTTTTAAATTGAGGCTGAAACACAACAAAATGGGACAACAATCGAGGGGTGAGAATCCTTCCTGAAGGGTATGAATGTTGAGATAAGAGGACGAGTCGTTGTTTGAATGAGTTCGTAGACCACGACTATCCGCCCCCCCCCGCCAGACCGACCCTCAAAATAAATAAATAAACGAATAAACAAATAAACATGTCCTCGAGCATTCAGACTGTGCAGGTGAAACAAACCTCTGTGGGAAATCTCACCTGCACCTGTTTCACCTGCATTTGCCATTTGGTCCGATTAGTGTTCGTTGTACCGGCCATAAGTAAATTATTTGTTCAGGGAGCCTGCGATAGCTCACCTGCTCTTGGCGAAAGACACCGTGGGGTCTTTTTCGTCCAACGACTAACGTTAGCAGATTGGACAGCCGGCTAAACATGTGTCCGAGGCACGATGATGCAACACCCTGCTCACGAATCACCAATCGGACGGTTTACAGGTGAATCGGGAATCGAGCACCGACTGGAGAGCTCCAAGGTGAGTGCGCTTCCGCTGTACCACTCTGTCGGACACCTGGCGGACACCTGGCGGACACCTGGCGGACACCTGGCGGATACCTGTCGGACGGTAAATTATTACAGGAAATCAAACTTACCTGTGAGCAACAGAAACACCACCATTCCCATGTTCACAGGGCAGGTGAACCTCCCCCAACACCACCGGGGAACAAGGACTGTGGTCGATACTCGGAGAAAGTCCGATCAGGATCCGGGACTTCACTTATCACGGGATCATCCAGCTCCTGGAGGAGGAAAACCACATCTCTGTAACAACCACACCACGTGATCTCTGTAATAACCACACCACGTGATGTCTGTCATAACCACACCACGTGATCTCTGTAATAACCACACCACGTGATGTCTGTCATAACCACACCACGTGATGTCTGTCATAACCACACCACGTGATCTCTGTAATAACCACACCACGTGATCTCTGTAATAACCACACCACGTAATCTCTGTAACAACCACAACATGTGATCTCTGTAACAACCACACCACGTGATCTCTGTAATAACCACACCACGTGATGTCTGTCATAACCACACCACGTGATGTCTGTCATAACCACACCACGTGATCTCTGTAATAACCACACCACGTGATCTCTGTAATAACCACACCACGTAATCTCTGTAACAACCACAACATGTGATCTCTGTAACAACCACACCACGTGATCTCTGTAATAACCACACCACGTGATCTCTGTAACAACCACACCACGTGATCTCTGTAACAACCACACCACGTGATCTCTGTAACAACCACACCACGTGATCTCTGTAACAACCACACCACGTGATCTCTGTAACAACCACACCACGTGATCTCTGTAACAACCAAACCACGTGATCTCTGTAACAACCACACCACGTGTTTTGTTTCAATCCCGAACATGTTCCCTCATCCCCGTATTCCCAATGTGGAGCGATGACCCCAGTGGTGTTTATCTCATCCTTACAGGACACATGAACCACCACGAGACCCCATGTAACACGAGTTTATCTCCCATCCCGAACTCGGCGGCCATATTTGTTTTACTTCTCGATTTTACTTCAATTTAATTCAACCACAAACACCACGTGACCTCTTTGTCTCCTTTTTATTTACCGTTTGTCCGATTTGTGAGAAAATCTAACAACATGAGGGAAGTCGTGACATCAGGAATGGAGGAATGGAGGAATGGAGGAATGGAGGAATGGAGGAATGGAGGAATGGAGGAATGGAGGAATGGAGGAATGGAGGAATGGAGGAATGGAGGAATGGAGGAATGGAGGAATCACTCACCGCTGGGTGAAGAGAATCTCGAGGTCGA
>NC_140985.1:313500-403500 GCF_056783735.1 Eptatretus burgeri | reverse complement strand
TAAGAATCTACGAAGTTGGAAGTTCCCATATTTCAACTATAAAGAATCTGAATAGTGTTGTGAATAAGCAAGCAGGTCAATGATGATCAATCATATAATCTACAATCTCGTACAGTACCTAATACCTATATTCATAGACCACTGATGAGACCACCAGGCACTTTACGAGACTTGACCCTTGCAAAGTCTTGGATCAATTTGTCGAAGTCAATCTCTCTGAGAATATCACATTCGATGCTCATCAAGGCCAGGTGACTGAGCCTATCATGACACATTGCAGTGCGAAGTCTGTTCTTCCTCTTCTTCCTCTTCTTTTGGCTGCTCCAGCTTGGAGTCGCCACAGCGGATCATCCGTCTCCATTTCGCTCTGTCCTCCGCATCTTCCGTTGTCACTCCAACCACCCGCATGTCCGCCCTCACCACATCCATAAACCTCCTCTTTGGACTTCCTCTTCTCCTTTTACCTGGCGGCTCCATCCTCAGCATCCTTCTCCTGATATACCCCACTTCCCTTCACCCAGTGATGAAGCCACGATCTCCTTCCGATATTGATCGTTCCACTGGTAGTACTCAATGACAGTTTCAACACGTTCACCTATTCACCTAAAGAGAGATTGTAAGCCATCATGATTCCCACACACAAACACTTTGTGCCTTTGATCTTACGCGTGTCTGGACGAGTGAGTGGCAAGTCATGACCACCAGCATTCACTCCATTTGGTTTCTCAAAATGAAGACATAAAGCCGCACAAGCATCGCGCTGCCACTCTGCATCGAATGAGTGGAATCGAAATGGCCAAGCTCTCTTCTCCTCAGGCTCAGTGTTTCCTTGTGGCTCCTCATCCCGCAAAGTCGATTTACCTTTGTCAGTTCCAGTCTTCGTGGAGTTCGAAGTGTTTCACTCTGAAACACTGGCATGGAGCTTCATCTTGGCTCGAACCCCTCACAGGTTCCTCGCACATCGACCTCCTTGTCCACCCTTAATGCACGTACAGTTTTACGCCTCAGCTCCCTGAACAGCTCAGCTATTCAGCCTGGCCTTGCGACTGATCAATGGTATCCAGTGTCCCTTGAGAGACAAATTTCTTCTTCACCCTTCGGTGAGTTCCAAGACATCTCCCGGCAACATCAAGGACGGTGGTCTTGAAGGCACTCCACCACTCTTCAGGATCCCCCAAAGCACCCAGATCCCCCAAATCCCCACTCAGCATGTTCGCGAATTCTTCAGCCACCCTGTCATCCTTGAGCTTGCCAACATTCTGCCGAGGCTGGTATGGTACCATTCTCCTGGATTTAAGCTGCAACTTCAGAGTTGCGACAACAAGCCTGTGGTCCACATTGAGGAACTGAGCACTCTGGTCGACCATGCAGTTCTGGATCATCCTCCAGTGACCATCAACAAGCACACGGTCAATCTCCTTTGCCACATCACCAGTGTTGCAATACCAAGACAAGCGATGAAACCATGAACCAGCCACCATGAACCAAACAATAAAGCCTTGACGATGTGTACGTACATCGCACACAGTGTGCATGATGATCTCGTGATGCTCACCTGCATGTGACAAAAAGCAAAAACTTAATGATCATGCCACTGAATGATTATGGTTGTGGAGTTGAGAAACTATAAATGTAGATATATATGAACAGAGCAAGGTACGTACCATCATCGCCGTGCCTCCTCGACAAGGACGACAGCATTGTTGTTGGCCAAGGGTGGTGTATATGTCAGACATTGGAGCGTTGCATTCAAAAAGCAAGGGTTGCCACCTTTCTTGAGACCCTCACCAATGCCTCCAATTCTTTGCCACTCCAACGACAGCTCAACTGGTGGGTGAAGGTCCAGGGTAGGAACATGTTTCCCATTCGAATCGTCATCTGCAGGAAGCAAAACTCAAATATGGTGTCATATATATTTGGCATCAACACCATGACATCACGATATGAGCTCAACAATACACCGGTGTAGATCCAGAAGGTCAAAAGGAAAACAACAATTTCCCTTCATTTGGAGCATCTTCCAATCATTCCTCATCATGCACTTCACAGCAACATTAAAATCAAGGATGAAGTACTTGTCCTTCCTGGAAATGACTCAGACCGGTCCCCGGTAAGGAGGTTGCTCTGACAGTGTCGTCACGTACAAAAACATGGGTACGAGATGAGAGATCTTTGGGCAGATGCGTGGAACTCTGCTGAGCTCTGGAAGGGATGTAATGCAACTCATTTATTGTCCTTCGCAGTCAGAGAGTTGGTGTATTTTCGTATGATGTAACATCATTTTCACTGTCAATTAACATTCCCACAGGAAGTTTTATTCCTGATTCCCTGAACACTTCAAGTCATAAAAATCCATCCAATCAAAACTCAAATTTTGAAATGATAGATCAACGTGTGATGTTCACTCAGAATTGGCCAGACTTGCAGAAGTGTATCTTTGCATCGGAATGCCCAATGTTCTGATCTTGTATAAACGCAAGAGCTGAGACAATCTGATACATTATCGGCCAAGAGAATTGTTCAGAAAGTGTATCATTTTGAGAGAGGAAATCAGTGTTTCTCCTTCAACGTCCTCCATTGTTTTGGCTGTCCAAGTCATTCCATACTTGGAAACGGAACATTTGCACATCATTTGGATGAGAAGCCTTGAGCAACAATATTCTTTCATTTGAGAGCATGTCTCAATCATTCCTCATCACGCACTTCACAGCAACATTTACAATGCAATGATGTGTTGCAGATGAAGTGCACCATGGGGGTCAACTGGACAGGCTCACGACGGAGGCCCCAGTGGCCTCCATCCCGTGCGGATGAGGAGTCTGACCGGGACGAAGCATCCCCCATTTCGCATCGTTGGTATGAGCCTGCCCCGATCTCAAACGATCTCTCCAAGTCAGCAGGTTCAACTTTGATATCTCGAAACGAAATGAAGTTTCCATGATGAAGTCCACAAAGATGCAATACACACTCTGGGAGCTTGACTCTCTTTGCTGGCACAGAAGTGTCAACAGACTTCTTTTGCTTACTCATGATTTCTGACGGTTTTCTGTCGCCAATAACCTGAAAACAAAATGACATTGATGAGTTGTCACAAAGCAAAGTGCGTTTCATCTAAATTTAATGAGACATCTAAGAATCGAATGGCTAAGATGGGATAAGCTGGTTTCCACCAGCAAGAACATACAACATGCTTGGGAATACATGGAGCGTTCAATGTAGGCATGGGCCTGGCCGTGAATGAACTACCAAAGGCCAAAGTTGGACATGACAGCAGAGCGTCAACACCAGACGTGTAATGATTGTATCAGTTTCATAACAAGCGATCCAAGATGGACGCTCAAAATTTAAATTCAGACAGCAACCAATTCTCAAAATGTCAGAAAAATATCAAATGAAGTATTCTAAAATTCTCATATATGAAACCTACAACTCTTGAACAAATATATAATACAGTTTGGAGAATAAAATGCTTCCAATAAACCTAGAAAAAACACTTACTTTACGGAGAGTTGCGACCCAAGCACCGACGACCGGGCTCGCATTTTGGAAGGAACGAATCAATTTGTTTCACTTGATGTACGTTTGAAAACATTGAAAATATTGCAAAAACAACAGCATGGCAATATTATGCAGAAACAAAGCTGCACCCACATCCCACACAATGTTTGTTGATCACTGTTTGGAGAATGAATCACCAAATCAATCATCATCAAACACAAGTGTGCGAGGCACTGATATATTTATTTCCTTCGTACAAATGCCGATATTGTGCATAATTGTTCATTTTTTAAGAAAATGCGTGATTATGTCGTTAATAAATTGTTCAATCCTAGAAATGATGCTCCGAAACGTTTTATCGTGTGAAAACTGCATTGAAAAGTGGGGTCACACACCTTTTTATGGTGAAGAGTTCAAAAGTTATGAATTTGTCACCGGTACAGAACTAAATCCAAGATCGCCGCCATAAAAACCCCATGGGACAATATTTCGAAATGGGAACATCTTAAATTTTGTTTCTGACACCTTTGTGCATTTAAAAAAATAGGTGGCATTAAATGTTCCAGGGGGTGCATGGGAAGGCCATCTGGCGACTAGATTAAACTGGAAGAGGATGTCCATCGACACAGTTGGGCACCCGATATGGATGGCCATTGGCGGACAAAGATCTCTGAAGGGTGAGTCACACTGTCATATCAATGACATTCACACATCCACATACAATGACAGAAACCTCTCCAAATCCTGGTCTTTAACTGATATCCTTCTCCGACTGCATGATCATCATGTTTTGTGTAGATTCATTTTACCTTTTTGTCTCCGTGCATGACGTTCTTGCTGTGGATGTAACTGAACGCAGAAGCCGCCTGGAAAGAAAGGACTGACTTAATGGGTGGTTACACAAATAGGAGTTTCCAAAAAATCTTATATATTTAAAATATCCTGTTTTTAAACCACACGATAAACATCACAAATAACGAATCCCATCAACATCGGCTCAGCTCACCTGACGAATAATGGGTCGCACCTGTTCCTCAGTCATGAGTGCACCTTGATTATTGAGATAATGAAGCAGATCACCTGTGCAGACAATCAAACAGATACCATGAATGACTGAAACCTTTCAGTGAAATATACACATTCGCCAACAATCATGTGTAGCACTCGTTATTTTGGAGGATCACCGATGAGAGAGAAGAGTTTGTTGAGTGAAAAAGAGGGAAGAGTGGTTTGGGGGAATGGGTTGGATGGTCACACTCTCCATGCTAAAATCGACAAAACAAAGACATGATTTATTTTTCAACATTGTAGCTTCTCAAAGGCCAAACAAGCTGTTACAAGTTACCACCGCTTTCATGGCTCCTGATGCTTGTCTCCCTGGCTCCGTGATGAAGTAAAACACTTTCCTTTCAATGGGGAACTTCATTATTTTCTCAATGTGTAAAATTATTACCCTCGTCAGTTCAAAAAATCTTATTCTCTGAAGTGGCTGAACAGATTGATGCAAAACTTTACATGTTTTACCGTCTCTCCATGAAGAACAAAACGTTCACACACATGACAGCATCGGTCACATGGTTTGGCAGCGATATGGGATTTACCCTGAAACCTATAAAAAAAATCTTCTTCTCCAGAACAGCTGGACAAATCGAGGGGAAACTTCACACAAATGTTCCCCAAGCCATGTGTATACGAGTTTGTTAAGGAATAGATCAGTCACATGGTTTGGCAGCCATATTACATTAAAGGAAAATACTAAATAATGTTTCTCTGGAACCACTTTATCAATGAATGTGAAACTTCACATTTATGATCTGGTCGTGAGAGAGAATAAGTAGTGATCTCTCCAAGAGAGCGACATGTCTCGAGAAACCACAAACGCCAATTGCAACCCTCAACTCGGGCCGGATCCTCACGCCCAAAGTGGGTTTACCGTACCAGTGAATTAAACGTGGCAGATGGGGAATCGTGCCTGCAACAATGCGGCAGTTAATTTGGATGCGCGAACCAATGCTGCATGCTGCCTTACGTGGGCTACCATTACCATTGGGAACTCAGACCAATCTTGCCTCCTGGGAATGCTATTCGGACCAACGCAATGCAGGATAAATCGGGACACATTCAATACTTCAATAATTTATTCCACAGCAAACAAGGGAATGCAAAGAGCAGAAAATGATGGGAGGAGTGATTAAAGGAATGCAGAGGACAAATGCAAAGGAGAGCAAATGGTTGGGGGGTATTGTTACCTCAGAAAATGGTGAGGGAAATCACACATGAAATTACAAGAGGTTGAACACATATAAAACACATGAAAAGCACATTATACACATATATACATTTTCCCTTGCCCTCTACCGATCATACCTGACCCCGGAGTACTTATAAACAATCACTTAACACAGAACCACAATACTGGATCAAGGAGGAAGACACAGAGAGATTGGGTTGAGGGTGAAAGAGAATGCAGAGGTTGTTAAAAAAAATTTTGAGGCACTTTGTCGAGCCGACATTCCCGCTGAAATCGTTCCTTTTGGCGCTATCTTGCCCAAACTCGCGCCTCGTGTCTGCCCTTGCAACTGAGCCCCGTTAGTCTGCGGTGCCGAGTCGGAACCTGTCCGGCCAGCGTGATGTTCTGCGGCTTCAGGACAGCTCGTTCCATGTAAATATTGGCAGGCTTTGAGGTTTGGAAGGCAGCGCTGGAAAATATGGCACTGGGGCAATGTGAGTAAAATCGGGTGGAAATGAGGAAGACGTGAGATAGGAGAGAAAGTGGGGTGGCTGAGGTTTGAAAATCTGCTCTGGTGGAACAAAACGAAAAGTGGAAAATGTCTCTGGGAACAGGCTCTCAAAAATCTGATCTGTCTCAGGCGTTTGTCGAAGTGAGAGATTTTGCCAACGATCAGGGTTTATACCCCGCGCCTACCCCTCAGTGGCTGTTTTCCATTGGCCATGCAATGCTGCATTCATGTCTCTCGAAGGGGAGGGTGCATGAAGGGGTCGAAACAATCTCTACCTGAAAGACTTCTGTCTCTATTTACGCCGGGCATCGCCATTATTCTGCTACGTGTCAGCAAATGAGTGAACGGGTTTGTGAGCAGGTGAGCAATGAACGTGACTGGTGAGTAATGGAAGTGAATGGGATTAAATGGAAGAGACAGAAAGATAGAGATATAGAGGTGGATAGGAAGAGGGAAAAGGCACTTATGCTGCTAACACACGGACAATGCATATTGATCACATTGATAGGATTTCGCTTACTCCAAACAGAATAATACATAAATAACTAATATATATGTGTGAGTGTGCTTCCTTTCCCTCGGGGGGTGCACGAAGTCCAACCCTGGGCCACAACCGTCACACGACCCCCACCTCTCCAGTCATCCTCTTCTTAGGCTGTTCAAACCTCCTCCATTCCTCTTTTTCTCCCACTCTTTCTTCCCCCTTATTTTACACAACTCCCCAGACGTTCACCCTGTTTTTGTTTAGATTCGCATTCCTATGCTGGAAAAAAAGAGAAAAACGAATGCGTTGCGTAACTACGGCTCGCCATTCTCCCTTAAACATCACTTATACTTCACATTCGGATTCTGCACATTTGTCGAGAAAACTTTGAGTTGACCAGGTGGGCACTCTTCCGCTCATTTGAAGTCCAGAGTTATTTTTAGTGGCTCCCCACTGCCTGACATCAACACCTGCCCGTAATGTTGATGGCACTCTTCCGTCTCAAGGGTTCAAATACTTACACTGGGACCACATGGTCACTCAACACGTGTTGAGTCCTTTGACCCATGTGGCCCACATTTGAAGAAAAAGCACGGTGATCTTCTCTTCACCGTCAATGGCAACAAATTGGAGGGAGCAAGTGGCCACTCAATGTGGGAGTCTTCTTTGTCCACGTGGCCCACTTCCATGAAAAAGAACGATGGTCTTCTCTTTGCGGTGAATAGCAACGCATTGCTGGATGGGACCACGTGGCTGCAGAATGTGGGAGTTTTCTTGGTCCACGTGGCCCACTTCCATGAACAAAAAGCTTGGGTCGTCTTGCAGCAATGGTGAGTCTTCGACGTCCTTGTTTTGGCCTTTTTATTGCAGAAGGCCCGGAAACTGTGAACTTGGCTCTCAATGTAAGGTGTCACAACATTACAAAAGCATTGGGATGTATTTACCAACTTTACCTACTTTTTCCTTTTCATAACATTCACTTGGCTCTCTGCTCCATCACATTATACACGTCAATCATCACTCTCCAAATATTTCCAGTGTAAGTGCAGTGGCACCATCTCATTGCAGAAGAATGAGTTTCTTTGTTTGATTGTTTGTTCCGAAAACGTTTCGAAACTCCTGGGCCAATCACCTGTATCACATTGTTTTCATCCACAAAAGGTCAACGTCACAATTAAAACGTTCACTTCCAAATCAAATTGATGTAAAAACATTCTTTGGGGAATGGAGTTTCGTACGTCGGGTGGAACGTGCTTTGGGGAATGGAGTTTCGTACATCGATACAAAATTATAAAATAAAACTATTGTTTACATTCTTATGGGTTTCGAGGAAGCACTCAGAGGAGGAGATGATGATTCTCAGTTGACAAACGTCGAGTGTCGTGTAAAATGTGCTTCACATGAAGGAGACAATGTAAAGCACACGTGGTCGTATCGAAGGGGACATGAAGTTTCCTGTCTGCGTCTGTAAACATTCACTTGTACATTTTATAAAGTGTCGGCCATTGTTTGCTCATACACTGAATACCACGAAACGAACAATCACTCTGGAATCATTTAAAGTTTATTACCTGGTTTCACATTACCTGGTCAAGACTGTGCTCTTCACTGGAACTTTCGTCATCTCTCCGTTTCCGTTTATCATTCTGCCATTTCCCAGCCATTTCAAAATCCAGAGAAATCCTTCGAACGACGCCTTGTCCGATGATCTCTTGAGATGGTTGTGATGTTATTGAAACGACGTGCCACTCTCCTTCGTTCTCTCTCTCGATACGTTTTCTTTGTCTTCTCATTTGTCGTTTGGAGAAAATCATTGAGGGAGAAAGATGTCCATGTTGAACACTTGTGTTACGATGAAACTTTAAAATATGAATTACCTGATTGTTCTTTGATTTTGAAGAACCTCCTGAGGGAGGGAACCCACTGTCATGCCAGAGCTGCACCAAAGCCTTCAGCATACAAGTTCCCCCTGTGTCATCTGAGAGTTGACATGGGGTGTCACTGTTGTTGCAGACTATATTGAGAGGATGCTCAGATCATGAGTTGTTCTGTGGGCAGCTGACTACTTCCTCATATGTTGCATTTTTTTTTCTCTTTGCATTCCTTCTGATCCAAACACAACGCCGAATCACCTCTGCTTGAGTTGGCAAATGATTGGGAGAAAAGTGATGAAGAGGATATCCCAGTAACCACAGCCTTCTGTCTGACCTCAGTGTCCTACTTGGAGCGGTTGTAGTAGAACTGAGTGTGCTGACTGTGCTCTCACTGCTCCGGCCGAGCCCGTCTTTTCTTCTTCGTTTGCGACTCATGATCGCTGAGGACCTCTTTCTTTGTTATCTCTCTGCAAATGAAACAATTGTTTAAGAACATTACTGCGATACATAATAACCAAGATATATCGTCAGATATGAGCGACATAAATATACCTTACACAATTGAATAAAACTAAATAATTGTACATTGTAAAATTACAAAAGCCTTTATGTGTAATTTAAATTCTAACACAGGGTTTATAAACAAATTTTTGACAGGTATTCATGATATTTATTCGCAAAAGTCACAGAAGACAGTTAGTTTTTGAAATAAGGACACAATAAGGCCGAAATACAATTTCAAAGGGAGGTCGTCTTTGTATTTTATTAAAAGCAAAGAATCAAATTCCACATCTTTGGGAAATACTGAGTTTTAGATGAAAAAAAATTCACAGAATGTCTTAAAATGTTATTTCTCAAAAATTGGAACTGAGTATCAAGGAAACAAAATTGTGACATATTGTTGGGACTGTCTATTGGTGCATGTTGTGTGTGATGTGCTCGGTGCATCCCGACCCGACTAAACGCACTGGACGTTCGTGTAGGCCGCGGCGTGTCTCCACCTTTTGTGGCCATGGTCGCACCGACATTTGTCGTGTGGGTCTCGGGCTTGTTCACACCACTAGAACCGATCGGGGTCAACTGCACCCTCGTTCCATGGAGGACCAGCGGGCAAGAACAGGAACAGGGTCGACAGAGCTCCACTCTTCCCCCAGGATCACTCACCTGTACCGTCGGCTTAGATCTGCTGCTCCTGCAAACCGCGGTCAATGGGGGGCCGAGGTGTGCAGCGAGTGGACAGAGGGGACGGGAGAGAGTTCGGAAGAGGCGGAGGTGTGCTGTCTCACAGATGTGGTTGGGACACCCGTGCGGCAGCGAGCGTGGTCGACGTTAATATTACATCACATGGCATACAATGTAAACGGTGGTGTTCGCCATGGGCCACAGTTTGGAATTGTAAATAAGTCTTGGCATGATCATGGCCACGTCGTTGGTGTGTATTGTGTGTGATGCGTGTGGTAAATATCTACCCATTGAGACTCTCAGAGATTACCTGTAGACCAGGGTGTGTCCCTACCATTCGCGGCCATGGTCGTATTGGCGTGTCATGTGGGTCGCGGCCTTGCACATAGAACCGGCAGGGATTTCCCAGTTCTGTCGTTTCACGGACGTGGGTTAGTACAGGGTCGACGTAGCCCTCTTTTCCACAGGATCATACACCTGCGCTATTGTTTGTGATCCGTGGCTCCTGCAAACTGCAGTTAGAGTGGACGGGTGGGGAAGGGGAGAGGGGAGGCCATGGGAGGGTGGAGGGATTTTTTTTTTTTTTTTTTTGTATACCTTGGTCGAGGCTCGGATGAGAGCTAACACACAACTCACAGCAAGGAGGCATGAGACAAGAGGGGTGGGAGTGGAAGGGACAAAACATTGGGGAACAGACACAGGTGAACTGTGGAAGGGAGAGGGATGGGGATGGGACGGGGAACATGGCGAGGAGAAGATGGACATTACAGGGACTTTCAGGAAGGAAAGCAGGAGAATTGAAGGAAGTGGGCTTGGGTGGATTATCGGGGGTAGAAAAGATCGAGGATTTGGATGGGGGAAGATAAGAGGTGGTGGTGAACAGCTGTTTTGAAAGCCTGAGGGAAGAATGGGAAAGAATAGAGTGAGGAAGTTTATTCCAAAGGCGGGAAAAAGAGGAATGAAAGAGTGAAGATGAGCAGTGATTCGTGATTTTGGTAGTTTTACCAGAAGGGGGTTGTTGGCGGACCTTGGAGCGCCCTGTGGAAATGTGGTTGGGACAAATCGCAGAGAGAGCAGGGGGGCAAGGCTGGAGAGGAGTCGGTAGAAGACAGAAAGACCACCGACCAACCTGCGGTGATTGAGTGAGAGGCCCAAAGACTCAGCTTCATTGCGGGAGATGCCAATGATCTTAAAGCCCTGGTTTCGACAGCGTGAAGTCGAGAAAGGTGGGAGGCAGGAGCACCAGCCCAGAGGGGAGAGCAGTACTCCATCAGGCTACGGACAAAAGCTTTGTAAGTAGTCAGGAGCTCAAGAGGGCCGAGGAAGGACTTAGCACGCACGGAGGATTCCCAGTCGGCGACTGGCTTTTGAGGCAAGGTTGGAAATGTGACTTTCCCAGGAAAGGTCATGGCAGATAGTGAGACCCAGAAGCTTGAAAGAAAAGACTTCTTCCAGAGGATTGTTGAGAAAGTGGATGGGGGGGTTTTGTAAACGGTCCTTTCAAAGAGACATAGTGAGAGTGTGAGATTTGTGTGGATTGAAAGACATGTTCCACGTGTTGGACCAGTTTGTGATTTTATCCAGATCTGCAGTGAGCGAAGAAGCTGCTGCTTGCCGGTCAGAGGGATGACAGATGGTACGGCAGAGGGTGGAGTCATCGGCAAAGAGAAATAGAGGATTTTCCAGAGAGTCCGAGAGATCATTGATGAAAACCAGAAAAAGAACAGGGCCCAGAACGCTACCTTGAGGAACTCCAGCCTGCACAGGAAGAGGGGATGAAAGAACTCCATTTAGGGCCACACGTTGACTGCGACAGGAGAGGAAGTCTGCGAGCCATGAGTGGAGATGGCCTTGAATACCATGGGAAGAGAGTTTGGTGAGTCGGGCAGGGTGCCAGACTGTGTCAAAAGCACGTGATATGTCCAGGGATACGGCTCGGATTTCCTGTCTGGCATTGAGGACCTCCATCCATTGATGGGAGAGCAGTAGCAGCATATCCAGGGTCGAGTGACCTGGTCTGAAACCAAATTGATGATTGGAAATCAAGCCATTGGAGAAGAGGAAGGATTTCATGTCTGAAGCAATGATGGATTCCATAACCTTGCTGATGATTGGGAGAAGGCTGATTGGTCTGTAGTTACAGGGATCTGTTTTTGCACCTTTTTTATGCAGGGCAGTGATGTTAGCAGATTTCCAAGCAGATGGCAGATGACCTTGGGAAAATGAGAGGGTGAATAGAACAGAGAGAGGGTGAGCAAGAGCAGAAGAGCAGGCTTTGAGGACACGTGGGCTGATGCCGTCTGGACCGGTTGCAGAATCTGACTCGAGGTTTGAAAGCAAGCTCTCCACCTTGTCAGGAGAAAAGGATACAGAGTCCAGGGACAGTTGGGTGCGACTGGGTAAAGTGGGTAGAGATAGTGATGGGTTTGGGACACAAGATTTAGCTGCAAACACCGAGTTTAGACATTCAGCTTTATCACGTGTGGAATCAGCAGTGCGGCCATTTGAGGTAAGGGAGGGGATGGAGGCGGAACAAACACCAGAAACAGATTTGATTAAACGCCACCAGGATTTTGAGGAGGGAGAGAGCTTTGAGAGTTCAGACTTGAGATGAGAAAGATGTTGTTTTCTGGCTCTCCTGAGGGTAGATACACACTTGTTCCGAGCTTTGTGGAAAGAACTGAGATTGCCCTCAGTTGGGTTTGCTTTCCATGAGGCAAAGGCAAGTTGTTTCAGGACAACTGCCTCACCACAAGCTTCAGTAAACCAAGGGCGGGAGGAAGGGTAAGACAACTGAACACGAGAGGGGATAAATCTGTGCATGAGGGAGAGCAAGTTTCTTTGAAAGAATTCCCAGGATGAGTTGATGTTTGAGAAAGTAGTGATAGGAGACCAGTCTGTAAGTTTGATGGCTGCTCGGAGACCCTGCCAGTCGGCTTGAGTGAAATGCCAGACGGGACGGCGGTGAGGTGGTTCTCTGATGACAGCCAGAGAGATGTCCACTTTAACAAGGACGTGGTCAGAAGAACCAATTGGAGCGAAGGAAGAGCAGCAGATATTGTCAGGGAAATTTGTCAAAATCAGATCCAGAAGAGATGGAGTACCATTGGTTGAGATCCGGGTCGGGAAGTTGACCGATTGAGTCAGTCCCAATGAGTCACAGAAAGCTTTTGCTGATGTCCCATGGCAGGTGAGAGAGGTACCCACACCTAGCCAACTGGCGTGATGACAATTGAAGTCGCCACATAAGAGGAAGAGAGAGTTTGGATGAGAAGATAGAAGATGGTCCATGTTTTCGGAGAGTGAGGTGTAGATGGAGTCATCACTGTTCGGTGGACGGTACAGTACACATATAAACATGAGGTGGGAGTGGAGGGGAAGCCGAAGCCAGAGGTATTCCTGGGGGTGTGGGGGAGTGAGAGCAGTGCAGGGAGAGTGAGGAATAGAGTCTTTGATGAAGAGAGCAACACCTCCACCAGGACGAGGCTCAGGTCTGTCATACCGTAAGAGGGAGTAACCAGGGAGAGATACTTGAGAGTCAGACACGTCATGGGGAGAGGAAAGTTTCTGTTTGGCAGATAATGTCTGGTTTGTCAGTGGCAACCTGCATGGAAAGATCTGAAAGGTTTGAGCGAAGGCCCCGGATATTTGAGGTCCACACTTTTAATGAAGAGGTAGGGGAGGAGGCTTTGGGTGCAGGAGGTGGAGGGGGCGGGGAGTGGTAGGACGAGGGATGAGGGGGGAGGTAAGGAGGGTTGCTGAAGGAGTGTGGGGTATTGCAGAATAGCGAGGGGAGGGGGCCGAATGAGGAGGAGAGAAGGCTCTGTGGTGCTGGGGGAGAGGGGGGACAAGAGACAAGGAAGATGGTAGTTGAGGATTTGAGGAGGTGGAGTGAAAGAGATGGAGGTGAGAGGGCAGTGGAGGGAGGCAGGTTGGTGGATGAGAGGGGGGCAACTTAGAGAAGGAAGAGTGAGGGGGATGAAAGGTGGGAGAAAGGTGAGGGGGGGAATTTTTGAAAGAGGTGAGAGGGAGGGTTGGAGGAAAAAGAGTGGGATGGTTGCTTTGAGAGTGAGAGTGAGGGGTGAGGGGGGTGAGTTGGCACTGAAGTTGGAAAAAAAAGAATGGTTGATGGAAAGCGAGCATCCATGGCAAACTGTGGTTTTTAAAAGTTTTAGGTCAGAGATGCGATTTAACACAATTCTTGATGGATGCAATGAAGGCGAATTCAGAGCATGGAGAGAAGAAGCGTTGTAATAGTTGGATTTTTTAGGCAAGGAATGAAGGAGAGGTCGAAATGAGAGCAGTCTGTTAAAATAGCAGAAGAGAAGTGCATTGTGAAACAGTAAAGAGTACCACATGTGTGAGAGAGGAAGATGAAGCAT
Organism: Eptatretus burgeri; assembly: GCF_056783735.1. Classification (NCBI taxonomy): domain Eukaryota; kingdom Metazoa; phylum Chordata; class Myxini; order Myxiniformes; family Myxinidae; genus Eptatretus; species Eptatretus burgeri. The sequence goes on along the minus strand of NC_140985.1, from coordinate 389,339 downwards.
TATAAGATCGTTTTTGTTGTTAATATTAATGTATGAGAGAGTTCAACAGATTAGGTCATGGAAGTGTAAAAAAAAAAGAAATCGAGGAAGACGAGGAGGAAGTTAAGAGGAAGAAGAAGTCGCAGAATCGGGAGAAGGTGAGCGTGTTGTTGTTGTTGTTGTTGGGTATATATATATATATATATATATTTTTTTTTTTTTTGAGATAAGAAAGAGATTAGTTGGGAGAATGGGGGATGTTTGGAAAGTGGGGAGGATGAAAATTGAAGGTAATGGGGAGGATAGAAATTGAAGGTAATGGGGAGAAAAAACAAACAAAAAAAAAACGATCGAACACCGAGTGGAACCGGTAGGCCTCAAACCTAGGACTAGGCCTCAAACACCAGGTAAGAACGTCGACATAAATACTACAAAATAGCACGATTTTGAAACAAAACCGAACTAGGAACACACATTAACATGTAGGTGAGAAAATTAAACAGTTAAAACGGGACAAATAACAACCGGAACTTAACTTTGAGAATGTCAGCAGGGAGCCCCGAAGGAGACCTCTTGCCGCTCAAAACCGGAGGGTGGGTTTTCATCGGCAGGGTGTGTTCCACGAGAGGCAAACGGATGTTATTATTGACCCCAAGCATCAATAGTGCCAATCATGCTCTTTGGTGGATCAGGCACAAGTGTCATCAGGCTGCATCTCTATCTATACCTGCACCTGCATGTACTCATCCCGTGAAGGGCATAGTAGGGGTGAAGGGATGCCCTCTCATGATGTGGTGCTTCATAAGTTACTTCTTTAAAAAAAAAAAAATAATTACATAACTAAGGGAGGGGGATAGTGAGGGAGAGAGAGAGGTAAAGGCCGATGGGGTATAGCAAGTTAATACAGTGGCACTTGCAATTGGTAACACGAAGCAGGTTTGCAAAAATGTATTTTTAAAATTTTTTTGTGAAATGAAAGCTGGGCGGGGGCAGAGAGATAAAGGGAGTTGAACAGAAAGTGTGAGTCGATGGGCCGGCAGTGGGCAGGCTGAGGAGAACAGTAGCATAAGCAATGGCATCATGGAGCAATTTAAATAAGGGGGAGGGATTGGGAGTCGGGTATCTGGTGGAGGGAGATCAGCAGCATAGACGTGTGAGTGACCCAAGTGCTAGGGCAAGTCAAGTCGGGCCGTCGGGGTCTTCTCCAGTGAATGCACATAGCATATCCAGGGACATCAGCAAAGTCGCTCTGGAGATTTGAATGGCCGCTCGTCGAATATTGTTCACTCCTCAGCTTTCTAAAATAAGGGAGTTATGTGGAAACCATTTTTCTCGAGCTCCGACGGGGAAACCTTGTATGTCTCATTGTGTGATCTCCAGATGTTCCTCTAAAAGTCTTCACAATAGCTCCGAATGCCAGTTCCAAGGATTGAGAGTCTTTCAAACATTATTGAAACATCAAAGATCGAAGCTGGGTATCCTTGTTTAGTGCAGACTAGATCTGGTCTGTGGCTTTCCACTTTCTCTCTGGTGATTAATTTTTCCGTTTCACAGCTCCAGCCACTCTTGTCGGCCAGTCCAGTGAACATCTCACAGAAAACATGGAGAAGGGTTTCTAACTCCACTCAGCACAGCCTGCAGGTTCCGTCGGCCTCAGGACTTACCCTGGTCAACGCGGCTCTGACTGGGTCGGTGTTGGAACGGAATTGGAGTGCTGCTGGCGTGTGCCGAAATCGGTCCAGCCTCAAATTGTACAGCCAGGTGTGAGAGACCGGATCATTGCGGAATGTAGCCGCACCGAGACCGTAAACTTGCTGGGAATACCAGCGTTTTCTAATCGTGTTGCGCCAACCGGTGTTCGAAACATTCCCGGAGGCGTCCACCTTCAGGCCTAATCTGGTGAAGCGGGATTTTAGGGAAGGGCCAGTGGAAGACCCTATAGAAATGGCGCGGGTCACACTATCGAGAGAATGGATCAAGGCCCAATCTTTGGTCGCTCTAATCCGTGGGACAGCGAGGGCGAGACTTATCAATCTAATTCCTCCGTCCCGTGTTTTTGTCTACAGAAAACCGTCCGGAGTCTGTGTTGGCAGGTGGATCGCTCGTTCAACCGCCATCCTGATTGTTCGGGTAATTTCGTGAAGCTGATTTTTGGGGGTGTCACTGTGTCGTTATTGGTGGAGGAGCCTTGGGACGACATGGTTTTTGATTAAAGCAGCGCGTGTCGTCGCTCTGACAGGAGCAGCTCTGATATTGTTCAGCCAATTGTTTCGGGTCGAGGCCAAGTCTTTCAGGCAGAAAATTGATGCCGGGCTAATCATGGTGCCGAGGTAACTGACGTGTTGTTCTGGGGCCAGCGAGGCAATCTCTTCCCCTTGGAGGGAGGCGCCGGTGGAGTCCATTTGTCACAGTTGTACATCGAGCTGCGGTCACGACCGTGTTGTCTGTAGAACCCTTTGGTTTGGGCTAAATTGAGGTCTCGTCAGGTGTTATCGCAAGACTGTTTGACGATGTCCAATTTAACTTGCATACCCTGCCAGCACCCACTGACTAGTGTCAGGTCATCGGCGAAGGCCAAACAAGCCAACCACTCCAGACAAGTCCACTCCCCCAGTCGACCTGTTGAGGCCCTAATGTTACTTGGAAAAATTCTGGTGAACAAACGGGAATGCAGCTCTTCTTAACAATAATTCATGGAAATAAAATTCCATCAAAGAATGCACCTTCAGGATGTAAATACACAATAAGAGCAGCACAACAAGGTATAACCTGCTCGTGGCCACGACAAGCTGTTCGCAACCACGCACACTGACACGGATGAAGAAGATTTCGGAAATGAGGATTGGGCGAGGGCAGGGTGAACAAGTGAGCAGGGCACTGTTGAGAAGGCAGGTTCGGAGCTGCAGGGCACGAACAAACCTGTGGGCCCATTGGGAATGAGCTCTCTCCCTGTGCGATCACAGACGTTATGAACAATCTCCATCTTCCAAGCCAACAACCGCTCTTATCTTCAAGGTGGAGGGGGGTTTGGTAGTGGGTAGTGGTGTCCGGAACCTCCTCCTCGGCTTAACTAAAATCTAAACAGACAGCGTTTCCACCCCTGAATTTATGAATTACTTGACACAAACAAATCCAGTGCCAAGGCGTTCTTTATAATAACTGATACCAAACAATCGGCTCCCCCCCCCCCGCCAAACCTCATAAACATATCGCTGCATCCAAAAATCTGGAAATGTAATCTGCAATTCACATGAAGTAATCGTACATTCCTGTTGGTGGAGGGGAGTGAGGGTGAGGAGTGAATGTTATCCCACCTGGTTATCTCTTGTTATGGAGCCTTCGTTTTTCAGGAAATTCAGTCAACGAGGAATCTTGAAATGATTTTCAAGACATGGATCATGCACCATGTACTCTGGCTTCATCAACAAAATGTTGGGATCGTCAAGGTAGAACTCTTTTGCAGTCTTGTGGAGCTGTAAAGTGTGGAAGAGGTACAATTAAAATTATTCACTTTTAAGTTATTCTGCTACATAATTATTTTAACGTCAGGACCACAATTCATCGAGGATCATTCAGGTCTTCAATCAGTTTCTTGTTCCTCTGGAGAAAGCAAATCCGGCGTGCCTCCTCTGGAAAAGGCAAATCCGGGTGTGCCTCCCCTGGAGAAGGAAAATCCAGGTGTGCCTCCTCTGGATAAGGAAAATCCAGGTGTGCCTCCTCTGGAGAAGTCAAATCCAGGTGTGCCTTCTCCAGAGGGAACTCAGAGGCCTCAGAAGAAAACTCTTCCTGTTCTGCAAAGCTCTCATCTTCACTTGTCAGCTCAGGTGCGTGAAGTGAGGGCTCTCTCTCTCCTCCTCCAGACTCTTCCTCACCGAACCCTTCAATACAAAAGGCAACAATACACATTGGTTTCATCATAAAATGCTCTCACTGCAAAGTCAATTGCATTAACAAAAAATAATAATAATAAAATAGCAAAATATGATACATGAAACATTGTTCACCAGTGTTTTATAGTAACTTCATAAAATGTGACGCAATGTCTTCTCGTACCTTCTTTTCGGAGAATGGAGCGCAATTTTCTTTAAAAATATTTCAACTTTATCATGTTTAGTGTTGTCATTTTATCGATTCTTCGAACATCTTGTAATGCCTTGTGTGGTTTGTCAGACAGTTAAAACACTTTTTGTATTTTGTCAACGTCTCTGTCCCCGTCGTCCTCCTCCATATCCACGTTTTCCTCCTTTTTTTCGGGTGTGTGACTGCTTCTTTGGAGTGCTCTCAATTTATCCTCCATCATGCTTACTCGAACATCTTTCATCAATTTTCGATATTCCACATCTTTCGAAGCAAACAAAAAAAAATTCAAAATGACAAATCAATTACAGAATTAAACACAACTGAAAAAGATGTAAAACAAGAAAAAATATAAACAACATGAAAATAAATAAATAATCCAGATTTTCATTAAAATATCAACATCTTACTCTTTTGTCATTTACGTTCACAACGTGCTTGTCAATCCTTTTAAGTTGCCATTTACAGCTCGACACTGGGCAATTAACAGCAATGACATATCTGGTAACAGAAAAAAACAAAAACAATTATCAGAAAATTTTCACAAAAAACATTTATCTGAATGATGAAATCAAACGATGATGAAACCGAGCTGCAATTACAAAAAAATATCTTTTTGATGGAAATTTATTTGATGGACATGGCAGTTTTACTCTCACATGACGTCAAACCATGCACCCCACGTAGGAGCTGCACGAGGTGATTCGTAACACTCCCACATTTATTGCAAATCTTTGGATGTTTTGTCTCAGGATAAGGAGGGGTTAAACAAACAATTGAAACCAATACTTCGTTGAAAACATAACCAATTACACACACACACACACACACACACACACACACACACACACACACACACACACACACACACACACACACACACACACACACACACACACACACACACACACACACACACACAAAAAAGTCAGGACCACAAGTAAACACTGAGATGCGAAGGACAGTACTCCCAAGTATTGGCCTTTTCGATTTTCATGCTTTGGAATGTTTTGCGGAATGAAGGGTTTTATGGTGGCCGAAGTGCAAATGCTGCCACCAATCTCGTCATAAAAAGTAGCCCGACTGCAGGAGGACGTCCGCAGACACAGTTGGGCACTAGATATGGATGGCTGTCAGCTCATAAGGTGCGCCTTTGACCTTTGTTCTCACGCAAGGATCTGTGGATCATTGTTAATGTATCGTTGTCATTCTTCAACAAGATCTTTTCACTCTCTGCATCCTGAAATGTGATTGGTCGCACCAGCTGCCACAATATTGTTGTGTTCGCCTGACGTTCTGCAACCGCTTTTCATTCCCTTTCAAAAATGCCTTCCAGAAGCGGGCATCTCTGTGCGATACACACAGGGTTTGCTTCGAGCCCAAGACCCAGCAATACACTGCCTGCCAGCAGCGCCCGGGTTCACACGAAGAAGCCTTTGAACCGCAGCGAACTCAGTTCTCCGAGCACCCTTCTTTGTCACCTGATGACACCCTCTCCCAGCACGGGGCATGTCGGGCTTACGTATCGGCACAGTCCCATGTGCTTGGCCATCCACTCGTTCCTCTCTCACGTTGTCTCTTCGGGTTCCCTTCGTCTTACAACCTCCGGGACCCCCGACTGGGTGGGCATTGTCTCTCGTGCTGGATACCATCAACTTTGAAAACGTTCTCAAGCTCGGCTTGGAGGTCCTCAGGACTTACCAAATACAAGTGACCGATGAGATGAACTAACCGGTGCTCGCTCCAAGCTCTTGCCCCTTTCGATAGCCCTTTAACATATCCTACAATGTCCTTCTTCCACCTGTCACCACCATACTCTTCACCAAAGTCAGCCGGGCCAGCTTCCACAGAGCCTGGACCCCGTCACCTGTGCAGGAGAGGCCGTTTCGTCCCTCGGTGTTTGTCTCGTCTCATCTCCGGTAACTTTGTTTCTTCTCGGGGGCACCCACAACGTAGGGAAGAGGCCATCCAGCGTGGTATTTCCCTGGGCTCGCTCTGTCAGCTTGGAATCGACAAGAGCTTTGTAAACGGCCTGCCTCCCTTTCCCCTAAATGGCTTCCAATGACCGTCCAGGTATGAACTGAAATAACACTTGATTGATGAATTTAACTCCATTGTGTATCAGTTGAGCCTCACGGACAGCCATGGCATACACCTCCTCCTCGTTCCAACGTGCCTTCACCCGAACAGATCGGTTAGACACATGGAACATGAATTAGTGCGCCTTATGCCTGTGCCAAGACCAGTCTGACTCCGAAAGGAACTTCCACAATCCTCACACACTCACAAGCACCCTTGAGCTACCTGTGGCTCTGGTGTCGTACTCTCAGGGACAGCCGCAGCAGCGGTGTCCTCATCTCTACGGACCATGCTTTCAGCAAGCGCTGCAGAGAGTGTCAACGACGGAGAAGGGAGAGTGCACCCCGGCCCCGCGGAAAGCCCGACCTCGACTTGACACACACCCCTGACAACCCTATTTAATCAAATGACAGCACGTTGTACTTTCAAACATCCTGCTCTATTCACTCCATCATTTTCCCGGGGTCATCTTCCCTCTTCTTGGAAGTCAGCTGGCATCATCTTCATCAACCATCTTTAATGAACAATGTTGAGGGGCCACTCACCTGCGATGGACCTACGTGGGTCTGCGGTCACTTCGACATCGATAAATAAAAATTTTTTTTTAAATGAAACGTTTCATTCACATCACAGCAGGAAGCCCGGGAGGTACGCATGCTCGCTCTCAGCACTCTGTTCGTCCTTCGGGTTCGAAGATGACCATGACTTCATTTTCAGTAGGAGGATTGGTGACTGTGGGTCCGGAAGTGACTGGTGAGGCCAATCCGGGCCCGGAAGGCACGCCCACACGTAGGACACAAGTAGATGGGTTCTGCAGTGGAAGTGGAGGTAGCCCGGGCCTTGCGCGCGGTGCGTTTCTTCTGGGCCTCTGCAGTGCGTCTGTTCTCTGCTGCACGGGCTCCTGTGGTGAGCTTGCTACGCCAGGTTGGACGGTCCAGAGCAAGAGATTCCCAAGTGCTGAGGTTGATGTCCAAGTCTTTGACGGACACTTTGAGGGAGTCCTTAAACCGCTTCTTCTGTCCCCCGACTGAGCGCTTGCCCTGACACAGTTCTCCACACAGAAGCTGTTTTGGCAGTCGACTGTCGGGCATTCTGACGACATGGCCTGCCCATCTGGGTTGGGCTTTCCGTCGAAGGGTGTGGACGCTGGGGATTCCGGCCCGTTCCAAGACCTCTGTGTCAGGAATTTTGTCCTGCCACCTGATGAGAAGGAGTCTGCATAGGCAGCTGTGGTGAAAGTGGTTGAGCTGTTTAGCCTGTCTGCTGTAGACAGTCCAGGTCTCGCTGGCATAGAGAAGAGTGGTGAGTTCCACTGCACGATAGTCCTTCAACTTTGTGGTAAGGGTGAGTCCTCTCTGCTCCCAAACATTCTCACGGAGCCGCCCAAAGGCCTTTGCAATCCTATTGTTGACCTCAGCGTCAATGTTCACCACTCGCGAGAGTGCACTGCCCAGATAGGTAAAGCTGTCGACAGCCTGTGGATTCTGCCCCTTCACCGTGATGTGTGGTTCCTGGTCGGGCTTTCCAGGTGCGGGTTGGTACATAACCAGTATTTTTGGTGCGAATGGAGAGACCAAAGTTGTCACAGGCCTGTGAGAAGCAGTCCATTTCATCCTGCATCTTCTGCTCTGTGCAGGCGTTGAGGGCGCAGTCATCAGCAAACAAGAGATCTCTTGTTTCTCTTGTCATATATCTCTTGCCATATCCGAGCCTCCACCGGGTCTTTTGAGCAGCAGATGGCGAGGAAACTGCCCTTTTTCGGGCGCGGCGGCGCCCATGCCGCCGACAAGTCCCGTTGACCCTCAATACTGCAGCTGAATGTCGAGGGCCTTACGACAAGCAAGATCAATGTCACCGAGCAGCTTGCCCATAAGAACCGGGCCCTCCTCATCCTCCTCCAAGAGACCCACTGCATCTCTGCAGAAAAGCTAGTCTTTCTTCACTGTGCACTAGCTGGGTCTGCTAAAAGCAGGAAGCACGGCCAAGCCACGTTTGTCCACGAGAGCCTGAGCTGGACTCTCGTCGGTCAATCTGTGGCTGATGCCGAGATAGAGTGGGTGTGCGTGGACGTTGCAAACCATAACATCATCAACGTCTACAAGCCCCCACCCTCGCGGATATCCCCTTCGTCGTTGCCCACGTTCTCCTTCCACAGTCTTTACGCTGGCGATTTTAATTGCCAGCATGTTGACTGGGGGATATAACATCACGAGCAACGATGGAGAGTGTCTTGCTGCCTGGGCAGCAAACAACAAGCTTGCTGTCCTTTGCAATCCAAAGGGCGCAGCCAGTTTCCTCTCCGGACGCTGGGGAACGGGAACGAACCCCGATCTGGCCTTCGCGAGTGCCGACCCTGACAGCCCACTACCTGACAGACGTGTGCTTGAGAAGTTCCCGCGGTCCCAACATCGACCCTCGCTTATCACTGCTCCGAAGCTCGTGGCACCTGTCCCGAGCGCACCGGTGAAGCGATGGAACTTCAGAAAGGCCGACTGGAATCGCGACAGCCTCCTAACAAACAAATCCATCATGGGTCTACCACCACCCGATACCATTAATATGGACCAGGCTTACAAGGACTTCTGCAACGCCATAACATCTGCGGTGAAGAAAGCAATCCCACGTGGCCGCCGAAACAACTATGCGCCGTGCTGGGATTCTGAGTGCGAGACCCTCTATCGCTCCTTCCTTTGTGCCCCACCGGGCACCCCTTCCAATGTAGCCACCACCAATTTACTCGCGCGGCTCTACCAAAGGAAGCTTGAGCGGTGGACCGAAGCCGTCAACACCATCGACTTCTCGCACTCCAGCTGCAAAGCATGGAGTATCATAAACAACCTCACTGGTCGGTCAGCACCCTCAGGTCAGGTCAGGTATGGGAGCATTTCCCAGAACAGCGCGTCGAGGGGAATGTGCTCCCCTCGCCAGTACCCGTTTCTGCTGACGCCATTGCGACCCAGCTGGTGAAGAACGGGGTGTCCAAAGCGTGGGACTGCAAGTCATCTCGACTTGTGGCCAAAGAGGTGTCTGACCTCTGGAGGGTGGAAACACCAGAAGGCGAAAGTATCTCCGATGACTTCACCCCGGATGAACTCGCCACCGCCCTCCAACTGCTGAAGCCACACAAGTCTCCGGGCCCCGATCACATCTGCCCGGAACTTATACTCCATGCTGGCTCTGCATTGAAGTCCTGGTTACGCGAATTCCTCTCTTCCTGCTTGCGTCACCTCAAAATCTGGAGAAGAGCCCGAGTAGTCGCGATCCCCAAGCCTCATTAGGTTACAGGGGACCCGAAGAGTTATCGCCTGATATCTCTCCTTTGTTTCCCCTTCAAAATCCTCGAGCGTCTTATCTTCGCCCGCGTCGAACCAATTATAGATCCGCTTCTCCCTCGGGAGCAAGCTGGTTTTCGGCGCGGGAAATCTTCCGTAGATCAGGTCACTCTTATGACCCAAGACATCGAGGACTGCTTTGAGGCTAAAAAGAAGGCCGGTGCTGTGTTCCTTGATGTCACAGCCACCTTTGATACCGTGTGGCCCCACGGCCTCACCTGCAAGCTGCGCCGCCTGCTCCGAGACAGGCACATGGTCTGTATGATCATGGAGCTTGTCTACAATTGAAGCTTCACCCTCACCACCGGTAGCGGACAGCGAAGCAGGTTACGACGCCTTAAGAATGGCGTCCCACAGGGATCGGTCCTGGCCCCCCTCCTCTTCAATATCTACACCCACGACCTGCCGAACACGGTCTCCACAAAGTATGCTTATGCGGACGACCTGGCGATCGTCCACCCGGCAAGGAAGTGGGAAGCACTAGAGGGGACTCTGAGCCAGGACATGTCTACTTTATCGGCATACCTCCAGAAATGGAGATTGAAGCTCAGCGAAACCAAAACAGTGTCGGCAGCTTTCCATTTGAACAACAGGGAAGCAAAACGTGAGCTAAACGTCAACATCGATGGAAAACCCCTGTCCTTCTGTCCTGAGCCAAAATATATTGGGGTAACATTGGACAGGTTACTCACGTTCCGCCGACACCTGGAGCCACTATGCAAGAAGCTAATATCCCGTGCCGCGCTGCTTTGACGACTGGTGGGTTCCGGCTGGGGTGCGGCAGCTGTCACGTTTCGTACAGCAGCCTTAGCCCTGGTCTACTCCACCACCGAGTACTGTGCGCCCGTCTGGTGCCGCAGTGCTCATTCCCACCAGATCTACACCGCCATCAACCGCGCCTTGCGTACTGTGACCGGATGCCTGCATCCCACACCAACGGACAACCTTTCCATCCTCGCAGGCATCCAACCCGCTGAGCTTCGCCGCGAAGAAGCCACTCTATCTCTCACTCACTGGGCACTCGAGCCAAATCATTTGCTCCATCACAAGCTCTCTATTTCATCAAATGAGCAGCCCCAGCGACTGAATTCGAGATATCCATTTGTGCCTGCCGCACAGTCGTTGCTGAAAAACGCCAACGACCTTAACATCAGTGCGGCCCACTGGGCGGATCATAACTGGAGCACGGTATGGCGGACGAACAATACCAGACTCCGCGCTTTCATTCCCGACGTCGGTTCCCATACCATCGAAATGCCCTTGCCAAGACTGGCTTGGGTACGACTAAACTGTCTACGTTCTGGCGTCGGACGATTCCGCTCAAATATGGGGTGTGGCTCCTTCTGCGGCTTGTGAGTGTGGCATGGAGGAACAAACCGCAGACCATGTCATCCTTGGCTGTCCCACATACCGTGCCTCAAGCGGGGCACACGGTCTGCGTGTTTTGGATGACGATACAACCCAATGGCTGCTCGACACCTGCCCCGACATATAGCCCGGGTGCGACGCCACAGCTCCGGGGTGATAAAAGGCAAAGACCCTCGGCCTCTGAGCGTGGCGAGAAGAAAGAGAATGAAACCAAGATCAAGCTCGAAACGAAGAAGAAGAAGAGATCTCTGATGATGGTCTCCTTCACCTTGCAGGCGCCTGAGATTGAACAGCCTGCTGTCAGTCCTGCACCTGATGTGTATTCCATCCCGGCAGTCATGGACAGTGTGACCACTCCTCATTTTCATAAATGCCAAGGTGATCCAATGAAAAAAGCCAATAATTCACAAGGTTTCGGAAAAGCGATGATAATAGAAAACCTATACACCAAGAAAACCTATACAAAACCAAGACGCCAAGGTGAACAACGAATAGCCAAGATCTTGTGAAAAAAGCCAAGGAGTGGTCACACTGGTCACGGAAGGCATCAGTCAGCATGGCAGAGAAGACCATGCTGAAGACCATGCCGTTTGTCACTGGAAAGGTTTCCGACTCTTCTCCATCATCGAGCACTTTCACCATCATGCCGTCATGGAACTTCCTGACAATCATGATGAACTTGCTTGGACAGCCAAACTTCTGCATTATCTTCCACAAGCCATCTCTGCTGACAGTGTCGAAGGCCTTTGTGAGATCGAAAAAAGTCACGAACAGGTCACTGTGCTGCTCTTGGCATTTTTCCTGGAGTTGGTGTGCAGCAAATATTATGTCGACAGTTACACGTCCAGCACGGAAACCGGCACTGGCTTTCTGGAAGGAGACCCTGCTCAAGGTGTTGATTCAGACGGTTGAGCAGGATGTGAGCGAAGATCTTCCCAGCTATGGGCAGGAGGGAGATGCCTCGATGATTGTCGCAAGACTGGCGGTTGCCTTTCCTCTTGTAGATGTGGACTATGCTGGCATCTTTCAGCTGTTGTGGGACCTTCCTTTTATTCCACATGGACTGGAAGAGTTCAGTCAGCTTCTGCACCATGACAGGGCCTCCTGCTTTGTCCACTTCAGCAGGAATTGCATCTGATCCTGGTGCTTTGCCACAGGAAAGTTGCTTGATGCCCTTTGTGACTTCTCTGTCGGGAGGTTGTCAAGGTCCTGGTTGATCTCCATCTGAGGTAGGCAAGTGATGGCCTGGTCGTTGATATCAGCAGGGCGATTGAGGACCTGGTTGAAGTGTTCAGCCCATCTCTCCAGAATCTGCTTTTTCTCTGTCAGCAGCTGGGTCTCCTCTGCATTGAGGAGGGGAGAGGAGCCAGAGGACTGGGGTCCATGCGCAGCCTTTAATACGTTGTAGAAATGCTTGGTGTCATGACTGTCTGCGTAGCGCTGGATTTCATCAGCCTTCTTGCTGTACCACGCGTTCTGCATCTCACGGAGTTTCTTCTGTACTTTTTGTTTTGCGCTGGCAAAGGCATCTTTCTTCGCTTGTGACGTGGGGTCGTTCTGGTGTGCTCCGAACAGTTGGTGTTTCTCTGAAAGCAATGCTTGTATCTCTTTATCGTTCTCGTCAAACCAGTCCTGGTTTCTGCGGGATGCTGGCCAGAGGTGTTCGAGGGCGATGGAGTGGACTGCATCTCTGAAGGCCACCCACTGTTCTTCAAGGCTGTCCTGGTCATCATGGGGTGTGTCCACCACCTTTCCATCAAGGTCTCTCGAGATTTCTTCTGCAACTTTGCTGCTCTTTTGCTTGGAGATGTTGAGCCTCTTTGCAGTCTTCTGACCTTGGAGTCTTCTCATGGGCAGGATGCGACGCTTAAGTTTGGACACGATGAGGCGATGATCAGTCCAGCAGTCGGCACCACACATTCGAGATACACCACACACACCACACCACACATTCGAGACACCACACACACCACACATTCGAGATATTCGGAACCACACTCTTTGTCACTCTCACGTCCTGCCTGTCCCTCTTCCTGGTGATGACATAATGAATCAGATGCCCTTGCCTGGAGCGTGGATGCATCCAATATGTCTTTTTACGGGTGGGGAGGTGGAAGAGTGTGTTGGTGATGACGAGGTCATGTGAGGCACACATCTTCAGGAGTAGAACGCCGTTGCTGTTGCACTTGCCGGTGCCGTGTCTTCCAATGATCCCTTCCCAAGTCTGGTGATCTTTCCCCACTCTGGCGTTGAAGTCCCCGAGGACAATAAGGTTCTCTGACTGTGGGACTGCTGCAATGAGGGCGTCAAGTTCTTCATAGAACTTATCTTTGATATCATCCGGGATGGTCATTGTTGGGGCATATGTGCTCATCAACGTTGCACTCTTCTTGTTTCCAAGTGGGAGTTGAAGTGTCATCAGGCGATCATGAATGCCCTCTGGAAGCTTGGCAAGTTTTCGGGCGAGGTGGGATCTGATGGCGAATCCAACGCCTGCCTCTCGCCGTTCAGTGCTGCTGCGCACACTCCAAAAGAAGGTGTACCCACCACCAAGTTCGAAGAGCTGACCCTTGTCTGCAAGGCTTGTTTCACTGAGTGATGCGATGTCCACGTTGTAGCGAGCTAGTTCTTTGGCGACTAGTGCAGTTCTTCCTTCTGGTCTATCTGCCTTGGTGTTATCCAGCAGGGTTCGCACGTTCCACATGCCGAGGTTGAGCATCTTCAACTTGTTTTCCTTGTGATTTCGAACGCTGATTGGCATCCCCGTAAGCTGCGGTATACTGGCCAGGGTGAAGTGAATCAGGCAATGTTTGAGCCACCTTTTCTAGCCCCTTCCTCCATGGAGGTGAGCAGAACGAATCCTGGAGGACTGCTCAGACACCCAGGGGGCTGCCGAACTCCACTGCTGCTTCGGTCCAGTCGAGAGCGACCCTATTCCCTGGGCCGCCTGTGTGCAGGTTCGTGACTACAGCTTCCAGTGTATCCGCACCTGCTGCTTCGCCACTCTCCCATCACCACAGGACTTGAGGTTGCATGGTATGGGGTTGAAGTCATGACTTGCACTTGACTTGGATTTCAGTGGGGGGAGTTGCGCAGCTCGTCAGCCTCGCTCTCTCGTCCTGGCCTATCAGGATCCAGCAGCAAGACATCGTCGGAACGGCTGGGGACAGGTCAGGATGCAGTGGATGGTCAGAAGAAAATATCTTTCTTATCTCACTCTGCCCTGCTTGTGCTCCAGGACGCTTTGCTGGGATCGCCTTTCTGCCCGTTGAACCTTCTGGTGGTTTCCTCCGTGCAGTTCGCCAAACCCAGGCTTCACCTGCAAGGTAGACAAGCCTTAAAGCCGCTGGAACCAACGACTTGTCAACTGAACATGTGACATGCACACAAGACAGTGGAGAGATCGTAGGGGCGGGTCGTCCAACTCCCGTACAAGTCCCATTTAGGACTTGTCCACTGCCCAGCCCAGTGGATTTAGGACTTGTCCACTTCGACCACTATGCTGCAATGTAATAATTGCTAACGAAAGATGTGTTGGACAATCTCGATTGTCTACAATTGCTTTATCTTCACTCAAAACGTGACCGGCGGATCCAGTGTATCTGATTGTAATTTGATATGGTCCTCTCTGTTTCACAGTTGCCATTTAATACACGAGTTTGTTGTTAAAAAATTTCAGTACTTGGGGAATGTAGGTTTCACATGATGTGGTTTACAATCGGACAATTATGGTAAACAGGTGTGTGAGAAAAATCCATTTGACCTTCAAGAAGTAAATTCCGAGTCATACTTCTGCCAGTAACTTTGTCCATTTAGTGGGAGGGGGGGCGATGTAGTTTTGTCGAAGGATAAGGAGGGGTTAAACAAACAATTGAAACCAATACGTCGTCAACGACATTCTAACGTCAACAACAACAACAATACTCACTTTACGCACCTGAGCTGACAAGTGAAGATGAGAGCTTCGCAGAACAGGAAGAGTTTTCTTCTGAGGCCTCTGAGTTGCCTCTGGAGAAGGCACACCTGGATTTGTCTTCTCCAGAGGAGGTACACCTGGATTTGTCTTCTCCAGAGGAGGTACACTTGGATTTGTCTTGTCCAGAGGAAACAAGGAACCAATTGTGGACCCAGATGATCCTGGATGAACAGTAGTTAATGTTAATTTGAGGCAACCACTGTGAATGTATTCTTCTTGGTCCCACTAACCAGAAAAATGATGTTGCCATTTTTTATGTTGACCTAAAACAGCATTTCCAAAAATATTGAAACAACAATATTAAATGATTCCATATGCGAGGTCCATCTAAAAAGTAACGGGACTGACTTCACAGAGATTTTATTCCAAAAAATAGATTGAAATCACAGCTTGTCCCCTTCAAAATAGTTTCCCTCCAGTCTCACACACTTGTCCATCCTCTTCTTCTACGCTTTGATGCATCCCCGGAAGGCTTCTTCTGGAATCCTCCTGAGCTCCGTCGTCACGGCCCTTTTGATGGCCTCCACATCAAGAAATCTGGTCCCCTTGATCACCCCCTTGAGCTTGGGGAAGAGGAAAAAATCATAAGGGGCCAAGTCTGGCAAATACGAGGGTTGCTCCAGAGTTGACACATTCCTCTTCGCCAGAAACTGTCGGATGCTCATGGCACTGTGAGCAC
The DNA here is from genome assembly GCF_056783735.1 of Eptatretus burgeri. NCBI lineage: Eukaryota > Metazoa > Chordata > Myxini > Myxiniformes > Myxinidae > Eptatretus > Eptatretus burgeri. The sequence continues at coordinate 373,849 of NC_140985.1, read as the reverse complement.
GGGCGTTGTCCTGATGGAGCACCCAGGCGTTGTTCTCCCACAGATCCCCCGTCTTGTCCTGGACTGATCTCATGAGGCGCCGGAGGATCTCCTTGTACATGTATTGATTCACTGTTTCACCCTGTGGTTGAAACTCGAAGTGGACGATGCCCTTGATGTCAAAAAACGCGATGAGCATTACCTTGAACTTCGACTTCGACGTCCTTGCTTTCTTTGGTCTTGGTGATGCCGGACTTTTCCACTAACGCCTCTGCCGTTTGGTCTCGGGATCGTATTCGAATATCCACAATTCATCTCCAGTAATGACTTCCGAGGAGGTCTTGATCGTCCTCACAGTGCTCGATAATGTCTTGACAGACAGTGACTCTTTGCTGTTTCTCGTCCTCGGACAACAGCTTGGGGACCATCTTTGTGCACACCTGGTGCATTTCGAGATTTTCAGTGATGATGCTCCAGACAGTGTCCTTGTTGATGGAAAGTTCCTCAGCAATCATCCGCACCGTGAGTCGACGATCTGCACGCACCATCTGCTTCACACGCAAGATGTTGTCTGCCGTTCTGCTCGTTGAAGGTCTTCCAGACCTCGAATTATCTGAGTTGAAAATACATAACTCATTTTAATGAGTACATTGCCACCTGGAAAGGTGGACAAGACGACAGGAAAACTGAAATCATCAACTTTATGATATACACTTGTTCTAAAACCTTTCTGTTCGACTCTAACCAACACATCCAGATATGGAGCAACTGTACAATCATTACCACTCCTGTTTGCAATCAGGTTATCTGGATAAATTTTGTGAAACTGCCGATCAAGAAAATTCCAGTTAACCACACAAATATCATCTATATAACGACATTTATGAGATAATGTTTTAGCAAATTCTAATTTTTTTCTCCTTTATCAGTTTCTGCATCAATGAAAATTCACAGAAAATAAGAAAAATGTCGGCAAGTTGGGGGCTGCAATTCCCCCCATGGCAATACCCTTAACCTGATGAAACATTACCCCACAAAAAGATACAAAGGTATTCAATGAAATAAAATTAACAGCATCCTTAAGCTTCTGCTGATCAAAACAATGAAAACTTGAGTATTTCTTTTTTAGAAAAGAAAGCTCTATCAAACCAAACACATAAAAACTTTTTCAAACTCTTTTAATCTTTGCCAATGTCTTTGACGAGTGAATCCCTCACTCGAACTCAATCCAAATTTGTGTATAGAGTTGAAAAATCCAAAAATTCAACCGACTTGATGTTGAGGCATGTAATCCTATCTAAGAACTCCAAAGAAAAAAATATTGCTCCAGAAAGTGTTCATACCCGAATTATTCTCAATTGGGAAACAATATTTCCTGAACTGTTCCCGAAGAAATTGTAATCCTGAGTTTACTATAACCGATAACTGTTTGGTGGGACACGGCCTGGCACCCGCCATAAACCTATACTTGTACGGGTTCTTATGAAGCCTTGGAATCCAGGAAATCAGAGGAATACAAAGATTTACCTCTTTGTATTTTATACCGAAATTATTTACTAAAACTTCCTGATACTCAGAGAGAATATCTTGGAATGACTCATGACAAGGAACATAAGCGCTATTTCCTAGACAAGTGAAAGTAACCTTATTAATGCCGAACTCTCTTGAGAAAGCCTCCACATAAAATTTTTACAAACCAGAACGAAATTATTAGCAGCCTTTTTCTGCTGGAGCTATTATGTAGCTGTCATCCACAACTTTTTGAAACCTGTTGCATATCATTTTTGGGCCTCATCTCTCAATGGTGAAGAATCACTTCAAAAATTATCGAATCTGGATCTTCACCAAAATTGAATCAATTCTTCCTTGTCACATACCCAACCTGTCCACCAAGTTTCGTCCAAATCTATCCATAACATTTGAAGATACAGTAGACGCCGCTTTATAAATCCACCATGGGACCACGCCGTTTGGATTTATTAACCGGCTGGATTTATTAAGCGGAGAACCTATTTTCAGTCACCTACTGGATAGATAAGACAAAAAACGAATGTCGTTGAACACTGCTTTATGCTACAAAAACATTGATTTATCAAACGGTGACAAGGGGATTGTTCAAAAGAATCTCTCCAAGGTCGCTTGCTTGGGAGGGAATGTTTTGCGCAAATGTTCCTTTCTTGAATCAGTCACGTGGAGGTAATGGGATGGGCAAAACCTGAGAGCTGCAGTCCCCTGTCCAATTTGGCGAGTGCTGTCCGCAACTCTGCCGCTGTTGGCATCGGCTCGGGTTCGTCGTCGCTTTCTTCTTCCACTTCTTCAGCTTTGGGCTCGGTGGCTTCGAGAATCTGACCGACGACCTGGTCGGTCATTTCCTCTTCCGTAATTTCGCCTGTTGTCTCAATGTCGTCATCGATGGTGATCCATTGATCGAACACTTCGGCTGTGAGCCCGGGTGGTGGCGAGGGCAGTGGCTCCATTTCTGGCATTGGGTCTGGTTCTCCAACAAATCCTCCCTTTCGCTAACAGTTCCGAATTGTTTCTGCCGTAACTTTTTCCTACGCAACATTTAGCATATTCATCGTGTCCAACAGCGTTACCTTTTTGACGACTTCGTTGGCTACAAGTTCTTCCTGGCTATCATCGATAGAGGTATATCAATGATGTTCTGGCGCAGCTGGTGTCGAAAGTTGGCCTTCAGCGTCCTAATTATTCCCATGTCGCGTGGTTGGAGCACCGATGTTGTGTTCGGCGGGAGGAACTTGATGGTGATGCTCATCAGTCCATCGACTTGAGTGTGTGCCGAACAATTGTCAACAAGCAGAAGTACCTTTCGTTTTTGACGATGGAACTTGAGATCCAATACGTGAAGCCAGCGCTCCCAGATTCTACTTGTCATCCACACATTGGAAGAGAAGTCGTAGGTCAGGGGCAGTTGTTGAAGATTTTTGAAGCAACGCAGCTTCTTTGGTTTGCCAATCAGAAGAAGATCTTCCTTTCCACCGTACATGTTGCAGCAGGCTATCAATGTCGTTTTGAATCCTTTTTTGCCTTTCTTGTCCTTCTTGGCAATGTACGTCAAGTCTGGTAGCCCGCGGAAGTAGATTCCTGTCTAACAGCTTGTCAAATGACTGAAGAATCTCTCCCAGCTGATTTTGACGGAACTGATTCGCTGCAGCCAGATCCGCCTCAGCCGTTTCTCCCTTCAAAACAGTGAAGACAATTCCATTCCGTTTCTTCCACCGAGAAAACCAACCGTCAGTGGCCCGAAAGTCGTGATGACCAGATTTTTGCGCAAGGACTTCCGCTTTCTGACATAAGATCGGGCCATTCACTGGCATATTCCTCTGATTCGAAAATTCCCACCATTCAAGCTGGGCTTTCTCCATTTCCTCGTCTTTCCCCACCCGCTTCCGCTTCACAACGCCTCGCTCTTGAACCTCTGCTCTGATGGTGCCTTCGTTCTTGATAAGATTCTGGAGCTGGCCACGAGAAATTTCCAACGCGATTGCAGCCTCTCGTTGACTTGTCTTCGCCATTGCATTGAAACGTTCTCATAAGGCCACCTTCTCCTCCATGGATAGATCCTTCCTCTTTTTGCTCGTGGTCGCCATCTTAACTCTAAATCACAACCCACCTCGTGACTCTTAAAGTACAAAAATGCTGAGAGATAGAATTCAACCAACCGGCGCAAGCTATAAACGCATACACGCTTCACCCTCTGTGACGACCGAAAAGTGAAAGCATAGAGTGAGCTGGAAATCATTGCACAAGGCTGTAGTCAATGGGATTTCCACTGTGACACTGCGCGTTAGGATTTTCCAGTTCTCCTATTGTTAAACACACACCCCCACAGGAGCGCATACCACATCAAGCTTAGGTTGAGACCACGCACATGCCAAGCAGGTGGATTTATTAAACGGCGGGTGGATTTATTATCCGGCGGATTTCTCGATATAAAATTCTGTTCCAACTCATTTTGGTCACAATAAGCGGCTGGATTTTATAACCGTGGATTTATAAAGCGGCGTCTACTGTATTTTCATTTTGTATTTCAGATACAATTTCCTGTGAGAGAAAATAATAATGCATTAATTAAGTGATTTAATTATTAAATGATTATATGCTTCAATCAAACTCTGTAAATCAGAAAATAAAATCTTACCTCAATAGATAAGAGGTTTGAATCCAGTTCATCAACTTGAAGGTTTAGTTCCATACAAGTAGTAGAACTCCAAGGAACTCCAAAGTCATCCCATTCAAGCTCAGCACAGCAGTCCATTCTCAGTGAAAGTAAAAATATTGTTGTGGTTTCCCACCCGTCGGCGTGCGCGACCGCTTTTAGCTAATGGTGGCCGCTCTCGCCCACCGAACGGGCAAACCTTGTCGCGGCTTTTGGATCAACGACGAAATCCAGCCACAGGTGTGTTTTTAAGCACACCACAGCCTTGTCAATACTCTACCCGCGCTATAGGGTCTGATCGCCGAATGGTCGATTTACCTCATTAATCGCGCGGGCATACTACCGAGAGATTGTACCTCGACGGAACCGGTACGGAAACGAGCCGCTAAAGCAGCTCGCTCCGTTTGCGATTGCCGAGCAGATTATCGACAAGTCCGTCGGACCCGATTCTCTTATCGGTTATTAACAACCAACTATATTCTAAACTTAATTATGGCAGTTCAATTGAGGGAAGAGGACGCAACGAGCAGGTGCACATTCACACAAGGACATTTATTTGCAAAGCATGTATGCAGGCATGCACGTATGCAATCAGGCAAGGCAAACACGCATGCAATTATGCAATCAACAAAAGCACGACAAAAGAACGACAACCGTGCTAATATTATCTACACACATGTGCTTAACAGTTTACTACTTGACAGACACGGCGCCACAACATTCATTCAAAGAAAAACCCTGAGGAAGGCAAGGGCAGACTGGACCCGTAGGCCTTTATAGTTCACGGAGCCGTGGAGACCGCAAAAGCTCCGAGAGGCCGGGCTGGCTACCTTGTCGCCCCCGTGGTGACTCGCTGGGCCCTGGTTCGGCGACCCTCGGTGTGTCCGCCCGTACCCTACCGGACTCCACCAGCTCCCGTTCTGAGTCAGCCTGCAGCTCTGCAAGCTGCCAACTCGACCTGAACCTGACGTCCCCGTTTTCCTCAACTCCACACCCACGGCTCGCGTTCAGCGCGCCATTTTATCGCCACGGAGCTTCGCCCCTCCCTTCCCGGCGCGCGGGGGGGGGATTCCAGCAGACCTCGGCCGGGCAGTTGTTGTTGCCCCCAAGGGGAGGGGGCGCAGTGGGCTCTTTCCACCCAAATTGAGCGCCCTCCCTTACTTCACCTTTGAACCTTGGCTCGACCTGCCCCTCCTCCCTCCCGGCGCGCACCCCCTTTGAAAAGTAAGATTTTAATCAATATCTCAATGAACACAAGAATAATTTCCAAACTTTTGACAAAATTGAGTTTTATAGAACATTTCTTTCACTCATAACATGAAAGTAAGGTTAATAATTAATACAACTTAGATTGCAAAATCTTCAGTTTTACTCAAATTAGTTGATGCAAAAATAAATACACCCCACAACAAAAACTACGACATCTAGTATTTTGTATGACCTCCATGATTTTGTAGGACAGAACCAAGTCTTCTCGGCATGGAATGAACAAGTTGACGACATATTGCAACATCTATATTTTTCCATTCTTAAAGAACGACCTGTTTTAGAGCCTGGATGCTGGGTGGAGAGTGATGCTCAACTTGTCTCTTCAGAATTCCCCATAGGTGCTCGATTGGGTTCAGATCAGGAGACATACTTGGCCACTGAATCACTTTGACCCTGTTCTTCAAAAAATGCAACAGTGGCCTTAGATGTGTGTTTTGGATCATTGTCATGTTGGAAAAGTGCATGACGACCAAGGGCACGGAGTGATGGTAGCATCTTCTCTTTCAATATAGAGCAGTACATCTGTGAATTCATGATACCGTCAATGAAATGCAGCTCCCCGACACCAGCAGCACTCATGCAGCCCCACATAAGGACACTGCCACCACCATGTTTCACTGTTGGCACCATGCATTTTTCTTTGTACTCCTCACCTTTGCGACACCATACAGTTTTGAAGCCATCAGTTCCAAAAACATTTATCTTGGTCTCATCACTCCAGAGCAGCATTTCTCAACGTTTTTACCCTTGTGGAACCCTTGAAATAGTTTTTATGTCTCAGGGAACCCCTGCATAAAAATTATTATATACCGTTATTAATATCTAGCTCTTTTATATTTTTATCGTAGTTCATATTCATTGTAACATTTTTTTTCGGATACCTGGTTTGAGGAAAAAATGACCCCCTTTTTGTCAAATTTATTGGCAATGAAAAAAAAACATACTGCTCGTTTCTGAGACCTCACACCGAGGTTTTAATTCACAAAAAATTATTTTTATTTTTTTTGTTTGAAAACGTCATTTTTGAAAGTGTTTGTCAACCCCGAGTCTGTTTGACAATTACAAAACACACCTCATGCAACTTGATGAACAAAACAAACAAATAAAGCTAAAGCAATAAAGGTAAACAGAAGAACTAACCTTGAGAGAGAGAGACTTCGCGCTCGGAAGCACAGAGAAGATAGATGGACACCGTCCGTGCATGCGTCCCGTACTTGAGTCAATTCACTCAATGATTCACGAATCCGCCCGTACAGGACGTCCACTAACTAGTGAGGGCGGTTTCACACTGGCGCCATATAGACATCGTTAAATACTGTTGCGAATTCGCGCCCGCGGGCGTGCGAGCAGCCACGTAACTCGAATCGCGGCACGTCGCCCACCGGACGGACAATTCTGTCTTGACCCTGTCGGACTCACGCTGGGAACTAGTCACGGATGGGCCTTTCGGCCTCACCACAATCGTGCCGATCGGCCCCCCGCGTGGGATAGGGTTGTTCGCCAAACTCAACCTACCTAATACCCACACGGAGGGTAGACCGGGCGATCGCACCTCGCCGCAGGTCGACCCTGGACACGGGCCACTTAAGCGACCCGTTCCGTACTATCGGGATAACCGAGCGGTGTTATCGTCGGCCTCGACGGTTCCGATTATTAATCGGGCGTTTTAAGCCCACTACCAACCCTTTACGTGAAGCAAGATGGAGATTCAATTAAAGAAAAGACAAAGCGAAACGGGAAAACAGTTCAACATGATGCACATTTATTCCGCGGCACACGGAGAGCACACATATACAATTAAAACTATTATGCACAAAAAGCAAATGTAACAAAAGAAACAATGACGCAGAGATACTACCGAATAAGACCGACACACGGCAACACTTAACAGTTTAACTTCACCAGACTGGCACCACACACACACGTTTACACAGAAACAAAAGAAAAGGGCCACCCTCAAAGACAAGGGGGCAGACGGGGCCTGTGGGCCAATATTTGCGCGGGACCTGAAAGAGCAGTCAGGTCCGCGAAACCGGGTGGGTCCTACCCGTGTCTTTGTGATGAGCCGCAAATGTGTCAGCGCGGCGGTGCCCCGACTTCGTGCTCCTTCGCGGGTTTCGTTGGCACTGCTTGGAGTGGGGTGGGAATGGGGCCCCCTTTTCGCACTATCTCAGCGCGGGGGAAAAAGGGGGGGGAATTGTTGATGCTCTATGGAAAGAGTATAGCTGGCTTGCTTGGGTCTCGTGACGAGCGATTCCACCGCGACCTCGTCGCCGACCGCCGTCTTCCTTGCCTCGGACCCGAACTCCTCGGTCTCTTCCCCCTATTCTCCTCAGCCGTCTGCCGAAAACCACTGGGACGCCCTCGCCTCCCGACTCCACTCCGCGCTCCAAACTGCCTCTGCCCAAAACTCTCTCCGCTCTTCTGCCACTCTCTGCTCTTCCAAAGCCGACTCTGCCCAAACCGACTCTGCCCAAAACTCTCTCCGCTCTTCTGCCACTCTCCGCTCTTCCAAGGCCGACTCTGCCCAAACCGACTCTGCCGAAACCAACTCGACCCAAACCGACTCTCCCGAGACCGAATCTACCCAAACCGACTTTGCCGAGACCGACTCGACCCAAACCGACTCTCTGAGATTCGCCTTGCGCTCGGCGCTTTATAGGCCGGCAGGAGAACCCATATGCAAATTTCCGGATCAGGACGAGCTCGGGGGTGGAGCCACGCTCGCCCATTGGACGGAGGAAAAGGGGTGTGAATCTCCCCTGATCCTAGAATTTGCATATCTTAATTCCACACAGACGCGCCTGGAGGCGGGGCCAAACCGCCCCGCGCTTGCTGATTGGACGGATCAGAAGTGGGCGTGCAGCATTCCTGATCCGAATTCTCCTCGGAAAGGCCGCATTTTGCACTCGCGGTTCGGCGCGCACCTTGTACGAGCGCAGGACAGCCCGACGCTCGGTGTTCACAGGTGGTGCGGGAATGGCGGTAGAAGGAGGAGAGGTGAAGGTGGTGGAGGGTTTATGGTGGTGGTTTATGGTCATGGTGCCGTTTGGAATGGCGGTGATGCGATGTTTGCGGGAGCGAGTTGTGAAGGTAAAGAGCATGGCTGTTGGCGTTGTTGTTGTTGTGAAGCGGCATTGTGGTTGGTGGTTGTTGTGTGATGGCGGTTGGTTCGTGGTTGGTTCAAAATAAAGATAGAACAGAAAAACGGCTATCTTAAAGGGTCGCAGCCCGAATGAATCACATTTATTCCCTCTAAACAACGGGTTTGGGGCTAACTACACATGTACTTACAGAGATATCTCACCTACGGGACCTGAATGGTGGTTTGCGAATTTCCACAACCGCAACAATACGAACTACATTTGGAAGCTGTCCGGGGTTCAGTGACGATCCTGAAGAGAGCCCTCGGAACAAAACTTTGAGAACAGAAAACTTCACAGCTTAGTCCATGGTGACCCATTAACGAAATGAAGGTGGATGGTTTGAGCCCATCCTGGGAGGACTCCATTCCACATTCTAAAACCCACATATGTGGATACCAATTAACGACACACACACACACACACACACACACACCTTAAGCAGCTTTCACCAAAAAAATAACGTTACATTTATAGATACTAGTACGTGCGTGGTCGTACATGCGTGGCCGCACGTTCGTGCCCGTCGGTGCAAACCAAAAAAAACAAACTTTCAAACAACTACACATTCCGTTCTTTCGTTCTCGTAAACGATGACTGGATTGGGGCATTGTGTTTATGTATAAATGCGCATAAGAAATCGAGAAATTATGAGAATACAGTAAGTCATCACTATTCGGAAGTGGTGCGTTCCCGTACAGAATGTTCACATGCATTCCACGAATTATTGCTTGCATTGAAGTCACAACTGCTGTGATACTTGCACACACAGAGTTAATTAAAATCCAAATTAAAATCAACTTTACTTCCCTGTCTTTGCTTGCCATGACATTCGCTGCCATTGACCATTGCCACTCCTGTGCCACGGTAACTCAGGCGCCCATTCCCCTCGGCCACGCCTACACAGAAACGTGTCCTGTCATTGATTTGGTAAATAAAAGGCCGCAGCAACGTGTCTTGTCATTGGTTTGGTAAATAAAAGGCCGCAGCAACGTGTCTTGTCATTGGTTTGGTAAATAAATGGCCAAAACTTGGGAATAACTTGTCCGATTAATATCAATCCTTGAAAAGGCACATACTCAGGTCCCTAGCAATATACCTGGCACGTTTCAATTAGATCGGACCAGTGGTTGTCGAGAAACAGCGGTCACACATACACACACACACACACACACACACACACACACACACACACACACACACACACACACACACACACACACACACACACACACACACACACACACACACACACACACACACACACACACACACACACACACACACACACACACCTGGAATTATAGATAGATTGTACACATGCTCTGAGCATGCATAGACGGCTCATCATCATCACTGATGTCCACCTTGGCAGGTACACCTATTAATCGATGAATTGTCTTGCCTTTCCTTGAATCACATGAATCACATCACATGATCTTCTTCTGCAAGTCACACATCTTCTGTAAGTAGATATGCAATGACTTTGTGTATAAATTGTGTCCTGAAGCTGCCAGATAAGGTAACATCTCATGCATTGCGTGAAGATGAAGTGCCCAGTTCCCGGTCCTTTCTGATCTTAGAAATTTGCGTGTGATGTCAACCATCTTCGTGTACATCGTCCACAGCTGACAAGTGTTCATTTTTTCTTTGGGTGTGTCAGTTGCATAACAAATCAAAGCTTGCATTGTTTTCAATGTTGGTGATGAGTCAACCTCTGACAGGGATATCTCTCCTGCAATCAGTTGGTCAAGCATCTTTGCAACATTCTCCATGATATCTGCTGCCCCTTGTTCCTCATCAGTCGATTCCTCGTCTTGGGTCTATCTAAAACCACTGAGGGCAAAGATTCCTCATCTTCAAATTCTTCATCAGCATCGCATTAACGTGATTAACTCGATGAACCAAAGCTTTTCAACCTCAGGATCAGAAGTCTTGGATTGACTAAAAAAGTCAATGATGATTGAGGCAGCCTTCTGTCGAAATATCACGATGTTTTTCTTCCCATTGATCTCTGTGATGACAATTTTGTCACCAAAATGTTCTCCAAGTTTCTCTCTCATGTGGGTATGTCCACATGCTTAACTCTCAGAATTTTGTAGAGCATCGGCCATTTGCGAAATGAGGTCTTGAACAGTGGTCAGTTCTTCGTCGTTCGCTTCAACATTGTCAACCACTTTCAACAAATCCATAGCGACAGGCCGCCCAGTCTTTCTTTTCTTACAGGAGTGAGTGTCACTTTGAAAACATTCAGGGATTTGTTTCATTGTTCTGAAGTTGACACTGCATGACTGGTGGTACATCGCATCTGCAGCATGCAGATCTTGGACAAAGTTTATTCGTGACAATACAGTTTCTCCCCATTCATCAGCACGAATTCGGCATTTCTTCATTATGTTGTCCTGGAAGTCGAACGTACGGACCGGCACGAGGACATGGTCTTTCTGTCGTCCTTGGTTTCTGTCCCCAGTTCCACAGAACAAACAGTGATCTTGATAACAAAACGTTAGATCACTTGAACGGAGACTAAGACGTCTATCAACTGGAGATTTGCGCTTTTGCCTGCTGCCATCTCTGTTATAGTCTCTTCGGCAATTTGTATGCACCTGCTGACCTGGTATGACCTGTATGTTGTCATTGACCTCTGCACTTGTCTTAGCGATTCCTTCACAACCTTTCGGAGTGAGCGTCACCACCTGGGATCCATTGGATAGTAGGTCACCACAGAAGACACACTCAGCCATACTTGCCCTGAAAAACAAAAGGGAACCTTTGCTTCAGACGATTCTGATTATGAGATACTCCACAGGGTCGTATGAAGCCATATTCATGGTAAGACAAATGCTTACCTTTGAGTCATCTACGCAGTGCCTGGGATAAAGTTGAACTCATGTGGCTTGTCCTTGCATTCATATTCTGTCTTATTGTAAAATAATTACTGGAAACTCGAGCACAAAATTGAAAGTTGTAAAAAAAAGGCAGCCATTAAAGAGTGCTGCCACCTAGTGATAATTGGTTAAGGGAGTAATCCTTAATCTGGGGAAGCCAAAAAACTCACATGAGCTTGTCTTGATGATCAGGCTGATGGAGGCTATCCATTTTCTCGGTTGCGGGTAGGTAAAGGGTTAAAGGTGGAGGCCTACCTCTTAAAAGAGGCCTTAAACATGGTCATATCCCTTCGACACCATGTTTTTCTGAAAGATTAGCTATGAAAACGTAGGTATAGATACCAATTTTAGGTTCCTACTGGAAAAACTAACTGAGTTATGTAAATTTTTGTGTGGAAGTATTGGCTCATGAGATTGGTTGGTTCACAATTTTCAATCATAAAATTCAGCATGTTCCAATACCTGGACTTCGTGGGATTTTTGATGTCATTTCTGGGACCCAATTCCATCAAATAAAAGTGGTTTCATTTCTGTTGCAATTAGTGGTGGGTTTAGCCAAATTTTCGCTAAATTTACTGGACGACTTGGGAAAGCCGTCGAGACCTCCCCAATTAGGTGAGCCAAGCCGCCATATCAGGGATGGGAAAAGACAGCAGCCCCCCTCAGGCGCATCGTGTGTCCTTCCGGCCTCCACTTGCAGAGTGCTTGCCAAACGGCCCAGTGCGTATCCTGCAGCATATCCACCCGACCCTACCCAATCAGGTGTGTTGACCTTGGCGGAGATGAGGAAGGGATGGCGACTCCCGCAGGTGCACCGTGTATCCCCCCTGCGCACACTCTGCCGTTCATATGTCGCTCAGCTGGTTGGACCACGGCCGACCGAGCGACGCATCTCCTCGTTAGCGTCCAGCCGTACATCCTAATCGCGATGCAGTACGAGTCTGGAGTTGAGATGGAACCTTCGACTGATGCCTGTGGGTAGTACGTGTAAGCGTGGATCGCTTAAACTGAAAATCAGAGCTGTCTTCACAACCATCACAAAGATGAGCCTTAGGTCGGCTTGACTGAGGCCGAGTCCGTGGAGCATGGCAGCCGATTCCAGCGCCCAGACTCTACGCTCGGAGTAACGGTCAAGACAAGTGGCGTGTTCTCGCTCTCGAACTTTCTTTTCACCCAGTCGAGGACATCCGAAGTGTCGTAATACCTTTGCTTCCTTGCATGCTCATCATGGGATGTCCCAAGGTGTTCGTTCACTTTCCGGGGTTTAAACAATCTTTCGTATTGAAATACATTCACAAAAAATTGGGTCCAGGTGTAAGCCATTTGGCCCATCAAAGCTGTGCCACATCGGTACCCCATCATTAACAATCAGTTTACCAAGTTAAATTCACTGCTGGTGGGGATGTCAGGGTGGATTGTGGATAAGAGTGGAGCAAACACAGAAATCACCATCAGGGTGTCGTATCTTTATCATAGGATTCAGTGTTTGTCCGTCATTGAGAATTTCTTCCCAAGAAGTGGTTTGCACAAAGTTGAGAAACGGGATCATGTCCATCAACAAAGATCACTGAACACCAGGTGGGACTCCTGCCCACAGGCTTGCTTGACGTTGTACATAACCACAATTGTCATGTAAATAACGAAGTAGTACCTTCCGGGTGAATGAAGAACCAGCACGAGGCACTTCCTCCAACAAAGTGGTTTTGGGGTCTACGTGCGACAAAATGGATGCCACTCACGATCGATTTAAACCACACCAACACCGAGTCTGGCATCATTAAAGCATTGGAAAGTATCTCTGGTTTCCTTGAAGGGGTAACTCATTAATCGTAATAAAAAAAATAGCAAAATCCGATTTTACTACATCGCCCCCCCCCCCCCAATCCCGGATTCGGGACCGTAAACCAGCTGACTCACTCACTTTAAGAAAGGAGGACATTTTACTTCTTAATATTCTTACAAATTGTGAATTATAAAACCTCAATCCACAAATATTTATCTCAGTGAGGCCCAACTCATGGAGAATTCAACATTTTTTTCCGATTTGGTGAGATTGGAACTGTGAAGTATATTTATCTCAGAGACTACAGGTGACCATGCCAAGTGTTGGCTCAATGTCAGGGTGGTGGGCTTGGTATTTTCGGGTCCTCAGTTCAAATCCTGTTTTGTTCTTGAATTGATACCAGGTGTGGTTGACTCAGCATGTCATCCTTCTGAGGTCGGCAACATGAATACCAGCATGCTGGGATGATTGAGCCATTCGAGTGGTGACCTGTCCTTTGGATAGGAGTGGTGACCTGTCCTTTGGACAGGAGTGATGACCTGTCCTTTGGACAGGAGTGGTGACCTGTCCAAAGTGTAAAAACTCGACAGACAATTACACTGCAAGGGTCAGATTTACCTGATACTCAAACACTCTGCTCCAGACGAGTCAACACCGATTGGCGGTAACACTTATCAAATTATATTTCCAAAGATAAGAGCTCAGACGAAAGTGTCTTCATTACCTCAATGTAAATATCGCTCAAAGATGAAAGCGGGAAATGAATGAACCACGTGATCTCGTCGCCTCACGTCACACACGTCGCCTCCAAGCTGCCACCTCGTCAGGATCTGGGCGACCACTCCTCATTTTCATAAATGCCAAGGTGAGGCAATGAAAAAAGCCAAGAATTCACAAGGTTGAGGAGAAGCGATGATAATAGAAAACCTATAGTCGGTCGGCACAGCAGAATTCGCTAATATTCGAAGATCGGGAGCGAAAAAATCAAAAATCATTCATGTGATACATATGAACGACTCGTCGGTCCACGACTCACCAATAAACCGGCATCGTTATCTTCTCGAAGCGGTATCGTTATCCTGGCCCTCCACATCATAGAAACGAACCGAGTCAGTGTCCCGGTCACACATCTCCTTGTATCGCGCATGGCATCTGCCATATTGTACATCTTCCACAACAACCTTGGGTGGCTGCCATGTGCGGCACTGTGCTCCCTGGTGACTGATGGTCTGCCGTGACAGAATTCTATTGGCGACTGTTGACGCATGAAGTCGGTTAGTTTGAGGTGTTTTCACCATGTTCATTTCCGAAAAAATCCGTTCTACGCAAGCCGAGGAATGAGGTTGGGTCAGTAAGGTGCACATGAACTTCCCAAGAGTTCCATATGTAAGGTCACCATTTCCGTCTTTCACACTCATGACAGCGTCCCAGAATTGCACTGGATTCATATCAACACCAAGGCCCTTCACAGTGTCGTTCGCGAACTGAAGAGCACGCCATTCATCATCAAGCTTGTCGAGATTCTCCTCCGAAATGAGTTGAGGGAATTTGCTGCGAATTCTGAAAGGGACGGATGAGGACGATCGGAAGAGAGAGCGGTCTTCGGTTCAAGAAACTGTCCATGCATCCATGCTGCTGCTGAAACTGTCCATGCATCCGTGGCATTTGTTGCTGCATAGCCATTAGCTTATCTCCCATCAGTGGTCCGGGAAAGCAAGACCGAATACTGTCAACTGGAACAGCAGCCGAGCGACACTGCCAAGGACGTACTGGCTCGAAGGAATGGACCGTTGGGAATAAAGACCCGGCTTACCTGGATTCGAACCATGCTGGACCAATGAGGGAAAAGACAAAGGCGAGCTGGGAACATTTTTACACCAATTATATATTTATTTACGACAAGCGAGGAAAAGCATGTGGCACAACAAAGGTTTATTGGGTATGTAACGCAGGGAAAGATGATAGAGATGTGGGGTGTGGCAATTAGACAAGCAACTTACAAAGCAGACATAGTGCAGACTTGACGCGAGATTAGTCACAGTAACAACAAAAGATCTTCTACAGGCTTACTTGACAGACAGGCGCCAACACACTCAGACACACACTCAGACAAATAACACACAATGAAAAGAAAAGGACTTTTGCAGCCAGGGAGGAAGGGGGTTGAGGTTTTAGTTTTTCCGTACCTGAGCGTTTCGGGGGAAGGGATGCTCCGTGGTGCGGTACCCGACAATGGTTGCGTAGTTCGGGCTTCATCCACACGTGTCGAGATCGTGTCTGGAGGAGGAACTTGAGTGGAGAAGGGCGGAGTTCAGATGGCAAGGGTGGAGCAATTGGCAGGACGCTTGGTCGAAGTCGTGTGGTCGGAGACAAGTAGCAGGAACACACACTTCACTCCTTCAATTCCTTCAATTCTCCTCAATTCCTCCTCAATTCTCCTCCATTCTCTTCATCGTGTTTTTTTTCTTTTCCGACTCTTCCCACACGAGTCCTTCTTCCCACTCTTCCTTCATTGTTTTTCCTTTTCCGACTCTTCCCACAACACAAAAAGAAGGAGTCTATCTGCACGTACACTCATGGCATAACTGACTCGGGACAACTATCTGTTGCATGCATGCGGTTCCGAGAACCGCAACACGATATATGCACATATATACATGCACATTCATACATACATACATACATACATACAAATATACATACTAACATACATACAAACATACACACATACATACATACATACACACATATATACATACATACATACATACACACATACATACATACACACATACATACATACATACATACAAACATACACATATACATACATACAAACATACACACATATATACATACACACATACATACACACATACATACATACACACATACATACATACATACACACATACATACATACATACATACAAACATACACACATATACATACAAACATACATACATACATACACACATACATACACACATACATACATACACACATACATACATACATACACACATACATACACACATACAAACATACACACATACATACATACACACATACATACATACAAACATACACACATATACATACAAACATAAATACATACATACACACATACATACACACATACATACATACACACATACCAGTAATTTTACTCAGCAGTTTTTTGTTTTTTAAAATAAAATCCTCAACTTCCATTACTTTTGTCGCCATCACATATTTCATTTTACGTACGTGCATATGTGAACAAAATACTGTGGTATGTACCTTTGTTAGGTTCCCAAAAATGGGCTCAACAAATTGATGTTATGACCCCTTCATGACCCCCAGAAAAACCCCAAACGACCCCCAGGTTCAGAATCTATGCTCCATTACAACATGTTAAAGTGTTATCTGATCATTGTCTGATAGAAATTAGGAAAAACAATAGATCATCACTTTACTTCTGCCCTGGATCTCTATACAATGGCACAAATTTTTGTGCTGAAGCTGCAATTGATGGTCCTGGAAGTTTAAAAAAGAAAGTAAATAATTTTTTGGAATTAGCGGAGGATGAAATAAGTGTTAATAAAGGATGGTCAATATGTAAGGGTGAGTACGAATATAAAAATAACCACGTGTGCACGTCATTACACATTGTACACATGCTATGAACATGTATAGACGGCCCATCAGCATCACTGATGTCCACTTCGGCCGGTTAGGTGCACATATTACTCGATGACTTGTCATGCCTTTCCCTGAATCACATCATGTGATAATGTTTCTCCCACCCATCCCATAATCATGTAGATTCCAAGAAAAAAAAAATTAAAACGGAATCAGTACAACTGTTTCCATCAATGACAGTTGTACAATTAACATAATTACAACACATCAACATTACTCAAGACTTACCACTGTACCTGACCGAGCCGAGCTGACGTTTTCACAACCCTGTGACAAGCAGGAATGGATATATGTTTTAACCCAAACATAATGTAAAGTCTCATTCAATGAAATGACATTTTACAAAAAAAACATTCTGATGAAAAAAATAAAACGCAACAGCCCTCACATGTGACAACTCAGTTCCTCATTTACCATTTCATTATTAAAACTTGTGTTATATATTTTTATATATTGTCCTCAAACATAATATGAAACAATATATTATAATCAAAGATTGTAGAGCTTTGCCCTCCTCATTCTCCTACTCATCCTCCAGCCTCTCCGACAGATGTTTTGTTTTCTTTGCATGTTTTCCTCCTTTTTTATCCGCTGATGTTTGAGTTGTCTACTTTTGAAGGGGTCTCAAATGAGCTTCCAAAATCAACACTCGCGCAGCTTTCATTCGTCATTTATACTGCTCATCTCGTTTCATAAAACACAAAAAAACATTCAAAACGACAAATCAATAACGAAGGGAAACACAACTGTAAAATACAAAAATAAACATTGATAACATTTTAAAATAAATCAATCAAGCTTCTCATTAAAAAAAATTAACATCTTCATTTGATGTTATGGAGATTAACAAGGTGTTTATCAATTCTTTTAAATTGTCCTTGACATCCGGCTGCCGCGTAGTGAAGAGGAATGGTATATCTGGGAACAGGAAAAACAAATAAATATTTCAGAACATTTACAATAAGCTTTTATCTGAATAACAAAAGTGAACGATGATGAAAAACAACGAGCTGTTATTACAAAACAATACGTTTTGGAGGGTGATTTATACATTGCAATGGCAACCTTCCTCTTGCTGAACTCCATGCCATGAACACTGCGCAGGTGCTGCATCAGGTAGTGGGTAACTATGTCACACTGACAGCAAGGGCTCTCATCTTCACTTTTGAGCTCTGGTGCATTAAGTGAGGGCTCCCTCTCTCCTACTCCAGAATCCACCTAACCGAACCCTTCAATACAATACACAACATCACACATTGGTTTCATCATAAAATGCTCTCCACTGTAAAGTAAATAACATCAACAAAATATAATAATAAAAAAGAGCAAAATATGACAGATGAAACATTGGTCATCAGTGTTTTAAAATAACTTTTTAAAATGTTGTGCAATGTGTTATCACACCTTTCATTTGAAAGTACCAATTATAATTCATATCAACTTTCGTTTGAAGTATTTTAATTGAGTGATTCTCGTGCACGTACTGATGTACATTTTTTGCACCGACTTCATCACTTTTAAGCTTCCGTCCCCTGTTTTTAAAAGTTTGTTAGTTTGTCCGTGTCAACAGTCCTGATCATCACATCTTTAAAACCAGAATTCAGGGCATCTTTCACATGGAGTAGAATCCTGGTGTCAGCCTCCTCATATGAGCAAGGCTGCAGTCCATCCAAGTTGTGGTTCATATTAGAGCTGACAACTGACTCATGAACAGTGGATATGATAACCCTGTCGCCAGTGTCCTTTGACACACTCTCAGCACCTAGGAACTGGAACAGTTCATCCTTGTCATCATTGCGAAGGAAGTTTTTCCTATTGCCTGGCAGATTCACATTTGGAGACACACGTCTACGAGCCCCTGTCCCTCTATTTTCTCTTGCTGTGAGCTTCAAAGTGTTTCTCTGATAAACATCCCAAACAATATCGACTCGAAGAAACCTTTCCAGCTCTGAAACTACACATGGTACAAATACCTCCCTGGCATATTCCCCAAAGGTCCTGGATTCTCCAACTGGCAGAAAGTGCACCACTGCAGCACCATCAAGTATTCTTACTTCAGCAGTTGGGGTATTCAAGTGGGCTGATTTTCCGCCAGATTCAAGACATCCAAGGAGATCAGATTTCTTTCCTTGCTTAAGTTTCCCTGCTGCAGATAATGATGGTGGAAATTTCTGATTCTCGTGCTTGAAAAATTCCTCAAGATTTCCTTCTCTTGACTGGCTACCGATGTACAATCAAGCAAATAAAGAAGAGTTACTTGAGTTCAGAGATCTTCTGCTTCTCCTTCGGTTGGGCCGCCTCGTTCGGTCGACTGAACTGAGAAAAACTGAGAAATGTTCGTTCATACACAAGCATCAAACCACATTATTGTATCCTATTTTATTAATTATTTTTATTACGGTCTGAATTTGGAACGGTAGTTTATGGACACCTTGTATAGCAATGAAAACAATCCGAATCAAATCCTACCATTCAAAGTACTGGAAAGTACCGATAAATATCACAGTAAGAAGTTGAAGAATAAATTGGAAAGCAAATAGGCCAACTGTTACAACTCAGAAATGTAACAACCACACCACGTGATCTCTGTAACAACCACACCACGTGATCTCTGAAACAACCACACCACATGATCTCTGAATCAACCACACCACGTGTTTTGTTTCAATCCCAAACATGTTCCCTTTATCCCCGTATTCCATTGTGGAGCGATGACCCCAATGGTGTTTATCTCATTCTTACAGGACACATGAACCACCATGAGACCCCATGTAGGACGAGTTTATCTCCCATCCCTTACTCGGCGGCCATATTGATTTTACTTCTCGATTTTACTTCAATTTAATTCAACCACAAACGACACGTGACCTCTTTGTCTCCTTTTATTGTTTGTCCACCAATTGTAATCAAATAGTGGGGCAGATAACCTCATATATGGAATGTATTGTGCATTTTATGACTAAAGCATGAAATTTTCAGCAGTGTTTGTATTTTCCATAAAGTTTATTTTCAGACGTGGAGCCACTTCAGATTTGACTTCTGAGCCCTATAAGAGGTCATTGACCTTGGACGATGAAAAATCTTCATTTTTGGCATTATCGCAGGAAAAACCTCAATATACACCACTTTTTTAAAAGCTATTTTACCTGTTGCTGCACATACCTCTTACTTAGACTCCACATATATCCTACAGGTTACATTTTAGATGCAAACAATGACCTCAGCCAGTGTTTATTTTGGCTGGATTAAACAAGTTTAACATGTATCCATCTGTATCAATTATCTGAAGAATAGTGATGGACAGGGTGATAGTAATATAGTTCAGGCCATGTTTGTCCATGTTTGTCCTCTGTAGATGATCTCACACTCTCCTGAACATGAGCACAGGACAGTGCACATGAGGGCTGCCTTGTTGCACTTGCAGCGCCCCGTGCACCCCTGCTTGCACCCACAGTGTATCAGTTCGTCGCAGGATTGTGATGCTTCTGGAAGGGTGGTCCAGAGTGTCTGCCATCCTGTTGCATCCTTTACCCATCCCCAATCAGAAGGGCTTGCGAGCTCAGGGTCAGGAACTAACGCCTGGTTCCAGATGTTGGCCTGGTAGGTGGCACGCATGATGTGTTGCCTCAGAGCAGCCTGTGTGGGTGGGATATTCTCCAGGGTCCTGGACTTCTGAGTGAAGAGCTCTTTCCTCACTTCATTTCCCTCCATGGTGTCGCTGGTTCTGTCATACATCAGCACCACGAAGCGCTCCACTAGTGACATGGACAACTCGCTCACAGCACCTGGCACCCGTGAGAGCTCTTCAAAGGCCTCAGTCACTTCAGGGAGAGCCGTCCACGTGTCCCAGGCAGTCTTCTTCCCCCTGCCGCCGAATGCAGAGACAGTGTCGCATCCTGTGATTGCATGGAAGACTGGGAGAGTGGCACAGGTTCTTGGATCCAGCTTGCCAACCACTTTGTGCACACCAATGTACCTGAAACTGACGCCAGCACCAAGAGCTATCCACATTTCTTCCGGCTTTATCTTCAGGAATGCAGCCACAGCCAATACCACGACATCAGTGTCGACCGTGCGTATGGTCACTTTTGTGCTCCCTTTCTGCACAACATCTTCCATCCTGAAGCGTTGGCAAACTCCATTGGCGATGTCGGATGACACTTGCAGGAGGCGGTCATATGAGACACACATCTCGAGATGGAAGAGTGTGTCAATGAGCCCCCTCTTGCGTGTGACAGCATGGACTTTCAGTGCAATGTAGAGTGGAAGTGGAGTTTCACGGTCACGGCTGTGACGCAAGGTGCTTGATGACTTCACTGCTCGTGCATGTTTGACACTGTTGAAGACTAGCAGCTGTGACACTGTTAGGGCGGCAGTTGTGGTGGCTGTGTCTACCAGCTGGGTCTGGTGTTTGATGTTGGCCCCATCCTGAATCATGTTCACCAGAGCCAAGAGTGTTGGTGGAACCGCTGCTTTCTGACATTCGGGCTGGAATGATCCATCAAAGGCGAACTTGGTGTCGAACATCTCTTTGCGCAGCACCTGTGCTGCTCGCACCAAATGCATGGCATCACTGTCATGGTCACAGGTCTTCCTGAGAGCATCTCCAATGTCTTCTGCAAACGTCAAAAGTGTGTCTCTCCCTTGTGAATGTGCTCTTCGGTCAGGGTAGGCAGACACGAGTCAGATCTTCAATCTGGTGGTTTGAATCCGAGTCTCCACTGTGGCACCCAGCTGTTCCAGTCGGACCTTGTAGAGGTCACCCAGGTCTGCCAGCTTGAAAACAGGAGCACAATCGTCGCCACGCGTGTCCTCCATGAATGCCACCAACTCAGCAAAGGCGATGCCTTGCAGACGAGCATCATCCCCATGCTCATCCTTGGAGGCAGCTTGTCTGGCTCTGTTGTAGAGAATGCGTAGGTAGTTGTGCTGATACTTGGCGTCGAGGGCAATCATGTCCCCGGGGGCAAGTTTGGCCAGCAGCTCTGTGTCCTCCAGCTCTTAGGCACACTTCCGAACATTCGTGTCTCTCTGTTTGGTTGACGCTTCATGTCGGCCTTCAGAGCCAGCTGACTCATTGCAGAAGAAACACACAGGCTCTGTGAGCTTCACGTGTGTGAATAGTCGAACCACCACTTGAACTCCGCTGTACTTGTCGCTGAAGCTTTGTTTGGTTGTACCTTAACCGGCAGGTTTTATGCCACAGAGCACTGTGTGCAATCAGCGTGGCCTCTACGCCACCTCCATCGTCCAATCTGTCCAGATTCAGCTCAGTCGGCATGTGGCCAATGTCCTGAAACTGGAGGAGGTCCTTTGCCAATGACACATAACCGCCACCCACAGGTTTCTTGCTGGATTTGGCTGGACACTGCAAGGCTTCCCATGTTTCTGCTTGGCAAAGAATACAAAGCTTCCAGTTAGTTGGGCAAGGTGGCTTGGGTTACTTGGATGTGCTGCAAGGTTGAGTTGGATCTATCAAGACATGGCGTTTTGACATGGTGACAGCGTCCTCCACTACCCTGTGAATATAGTTTCTTCAGGCTTGCCACCACCAGTTGTTAAACAGTTCTATAATCTAAGGATAGCTGTTAGCAGAACCTCCAGGATGAGTCTGACAGGCTATCTGAAACACACAAAGCATAAATAGTGTGAGCGCAATCTAAGATGATTTTACGTGAAAATATCACATTTAAATGTGTTGGACCAATGAAAATTAAATGATTTAGATCATCAAAGTACCTGGAATTAACCACAAACACTCTGTAGGATATATACACATCTTTATTGGAATAAAAATGCATTGTTTACATCGTTAAACATGTTTATAATGAAGGATGGGATGGTAAAAAACAGTTATCTTCGATGTTCAAGGTCATTGACCGCTCAAGGTCATTAAAGGTCAAACACAGAATGGCTCCACGTCTGAAAAGAAACCTTATGGTATGTAGATGGTATGTTAGGACTTTCATGCTTTAGTCATGAATTGCACAATTGATTTGCCCATCTGCCCCACGAAAATCTAACAAGATGAGGGAACTTGGGACATCAGGAATCGAGGAATGACACCGCAAGTTAAAGAGAATCTCGAGGTCGAGGGGCGGAGCTTCTCGTTGGGAGTGCGTGACGTCATAGCGCGCATGCGCAGTTCGATTCCCGCCCTGAGTCTCGTCCATGGAGCTCGCGAGCCGGTTTACTCACAATTATATAAATATCGAACACGGACACAGAACCACAGGTTGGGAACGATAACATCGGCTTTGATGAACCGAATTTCCGCTTGTATTGAAAGATAACTTTAATTATTAATTATTATGATCCTCCGTTGGACTGAGTCCGAACCTCGTGCGTGCGTCCGCAACCATATCTCGGACATGTGTGGAACCATGAGTGTTTGGGTGTGTGACAAGGACGAAGTGATTCGGTTTTGGTGATGATCCGGATCAGGAGACTCGAATTATCTATTTATTTTTAACTGAGAGGATTGAAGGACATCATGGCCTCCTTGGGTGAAGTTCCTTGTGAGAGAAGTCCTCGATCCTCCTTCCCTCTCACTGATATTCCTTCATCTTGTCCTCCCTCCCTCTTCTCACCCTCCCGTTCTCCGTCGCGGATTGATATCAGAAGGCGAGGGCGTGGCCAGCGCGAACGAGTGAGTGAGTCGGCACGAGCTGTGTGAAAGGGCGTGGCCAGCGCTGGTCACGTGGGCCAATGAGAGCGGAGGTGCATATTGTCGAATGGAGTCGTGGTGAGGGTCATGTCGTGTTCGACGAACGGTCCACGAGAGACATGGACCATGGAACGGTCCCGTTGAGTCCATCGGCCTCGTTCACACCTCCTGGGACATCCCGGTGAAGACGGAGGATGCTGAGAGGGCTCGTTACGGTCAGACTTGTCCCAAACGGATGTCTCTGTTCCTGTCGCCATGTTCTCCCCTCTCCACCTTCCCCAGTGAGATTAAACCGATAAACTTATCGATTGTTTAGACCTGGTGTTGATATATTACAGGTACGATGGGTGAAATGTTCCCCTGTATCAAAGATCCCCTTGTGTGAGGGAGGAGGCCGAGACGCTGTAACCGCCATTTTATATTCACCTCTTCCCTTCCCGCCATTTTGTATTTCCCTCCTCGTCCCCTCGTTTCTCCGTTTCTCTTTAGACCGTTTTCCTCTTCGTGTGATGTTTAAATCATGAGTCTTGGTGAATCTCCGTGTTCACTATTTAACGTTTGGTTCGTCTTGGTGGATCCTGAACAGAACCAACTCGGTTCGAGCGTTATCCATTCGGGTGTGGGCGTAGTTTAACTCGGGTGGAGCGTAGTTTAACTCGGGTGTGGGCGTAGTTTAACTCGGGTGTGACGTAGTTTAACTCGGGTGGAGCGTAGTTTAACTCGGGTGTGGGCGTGGTTTAACTCGGGTGTGAGCGCAGTTTAACTCGGGTGTGGGCGTGGTTTAACTCGGGTGGGCGTGGTTTCACTCGGACTCCATGGAGACGAGGGGTGATGTGGTTGTTTGGTGGAGGAAACGCTGCCCCTCCCCCCATGTTTACAGAGAATGTGTTTATAAAAACACACTTATCACGGATAATTATTCACACACCGATTTTAATATAAAGCTGTGTGTTTGAAATATGTTAATGAGGGATTGTATTTTCATTTAAAGCATTTTTATGGTGGAAATATAACAATGAACATTTGTCATCATCTGAGTGCACAACATTCAAACATTTGAAGTTCAATGAGTGTGATATTTGACGTGTGTGTGTGTGTGTGTGTGTGTGTGTGTGTGTGTTTGTGTACATGTGTGTTTGTGTACATGTGTGTGTGTGTGTGTACATTGTGTGTTTGTGTTCATGTGTATGTGTGTGTGTGTGTGTCTATATGTGTGTGTGTGTGTATATGTGTGTGTATGTGTGTGCTTATGTGTGTGTGTGTATATGTGTGTTGTGTATGTGTGTATGTGTGTGTATATGTGTGTGTGTGTACATTGTGTGTTTGTGTACATGTGTATGTGTGTGTATATATGTGTATGTGTGTATGTGTGTGTGTATGTGTGTGTGTGTGTGTGTGTGTATGTGTGTGTGTGTGTGTATGTGTGTGAGTGTGTGTGTGTGTGTGTGTGTGTATGTGTGTGAGTGTGTGTGTGTGTGTTTACAAGGCGTTTTGGTTATTTTGACTCATTTCCAGAGGAGGTTTCATTGGTTCATGAAGGTTATTTGAGTAACAATTCCATCTGTAAACTTCCTCCATTGTTCCCTGTAACATGTACAAGGGACAATACTCGAACCTTTTCATCACATGGATTCATTCAATAACACGACACAGGCTTTTATTCAAAAATTGTTTTATTAAAAGGGCACAAAAGTTTAAAATATTACAAATAACTTGATTAAAGAGCAGGACGTGCGTGCACAACATTCAAACATATAATCAGGGGTTCACACACGTTTTTAACAACAAGGGATTGTCATCTCGCACCGTCTGTCCGTGTCCCTGTGGCTCAGAGAAGGAAGAAGCATCACATGATGTTATATGGACATGTAGGTGGCGATGTTGGCTCAGAGAAGGAAGAAGCATCACATGATGTTATATGGACATGTAGGTGGCGATGTTGACTCATAAAAGGAAGAAGCATCATATGATGTTATATGGACATGTCAGTGTCGATGTTGGCTCATAGAAGGAAGAAGCATCACATGATGTTATATGGACATGTAGGTGGCGATGTTGACTCATAAAAGGAAGAAGCATCACATGATGTTATATGGACATGCAGGTGGCGATGTTGGCTCATAGAAGGAAGAAGCATCACATGATGTTATATGGACATGCAGGTGGCGATGTTGGCTCATAGAAGGAAGAAGCATCGCGTGATGTTCTATTTACATGTAGGTGGCGATGTTGGCTTAGAGAAGGAAGAAGCATCACGTGGTGTTATATGGACATGCAGGTGGCGATGTTGGCTCATAGAAGGAAGAAGCATCTCATGATGTTCTATGGACATGTAGGTGGCGATTTTGGCTTAGAGAAGGAAGAGGTGTCAGATGATGTTATGTTGTTGCTTGGGCCGGGACGTCGGCCGACGAGCTCGACCACCAGATTGAGCAGTCGAGTCGGCTCGACCGATCGCCCGGAATTCAGATCGTTGCCCCGGATAAGTCCGGAGTCGACGGGTCCTTTGTTTTGGACCGTGAAGCGTCAATATTTCCACCACGTGGTACAGGGTAATTTGCCAAATATTCAAAATACCGAGAGACCACGTGGCGATCCACCGAGTCTTCACACCCTCGACGGAACTCGTACAGAGACGAGCCGCTTCGCGCGCTCGTTCCGTGTGCGATTCCGAGTGGTTTTATCGCCAAGAACCGTCGGTCCCGATGTCCCCTTACGGCGGCACAACGGCCTTGCTAATTTTCCCAGCACGCGACACGCTCAGTCAATGAAAGAATTGACACGAACGAGCTGAAAACATTGAACAAATGGGGGGTTTATTGAAAATGCAATGGGGGAATGAGGGGAGCACTTAAGGCAGAGCTATACCGAATATAAGAAATACAAGTTTATACAGCAAAGGCACGAAAACAATTCACTACTTACCAGACGGGCCCACGGACACACACACACACACACACACACACACACACACACACACACACACACACACACACACACACACACACACACACACACACACACACACACACACACACACAAACACACACACATCCACACACACACACACACACACACACACACACACACACACACACACTCACACACACACACACATACACATACATACACACACACATACACACTCTCGCACATACACACATACACACTTACATACACACACACATACACACACAAACATACACACACACATACTCACACACATACACACACACACATACACACATACACACACACACACACACTCACATACTCACACACATACACACACACATACACACACACATACTCACACACACACACATACACACACACATACACACATACACACACACACACACACACTCACATACTCACACACATACACACACACACACATACACACACACACACACAATAAGTGGTGGCTAATGTCTTTATTAATACCCCCAGCTCGGAGGGAAGGTGAGCTGGAGGTAAGGGGGTCTATATTGGACCTTTCCGGCTGACTCGGTCGGCGCCCGTCCCAGTTCGACCCTCTGGAGGAGGAGGAAGAAGAAGACGTTAAAGACGACCACGACTAGCTCAGACCTCTCAGAACACGATGACGACGACAGGGACTTCTTCCATGACGACAGAAGCGCTTCTCGACCTCCTCAGCCACGATGACGAAGACGACAGGGGCTCTCGCTGTGTGGCTCCGATTCACTCACTCCTTTTTATGCGCTCCCCCTTCCCGGCGTGGGGAAAATCCCGGGGCAGGAGTTGATCAACCGTCAACAATTTTTTTTGTTTGGTTGACGTTTAGATGGAATTCATGTTGTACTTGCGCTAGCTCTCGTCATCCTGGTCCAACTCCTGGAGCTCCTGAATGGATATCTATGCTGGACGCTTGTGCAGGGCTGGATTTATACATGTGGTGGCCCCTGGGAAACCTTCAGTTGTGGTGGCCCCTGGGCAGCCTTCAGTCGTGGAGGCGCACCCTACCGTTGAATACTAAAAAGGTGACAAGACATATTTACAGTCGTCCATAAAGTATATTCTTCAAGAACAAAGAATCGGAATAAAAATGTACATCTTTAAACATCATGATCAATCTATATACGTACATGTAAGAATCTAACGAGTTTCGGGGGTCGTTCGAGCATGTAGTTCCTATGTTTCAAGTGTAAAGAATCTGAATAAGCCAGCACATTATCAAGCTATAAGATTATAAGAATCTGCGAAGTTCCTATGTTTCAAACATAAAGAATTTGAATAAGCAAGCAGGCACATCTTTAAACATCATGATCACACTATAAGAATCGACGAAGTTGGAAGTTCCCATGTTTCAACTATAAAGAATCTGAATCGTGTAGTGAATAAGCAAGCAGGTCAATCATGATCAATCAGAGAATCTACAATCTCGTACAGTACCTAATACCTATATTTACAGACCACTGATGAGACCACCAGGCACTTTACAAGACTTGACCCTTGCAAAGTCTTGGATCAATTTGTCGAAGTCAATCTCTCTGAGAATGTCACATTAAATGCTCATCAAGGCCAGGTGACTGAGCCTATCATGACACATTGTAGGACGTAGTCTGTTGTTCCTCTTCTTCTTCTTTTGGTTGCTCCCGCTAGGGGTCGCCACAGCGGATCATCCTCCTCCATTTCGCTCTGTCCTCCACATATTCCATTGTCACTCCAACCACCCGCATGTCTGCCCTCACCACATCCATAAACCTCCTCTTTGGACTTCCTCTTCTCCTCCTACCTGGTTCCTACCTCCATCCTCAGCATCCTTCTCCCGATATACCCCGCTTCCCTTCACCCAGTGATGAAGCCACGATCTCCTTCCGATATTGATCGTTCCACTGGTAGTACTCAATGACAGTTTAAACACGTTCACCTATTCACCTAACGAGAGATTGTAAGCCATCATGATTCCCACACACAAAGGCGTTGTGCCTTTGATCTTACGCGTGTCTGGACGAGTGAGTGGCAAGTCATGACCACCAGCATTCACTCCATTTGGTTTCTCAAACGGAAGACATAAAGCCGCACAAGCATCACGCTGCCACTCTGCATCGAATAAGTGGAATCGAAATGGCCAAACTCTCTTCTCCTCAGGCTCAGTGTTTCCTTGTGGCTTCTCATCCCGCAAAGAAGATTTACCTTTGTCAGTTCCAGTCTTCGTGGAGTTCGAAGGCTTTCACTCTGAAACACAGGCATGAAGCTTCATCTTGGCTCGAACCCCTCACAGATTCCTCGCACATCCGCCTCCTTGTCCAACCTTAATGCACGTACAGTTTTACGCCTCAGCTCCCTGAACAGCTCAGCTATTCAGCCTGGCCTTGCGACTCTGATCAATGGTATCCAGTGTCCCTTGAGAGACAAATTTATTCTTCACCCTTCGGTGAGTTCCAAGACATCTTCCAGCAACATCAAGGACGGTGGTCTTGAAGGCACTCCACCACTCTTCAGGATCCCCCAAAGCACCCAGATCCCCCAAATCCCCACTCAGCATGTTCGCAAACTCCTCAGCTACCCTGTCATCCTTGAGCTTGCCAACATCCTGCCTCGGCTGGTATGGTACCATTCTCCTGGATTTAAGCTGAAACTTCAGAGTTGCGACAACAAGCCTGTGGTCCATATTGAAGAACTGAGCACTCTGGTCGACCATGCAGTTCTGGATCATCTTCCAGTGACCATCAACAAGCACACGGTCAATCTCCTTTGCCCCATCACCAGTGTTGCAATACCAACACCAGCGATGAAACCATTAACCAGCCACCATGAACCAAACAATAACGCCTTGACGAGGTGTACATGCATCGCACACAGTGTACATGATGATGTCGTGATGCTCACCTGCATGTGACATAAAGCAAAAACTTAATGATCATGCCACTGAATGATTATGGTTGTGGAGTGGAGAAACTATAAATGTAGATATATATGAACAGAGCAAGGTACGTACCGTCGTCGCCGTGCCTCCTCGACAAGGACGACAGCACGTTGTTGGCCAAGGGTGGTGTATATGTCAGACATTGGAGCGTTGCATTCAAAAAGCAAGTGTTGCCACCATTCTTGAGACCCTCACCAATGCCTCCAATTCTTTGCCACTCCAAGGACAGCTCAACTGGTGGGTGAAGATCCAGGGTAGGAACATGTTTCCCATTCGAATCGTCATCTGCAGGAAACAAAACTCAAATATGGTGTCATATATATTTGGCATCAACATCATGACATCACGATATGAGTTCAACAATACACCGGTGTAGATCCAGAAGGTCAAAAGGAAAACAACAATTTCCCTTCATTTGGAGCATCTTCCAATCATTCCTCATCATGCACTTCACAGCAACATTAAAATCAAGGATGAAGAACTTGTCCTTCCTGGAAATGACTCGGAACGGTCCCCGGTAAGGAGGTTGCTCTGACAGTGTCGTCACGTACACATGGGTACGAGATGAGAGATCTTTGGGCAGATGCGTGGAACTCTGCTGAGCTCTGGAAGGGATGTAATGCAACTCATTTATTGTCCTTCGCAGTCAGAGAGTTGGTGTATTTTCGTATGATGTAACATCATTTTCACTGTCAATTAACATTCCCACAGGAAGTTTTATTCCTGATTCCCTGAACACTTCAAGTCATAAAAATCCATCCAATCAAAACTCAAATTTTGAAATGATAGATCAACGTGTGATGTCCACTCAGAATTGGCCAGACTTGCAGAAGTGTATCTTTGCATCGGAATGCCCAATGTTCTGATCTTGTATAAACGCAAGAGCAGAGACAATCTGATACATGATCGGCCAAGAGAATTGTTCAGAAAGCGCTTCATTTTGAGAGAGGAAATCAGTGTTTCTCCTTCAACGTCCTCCATTGTTTTGGCTGTCCAAGTCATTCCATACTTGGAAACGGAACATTTGCACATCATTTGGATGAGAATCCTTGAGCAACAATATTCTTTCATTTGAGAGCATGTCCCAATCATTCCTCATCACGCACTTCACAGCAACATATACAATGCAATGATGTGTTGCAGGTGCACCATGGGGGTCAACTGGACAGGCTCACGACGGAGGCCCCAGTGGCCTCCATCCCGTGCGGATGAGGAGTCTGACCGGGATGAAGCATCCTCCATTTCGCATCGTTGGTATGAGCCTGCCCCAATCTCAAACGATCTCTCCAAGTCAGCAGGTTCAACTTTGATATCTCTAAACGAAATGAAGTTTCCATGATGAAGTCCACGAACATGCAACACACACTCTGGGAGCTTGACTCGCTTTGCTGGTACAGAAGTGTCAACAGACTTCTTTTGCTTACTCATGATTTCTTACGGTTTTCTGTCGCCAAAACCTGAAAGCAAAATGACATTGATTAGTTGTCACAAAGCAAAGTGCATTTCATCTAAATTTAATGAGATATCTAAGAATCGAATGGCTGAGATGGGATAAGCTGGTTTCCACCAGCAAGAACATACAACATGCTTGGGAATACATGGAGCGTTCAATGTAGGCATGGGTCTGGCCGTGAATGAACTACCAAAGGCCAAAGTTTGACATGACAGCAGAGCGTCAACACCAGATGTGTAATAATTGCATCAGTTTCATAACAAGAGATCCAAGATGGACGCTCAAAATTTAAATTCAGATAGCAACCAATTCTCAAAATGTCAGAAACATATCAAATG
The DNA here is from genome assembly GCF_056783735.1 of Eptatretus burgeri. Lineage (NCBI taxonomy): Eukaryota > Metazoa > Chordata > Myxini > Myxiniformes > Myxinidae > Eptatretus > Eptatretus burgeri. Next base: position 342,571 of record NC_140985.1, on the reverse strand, counting down.
AAGTATTCTAAAATTCTCGTATATGAATCCTACAACTCTTGTACAAATATATAATACAGTTTGGAGAATAAAATGCTTCCAATAAACCTAGAAAAAACATTTACTTTACGGAGAGCTGCGACCCAAGCACCTACGACCGGGCTCGCATTTTGGAAAGAACGAATCAATTTGTTTCACTTGATGTACGTTTGAAAACATTGAAAAGATTGCAAAAACAACAGCATGGCAATATTATGCAGAAACAAAGCTGCACCCACATCCCACACAATGTTTGTTGATCACTGTTTGGAGAATGAATCACCAAATCAATCATCATCAAACACAAGTGTGCGAGGCACTGATATATTTATTTCCTTCGTACAAATGCCGATATTGTGCATAATTGTTCTTTTTTTTTAAAGAAAATGCGTGATTATGTCGTTAATAAATTGTTCAATTCTAGAAATGATGCTCCGAACCGTTTTATCGTGTGAAAACTGCATTGAAAAGTGGGGTCACACACGTTTTTATGGTGTATAGTTCAAAAGTTATGAATTTGTCACCGGTACGGAACTAAATCCAAGATCGCCGCCATAAAAACCCCATGGGACAATATTTCGAAATGGGAACATCTTAAATTTTGTTTCTGACACCTTTGTGCATTTAAAAAAATAGGTGGCATTGAATATTCCAGGGGGTGCATGGGAAGGCCATCTGGCTACTACATTAAACTGGAAGAGGATGTCCACCGACAAAGTTGGGCACCAGATATGGATGGCCATTGGCTTACAAAGATCTCTGAAGGGTGAGTCACACTGTCATATCAATGACATTCACACATCCACATACAATGACAGAAACCTCTCCAAATCCTGGTCTTTAACTGATATCCTTCTCCGACTGCATGATCATCATGTTTTGTGTAGATTCATTTTACCTTTATGTCTCCGTGCATGATGTTCTTGCTGTGGATGTAGTTGAACGCAGAAGCTGCCTGGAAAGAAAGGACTGACTTCATGGGTGGTTACACAAATAGGAGTTTCCAAAAAATCTTATATATTTAAAATATCCTGTTTTTAAACCACACGATAAACATCACAAATAACGAATCCCATCAACATCGGCTCAGCTCACCTGACGAATAATGGGTCGCACCTGTTCCTCAGTCATGAGTGCACCTTGATTATTGAGATAATGAAGGAGATCACCTGTGCAAACAATCAAACAGATACCGTGAGTGACTGAAACCTTTCAGTGAAATATACACATTCACCAACAATCACGTGGAGCACTCGGGATTTTGGAGGATCACCGATGAGAGAGAAGAGTTTGTTGAGTGAAAAAGAGGGAAGAATGGTTTGGGGGAATGGGTTGGATGGTCACACTCTCCATGCTAAAATTGACAAAACAAAGACATGATTTATTTTTCAACATTGTAGCTTCTCTAAGGCCAAACAAGCTGTTACAAGTTACCACCGCTTTCATGGCTCCTGATGCTTGTCTCCCTGGCTCCGTGATGAAGTAAACCACTTTCCTAGAAATGGGAAACTTCATTATTTTCTTAATGTGTAAAATTATTACCCTCGTCAGTTCAAAAATCTTCTTCTCTGAAGTGGCTGAACAGATTGATGCAAAACTTTACACGAATTACCGTCTCTCCATGAGGAACAAAACGTTCACACACATGACAGCATCGGTCACATGGTTTGGCAGGGATATTGGATTTACCCTGAAACCTATAAAAAAATCTTATTCTCTGAAGTGGCTGAACAGATTGATGCAAAACTTTACATGTTTTACCGTCTCTCCATGAGGAACAAAACGTTCACACACATGACAGCATCGGTCACATGGTTTGGCAGGGATATTGGATTTACCCTGAAACCTATAAAAAAAATCTTCTTCTCCAGAACAGCTGGACAAATCGAGGGGAAACTTCACACAAATGTTCCCCAAGCCATGTGTTTACGAGTTTGTTCAGGAATAGATCAGTCACATGGTTTGGCAGCCATATTGGATTGAAGGAAAATACTAAATAATGTTTCTCTGGAACCACTTAATCAATCAATGTGAAACTTCACATTTATGATCTGGTCGTGATAGAGAATAAGTAGTGATCTCTCCAAGAGAGCGACATGTTATGAGAAACCACAAACGCCAATTGCAACCCTCAACTCGGGCCGGATCCTCACGCCCAAAGTGGGTTTACCGTACCAGTTGATTAAACGTGGCAGATGGGGAATCGTGCCTGCAACAATGCGGCAGTTAATTTGGATGCGCGAACCAATGCTGCATGCTGCCTTACGTGGGCTACCATTACCATTGGGAACTCAGACCAATATTGCCTCCTGGGAATGCTATTCGGACCAACGCAATGCAGGATAAATCGGGACTCATTCAACACTTCAATAATGTATTCCACAGCAAGCAAGGGAATGTAAAGAGCAGAAAATGATGGGAGGAGTGATTAAAGGAATGCAGAGGACAAATGCAAAGGAGAGCAAATGCTTGGGGGGGGGATTGTTACCTCAGAAAATGGTGAGGGAAATCATACATGAAATTACAAGAGGTTGAACACATATAAAACACATGAAAAGCACATTATACACATATATACATTTTCCCTTGCCCAAAACCGATCATACCCGACCCCGGAGTACTTATAAACAATCACTTAACACAGAACTACAATACTGGATCAAGGAGGAAGACACAGAGAGATTGGGTTGAGGGTGAAAGAGAATGCAGAGGTTGTTAAAAAAAAAGTTTGAGGCACTTTGTCGAGCCGACACTCCCGCTGAAATCATTCCTTTTGGAGCTATCTTGACCAAACTCGCGCCTCGTGTCTCCCATTGCAACTGAGCCCCGTTAGTCTGCGGTCCCGAGTCGGAACCTGTCCGGTCAGCGTGATGTTCTGCGGCCTCAGGACAGCTCGTTCCATTTAAATATTGGCAGGCTTTGAGGTTTGGAAGGCAGCGGTGGAAAATACGGCACTGGGGCGATGTGAGTAAAATCGGGTGGAAATGAGGAAGACGTGAGATAGGAGAGAAAGTGGGGTGAGTGAGGTTTGAAAATCTGCTCTGATGAAACAAAACGAAAAGTGGAATATGTCTCTGGGAACAGGCTCTCAAAAATCTGATCTGTCTCAGGCGTTTGTCGAAGTGAGATATTTTGCTAACGATCAGGGTTTATACCCCGCGCCTACCCCTCAGTGGCTGTTTTCCATTGGCCGTGCAATGCTGCATTCATGTCTCACGAAGGGGAGGGTGCATGAAGGGGTCGAAACAATCTCAACCTGAATGACTTCTGCCTCTACTTACGGTGGGCATCGCCATTATTCTGCTACGTGTCAGCAAATGAGTGAACGGGTTTGTGAGCAGGTGAGCAATGAACGTGACTGGTGAGTGATGGAAGAGAATGGTATTAAATGAAAGAGACAGAAATATAGAGATATAGAGGTGAATAGGAAGAGGGAAAAGGAACAGACACTGATGCTGCCGACACATGGACAATGCATATTGATCACATTGATAGGATTTCGCTTACTCCAAACAGAATAATGAATAAATTACTAATATCTCTGTGTGAGTGTGCTTCCTTTCCCTCGGGGGGTGCACGAAGTCCAACCCCAGGCCACAACCGTCACACGACCCCCACCTCTCCAGTCTTCCTCTTCTTAGGCTGTTCAAACCTCCTCCATTCCTCTTTTTCTTCCGCTCTTTCTTCCCCCTTATTTCACACAACTCCCCCGACTCTCACCCTGTTTTTGTTTAGATTCGCATTCCTATGCTGGAAAAAAAGAGAAAAACTAATGTGTTGCGTAACTACGGCTAGCCATTCTACCTTAAACATCACTTGTACTTCACATTCGGATTCTGTACATTTGAAGAGAAAAAGTTGAGTTGACCAGGTGGGCACTCTTCCGCTCATTTGAAGTCCAGAGTTATTTTTAGTGGCTCCCCACTGTCTGACATCAACATCTGCCCATAATGTTGATGGCACTCCTCCGTCTGAAGGGTTCAAATACTTACACTGGGACCACATGGTCACTCAACACGTGGTGAGTCCTTTGACCCATGTGGCCCACATTTGAAGAAAAAGCACGGTGATCTCTTCGCCGTCAATGGCAACAAATTGGAGGAAGCACGTGGCCACTCAATGTGGGAGTCTTCTTTGTCCACGTGGCCCACTTCGATGAAAAAGAACGATGGTCTTCTCTTTGCGGTGAATAGCAACGCATTGGTGGATGGGACCACGTGGCTGCAGAATGTGGGAGTTTTCTTGGTCCACGTGGCCCACTTCCATGAACAAAAAGCTTGGGTCGTCTTGCAGCAATGGTGAGTCTTCGACGTCCTTGTTTTGGCCTTTTTATTGCAGAAGGCCCGGAAACTGTGAACTTGGCTCTCAATGTAAGGTGTCACAACATTACAAAAGCATTGGGATGTATTTACCAACTTTACCTACTTTTTCCTTTTCATAACATTCACTTGGCTCTCTGCTCCATCACATTATACACGTCAATCATCACTCTCCAAATATTTCCAGTGTAAGTGCAGTGGCACCATCTCATTGCAGAAGAATGAGTTTCTTTGTTTGATTGTTTGTTCCGAAAACGTTTCGAAACTCCTGGGCCAATCACCTGTATCACATTGTTTTCATCCACAAAAGGTCAACGTCACAATTAAAACGTTCACTTCCAAATCAAATTGATGTAAAAACATTCTTTGGGGAATGGAGTTTCGTACGTCGGGTGGAACGTGCTTTGGGGAATGGAGTTTCATTCATCGATACAAAATTATAAAATAAAACTATTGTTTAGATTCTTATGGGTTTCGAGGAAGCACTCAGAGGAGGAGATGATGATTCTCAGTTGACAAACGTCGAGTGTCGTGTAAAATGTGCTTCACATGAAGGAGACAATGTAAAGCACACGTGGTCGTATCGAAGGGGACATGAAGTTTCCTGTCTGCGTCTGGAAACATTTACTTGTACATTTTATAAAGTGTCGGCCATTGTTTGCTCATACACTTAATACCACGAAACGAACAATCACTCTGGAATCATTCAAAGTTTATTACCTGGTTTCACATTACCTGGTCAAGACTGTGCTCTTCACTGGAACTTTCGTCATCTCTCCGTTTCCGTTTATCATTCTGCCATTTCCCAGCCATTTCAAAATCCAGAGAAATCCTTCGAACGACGCCTTGTCCGATGATCTCTTGAGATGGTTGTGATGTTATTGAAACGACGTGCTTCTCTCCTTCATTCTCTCTCTCGATACGTTTTCTTTGTCTTCTCATTTGTTGTTTGGAGAAAATCATTGAGGGAGAAAGATGTCCATGTTGAACACTTGTGTTACGATGAAACTTTAAAATATGAATTACCTGATTGTTCTTTGATTTTGAAGAACCTCCTGAGGGAACGCACTGTCATGCCAGAGCTGCACCAAAGCCTTCAGCATACAAGTTCCCCCTGTGTCATCTGATAGCTGACATGGGGTGTCACTGTTGTTGCAGACTATATTGAGAGGATGCTCAGATCTTGAGTTGTTCTGTGGGTAGCTGACTACTTCCTCATATGTTGCATTTTTTTTTCTCTTTGCCTTCTTTCTGATCCAAAAATAACGCCGAATCATCTCTGCTTGAGTTGGCAAATGATTGGGAGAAAAGTGATGAAGAGGATATCCCAGTAACCACTGCCTTCTTCTGTCTGACCTCAGTGTCCGACTTGGAGTGGTTGGAGTAGAACTGAGTGTGCTGACTGTGCTCTCACTGCTCCGGCCTTGCCCGTCTTTTCTTCTTCGTTTGGGAATCATGATGGCTGACGACCTCTTTCTTTGTTTTCTCTCTGCAAATGAAACAATTATTTCAGAACATTACTGCGATACATAATTACCTAGATATATCGTCATATATGAGCGACATAAATATACCTTACACAATTGAATAAAACTAAATAATTGTACATTACAATGTACATTGTGAAATTACAAAAGCATTTATGTGTAATTTCAATTCTAACACAGGGTTTATAAACAAATATTTGACAGGTATTCATGATATTTATTCACAAAAGTCGGTTAGTTTTTGAAATAAGGACACAATAAGGCCGAAATACAATTTCAGAGGGAGGTCGTCTTTGTATTTTATTAAAAGCAAAGAATCAAATTCCACATCTATGGGAAATACTGAGTTTTAGATGAAAACAAATTCACAGAATGTCTTAAAATATCATTTCTCAAAAATTGGAACTGAGTGTCAAGGAAACAAAATTTTGACATATTGTTGGGACTGTCTATTGGTGCATGTTGTGTGTGATGTGCTCGGTGCATACCTACCTGTCTCAACGCACCGGACGTACGTGTAGGCCGCGGCGTGTCTCCACCTTTTGTGGCCATGGTCGCACCGGCATTTGTCGTGTGGGTCGCGGGCTTGTTCACACCACTAGAACCGATCGGGGTCAACTGCACCCTCGTTCCATGGAGGACCAGCGGGCAAGAACAGGAACAGGGTCGACAGAGCTCCACTCTTCCCCCAGGATCACTCACCTGCACCGTCGGCTGAAATCTGCTGCTCCTGCAAACCGTGGTCAATGGGGGCCGAGGTATGCAGCGAGCGGACAGAGGGGACGGGAGAGAGTTCGGAAGAGGCGGAGGTGTGCTGTCTCACAGATGTGGTTGGGACACCCGTGCGGCAGCGAGCGTGGTCGACGTTAATATTACGTCACACGACATACAATGTAAACGGTGGTGTTAGCCATGGGCCACAGTTTGGAATTGTAAATAAGTCTTGGCATGATCATGGCCACGTCGTTGGTGTGTATTGTGTGTGATGCGTGTGGTAAATATCTACCCATTGAGACTCTCAGAGATTACCTGTAGACCAGGGTGTGTCCCTACCATTCGCGGCCATGGTCGTATTGGCGTGTCATGTGGGTCGCGGCCTTGCACATAGAACCGGCAGGGATTTCCCAGTTCTGTCGTTTCACGGACGTGGGTTAGTACAGGGTCGACGTAGCCCTCTTTTCCACAGGATCATACACCTGCGCTATTGTTTGTGATCCGTGGCTCCTGCAAACTGCAGTTAGAGTGGACGGGTGGGGAAGGGGAGAGGGGAGGCCATGGGAGGGTGGAGGGATGCCTTTTCATCGGCAGGGTGGGTTCCACGAGAGGCAAACGGATGTTATTATTGACCCCAAGCATCAATAGTGCCAATCATGCTCTTTGGTGGATCAAAGTGTCATCAGGCTGCATCTATATCCATATCTACACCTGCATGTACTCATCCCGTGAAGGGCATGGAAGGGGTGAAGGGATGCCCTCTCATGATGTGGTGCTTCATAAGTTACTTCTTTAAAAAAAAAAATTTAATTACATAACTAAGGGAGGGGATATTGAGGGAGAGGGAGAGGTAAAGGCCGATGGGGTATAGCAAGTTAATACAGTGACACTAGCAATTGGTAACATGAAGCAGGTTTGCAAAAATGTATTTTTTTATATTTTTTTGTGAAATGAAAACTGGACGGGGGCAGAGAGATAAAGGAAGTTGAAGAGAAAGTGTGAGTCGATGGGCCGGCAGTGGGCAGGGTGAGGAGAACAATAGCATAAGCAATGGCATCATGGAGCAATTTAAATAAGGGGGAGGGATTGGGAGTCAGGTATCTGGTGGAAGGGAGGTCAGCAGCATAGACGTGTGAGTGACCCAAGTGCGAGGGCAAGCCATCAAGTCGGGCGGTCGGGGTCTTCTCCAGTGAATGCACATAGCATATCCAGGGACATCAGCAAAGTCGCTCTGGAGATTTGAATGGCCGCTCGTCGAATATTGTTCACTCTTCAGCTTTCTAAAATAAGGGAGTTATGTGGAAACCATTTTCCTCGAGCTCCGACGGGGAAACCTTGTATGTCTCATTGTGTGATCTCCAGATGTTCCTCTAAAAGTCTTCACAAGAGCTTATATTTCTGCACTTTTTTCTTCACAATAGCTCCGAATGCCAGTTCCAAGGATTGAGAGTCTTTCAAATATTATTGAAACATCTAAGATCTTAGCTGGGTATCCTTGTTTAGTGCAAACTAGATCTGGTCTGTGACTTTCCTCTTTCTCTCTGGTGATTAATTTTTCCCTTTCACAGTTCCAGCCACTCTTGTCGGCCAGTCCAGTGAACATCTCACAGTAAACATGGAGAAGAATTTCTAACTCCACTCAGCACAGCCTACAGGTTCCGTTGGCCTCAGGAATTACCCTGGTCAACGCGGCTCTGACTGGGTCGGTGTTGGAACGCAATTGGAGTGCTGCTGGCGTGTGCCGAAATCGGTCCAGCCTCAAATTGCACAGCCAGGTGTGAGAGACCGGATCATTGCGGAATGCAGCCGCACCGAGACCGTAAACTTGCTGGGAATACCAGCGTTTTCTAATCGTGTTGCGCCAACCGGTGTTCGAAACATTCCCGGAGGCGTCCACCTTCAGGCCTAATCTGGTGAAGCGGGATTTTAGGGAAGGGCCAGTGGAAGACCCTATAGAAATGGCGCGGGTCACACTATCGAGAGAATGGATCAAGGCCCAATCTTTGGTCGCTCTAATCCGTGGGACAGCGAGGGCGAGACTTATCAATCTAATTCCTCCGTCCCGTGTTTTTGTGTACAGAAAACCGTCCGGAGTCTGTGTTGGCAGGTGGATCGCTCGTTCAACCGCCATCCTGATTGTTCGGGTAATTTCGTGAAGCTGATTTTTGGGGGTGTCACTGTGTCCTAATTGGTGGAGGAGCCTTGGGACGACATGGTTTTTGATTAAAGCAGCACGTGTCGTCGCTCTGACCGGAGCAGCTCTGATATTGTTCCGCCAATTGTTTAGGATCGAGGCCAAGTCTTTCAGGCAGAAAATTGATGCTGGGCTAATCATGGTGCCGAGGTAACTGACGTGTTGTTCTGGGGCCAGCGAGGGAATCTCTTCCCCTTGGAGGGAGGCGCCGGTGGAGTCCATTTGTCACAGTTGTACATCGAGCTGCGGTCACGACCGTGTTTCATGTAGAACCCTTTGGTTTGGTTTAAATTGAGGTCGAGTCCGGTGTTATCGCAAGACTGTTTGACGATGTCCAATTTAACTTGCATACCCTGCCAGCAACCACTGAATAGTGTCAGGTCATCAGCGAAGGCTAAACAAGCCAACCACTCCAGACAAGTCCACTCATTCTCCGCCATTGTCTTCTTGCCTGTTCGCTGGTTTGTCGTCATCATCCTCCTTATCTCGTCGCTTATCTCTCACCTGGTGCATATCGTTTGTATTTCCACACCGAGTCTCATACACCCCTACATTCTGTCCGCCGCCCTCCGACTTCTCATCTCTTTCTACAATAGAACTTGATTCTGCTCTCATTTGTTGCGCAGATTTCTCATGCGTTCCTAACGTGCGAGTCGCCTGAGCCCTTCGCTCGGAACATGTACGGAATCCCTGTCCTCTCGAGCTTACTGGTGAGGTGATCGAGCACCCAATTAAACAGAAGAGGAGATGGTGGGTCTCCCTGTTTAACCCCCTTTTGCAGCCAAATTTTCCTTTCCCCTCGATTCTCAAACGCTGTCGAGGCCTCAACGAAAGTACTGGGGATCAACTTAATTGTGCCGCTCGGGATAGATTTGGAGAGTAGGGCTGTGCAAATATGATTGTGGGAGACGGTGTCGAACGCTTTGGCAAAGTCGATCATTTCCACGGCTGGTGCCTTTATATTTTGCTTTGCCTCTCTCATGATGTTGGCCAGTGTGGCAATGTTCTCACTGCAGCCTGGAGCCTTGATAAAACCTCGCTGGTGCGCCTCGTTTGACAGACCCCACCAAGCCTATTTACAAGAATACGGCTGAACGTCCTCGCTATTGTCGAACCGATGGTAACTTGGTAAGGGGCCTCCAATTAGTCAGATACATTAGTTGGTCGGGATCTGTGGTTTTCGGGATTAATGTCGATCGGCACTCTTTCACTTGTGGGGGTATGACGCCGTCGCTAATTCAGCTGTTGAAGTCTTTTCTGCAATTTGTGTCTGTTTTCCACGTCGAGAAGATCCCTCGGCTTCACCCCGTCTGGTCCTGGTGTCCTTTCCAAATTTAACTGGCCCAGCGCTCAGTCAATTTCTCCCTGTGTGATGTATCCCTGGAGCCGACAGCAAAGCGTATTCTATGGATGAGGCACGGGGGTGGGGGTGGGGAGGTACGTTTCATGAACTCACTGAAGAAGTTCTGCAAAAGTTTTGTAAAAGGATTATTTGGGGCTATTCTCAAATTTAACCCCGTGGAGGCCGGCACACAATGAGTGAGAGGCAAACCTGCAGGGCGGGGGCACTTACCCGAAGGGCGCAGATTTCAATACCTAATATTGTCATGCTTACAAACTCCCCAACAGAAGCAGCTTAACCACTGTCGAGAAAAAGGTTGACATGCTGGGACTCGAGCCTGTGAATGACTAATGAGTTACTCTAACCACAAACTGGTTGCCAGCGGTGTTCTATCGATCCATGCTTCAGCATGATCCAAACCGTGCCGGCAACTAAACAAGATTGTCTTTAATTTCTTCCTCCCCCAGTCGAGATGTTGAGGCCCTAATGTTACTTGGAAAAATTCTGGTGAACAAACGGGAATGCAGTTCTTCGAAACAATAATTTATGGAAATAAAATTCCATCAAAGAATGCATCTTCAGGATGTAAATACACAATAAGAGCAACACAACAAGGTATAACCTGCTCGTGGCCACGACAAGCTGTTCGCAACCACGAACACTCACACGGATGAAGAAGATTTCGGAAATGAGGATTGGGCGAGGGCAGGGTGAACAAGTGAGCAGGGCACTGTTGAGAAGGCAGGTTCGGAGCTGCAGGGCACGAACAAGCCTGTGGGCCCATTGAGAATGAGCTCTCTCCCTGTGCAATCACAGACGTCACGAACGATCTCCATCTTCCAAGCCAACAACCGCTCTTATCTTCAAGGTGGAGGGGGGTTTGGTAGTGGGGAGTGGTGTCCAGAACCTCCTCCTCGGCGTAAATTGTACGTCAACGAGACGACAACCAGCCATTCTGCACCATGAGATGGATGTCCCCGAAACTCAGGGCATGCAAATGTACCCCTGGTCTTCTCACGGGGAAAGACTAAGTCTGCAATGTCACCAAAAAGTGTGTGCTATGTGCGCACCACCGTGATGCCACACAAACTTTCATAATTTCCCGTTCAGACAACAGGGAAAAACAGGATCAGACATCATTACGCTTAACTAAAATCTAAACAGACAGCGTTTCCACCCCTGAATTTATGAATTACTTGACACAAAGAAATCCAGTGCCAAGGTGTTCTTTCCAATAACTGAGCAAATCCGGTGTGCCTCCTCTGGAAAAGGCAAATCCAGGTGTGCCTCCCCTGGAGAAGGAAAATCCAGGTGTGCCTCCTCTGGAGAAGTCAAATCCAGGTGTGCCTTCTCCAGAGGGAACTCAGAGACCTCAGAAGAAAAAAAAAAAAAAGAAAACAAAGCTCTCATCTTCATTTGTCAGCTCAGGTGCGTGAAGTGAGGGCTCTCTCGCCTCCTCCAGACTCCGCCTCACCGAACCCTTCAATACAAAAGGCAACAATACACATTGGTTTCATCATAAAATGCTCTCACTGCAAAGTCAATTACATAAACATAAAATAATAATAATAAAATAGTAAAATATGATACATGAGACATTGTTCACCAGTGTTTTATAATAACTTCATAAAATGTGACGCAATGTCTTATCGTACCTTCTTTTCGGAGAATGGAGCGCAATTTTCTTAAAAAATATTTCAAATTTATCATGTTTAGTGTTGTCATTTTATCGATTCCTCGAACATCTTGTAATGCCTTGTGTGGTTTGTCAGACAGTTTTAACACTTTTTGTATTTTGTCAACGTCTCTGTCCCCGTCGTCCTCCTCCTCCATATCCACGTTTTCCTCTATTTTTTTGCGGGTGTGTGACTTTGCTTCTTTGGAGTGCTCTCAATTTATCCTCCATCATGCTTACTCGAACATCCTTCATCAATTTTCGATATTCCACATCTCCTTTCGAAGCAAACAAAAAACATTCAAAATGACAAATCAATTACAGAATTAAACACAACTGAAAAAGATGTAAAACAAGAAAAAATATAAACAACATGAAAATAAATAAATAATCCAGATTTTCATTAAAATATCAACATCTTACTCTTTTGTCATGTACGTTCACAACGTGCTTGTCAATCCTTATAATTGCCCTTTACAGCTCGACACTGGGCAATTCACAGCAATGGCATATCTGGTAACAGAAAAAAAAAAAAAATTATCAGCAAATTTTCACAAAAAACATTTATCTGAATGATGAAATCAAACGATGATGAAACCGAGCTGCAATTACAAAAAAATACCTTTTTGATGGAAATTTATTTTATGGACATGGCAGTTTTACTCTCGCATTACGTAAAACCATGCACCCCACGTCGGAGCTGCACGAGGTGATTCGTAACACTCCCACATTTACAGCAAATTTTTGGATGTTTTGTCTCATGATAAGGAGTATTGAAACCAATACTTCGTTGAAAACATAACCAATTACACACACACACACACACACACACACACACACACACACACACACACACACACACACACACACACACACACACACACACACACACACAAAGTCAGGAACACAAGTAAACACTGAGATGCGAAGGACAGTACTCCCACGGATTGTCCTTTCAGATTTTCATGCTTTTGGAATGTTTTACGGAATGAAGGGTTTTATGGTGGCCGAAGTGCAAATGCTGCCACCAATCTCGTCATAAAAAGTAACCCGACTGCAGGAGGACGTCCGCAGACACGGTGGGGCACTAGATATGGATGGCTGTTGGCTCACAAGGTGCTCCTTTGACCTTTGTTCTCACGCAAGGATCTGTGGATCATTGTCAATGTATCAATGTCATTCTTCAACAAGATCTTTTCCCTCTCTGCATCCTGAAATGTGATTGGTCGCACCAACTGCCACAATATTGTTGTGTTCTCCTGACGTTCTGCAACCGCTTCTCATTCCCTTTCAAAAATGCCTTCCAGAAGCGGGGCATCTCTGTGCGATACACAGACGGTTTGCTTCGAGCCCAAGACCCAGCAATACACTGCCTGCCAGCAGGGCCCGGGTTCACACGAAGAAGCCTTTGAACCGCAGCGAACTCAGTTCTCCGAGCACGCTTCTTTGTCACCTGATGACACCCTCTCCCGGCACGGGGCATGTCGGGCTTACATATCGGCACAGTCCCATGTGCTTGGCCATCCACTCGTTCCTCTCTCACGTTGTCTCTTCGGGTTCCCTTCGTCTTACAACCTCTGGGACTCCCGACTGGGCGGCCATTGTCTCTCGTGCTGGATACCATCAACTTCGAAAAGGTTCTCAAGCTCGGCTTGGAGGTCCTCAGGACTTACCAAATACAAGCGACCGATGAGATGAACTAACTGGTGCTCGCTCCAAGCTCTTGCCCCTTTCGGTAGCCCTTTAACATATCCTACAATGTCCTTCTTCCACCTGTCACCACCATACTCTTCACCAAAGTCAGCCGGGCCAGCTTCCACACAGGGTGGGGGAGCCTGGACCCCCGTCACCTGTGTAGGAGAGGCCGTTTCGTCCCTCGGTGTTTGTCTCGTCTCATCTCCGGTAACTTTGTTTCTTCTCGGGGGCACCCACAACGTAGGGAAGAGGCCATCCAGCGTGGTATTTCCCTGGGCTCGCTCTGTCAGCTTGGAATGGACAAGAGCTTGTAAACGCCCTGCCTCACTTTCCCCTTAATGGCTTCCAATGACCGTCCAGGTATGAACTGAAATAACACTTGATTGATGAATTTAACTCCATTGTGTATCAGTTGAGCCTCACGGACAGCCATGGCATACACCTCCTCCTCGTTCCAACGTGCCTTCACCCGAACAGGTCGGTTAGACACATGGAACACGAAGCGGTGCGCCTTATGCCTGTGCCAAGACCAGTCTGACCCCCAAAGGAACTTCCACAATCCTCACACACTCACAAGCACCTTGAGCCACCTGTGGCTCTGGTGCCGTACTCTCAGGGACAGCCGCAGCAGCGGTGTCCTCATCTCCACGGACCATGCTTTCAGCAAGCACTGCAGAGAGTGTCAACGGCGGGAAGGGAGAGTGCACCCCGGACCCGTGGAAAGCCCGACCTCGACTTGACACACCCCTCCAAGAGGAATACTCCGACTCTCGCGGCTTGTATGCGGGATCTTAGGCACATTGAGGCCAGAACCCAAAGACATAAGGGACAGATTGACAGCACAGAATATACATTGCAGAATCGCTGAGACTTCGAACTCTGGAACCTCATAAGAGTTGTAGTTACTCCCGCCGTTTATCCGAGTTTCTTGTGAATCTCTTCACTTTGACATTCGGAGCACTGGACAGAAATCACATCACGTCCACACTCACTCATCGCCCATCCTGATGCTCTGTTTTAATAAAACAGTCGGAATCCCCTTGTCTGCACCGGTTCTCAGGCATCTGTCGGTTGCCCGGTGGAAGTGCACCCGAGCTTGCACATTTTCCGGACAACCTCACACCACGGACGAAACGCCAGCACATGCGGAATGTGGCTCAGGACGCAGCAGGTCTGGGCGGACCGCTCCTTCGCCGCAACCGGGGCACTCTATGGGAAGGCAATGGCTCACATTCGCAACAGAGTCCCTCACGGTCTGGGACGAGGACCAGCGAGACCCCGAATGGATACACATACACAGCCATGAGCACTCGGTGACAACAATGACCGTTCACCGAGGTGGTGGCGGTGATACTTGTTGACGAAGCCGAGTGTCACTGCAGTGAGTATGGTTGTGAGTGTGAGTATAAGTGAATCTAAAGGGCCTTAACAAAGGAGAAATAAGTTCACAAAGCTCAAATGAAATGAATTTTAAAGAAAAACACATCAACTGCCAAAGCTGATGACACCACAATGATGCAGGAAGCAGCAGTCGTCATTCATCTTCAAGGTGCAGCGGCCGTCACGTGATATGGCAGATGGGAAGGCGGGTACAGCAGCTAACCCGAACCCTGACAACCCTATTTAATCAAATGACAGCACGTTGTACTTTCAAACATCCTGCTCTATTCACTCCATCATTTTCCCGGGGTCATCTTCCCTCTTCTTGGAAGTCAGCTGGCATCATCTTCATCAACCATCTTTAATGAACAATGTTCAGGGGCCACTCACCTGCGATGGACCCACGTGGGTCTGCGGTCACTTCGACATCGATAAATAAATTTTTTTTTAATGAAACGTTTCATTCACATCACAGCAGGAAGCCCGGGAGGACGCATGCTCGCTCTAAGCACTCTGTTCGTCCTTCGTGTTCGAAGATGACCATGACTTCATTTTCAGTAGGAGGATTGGTGACTGTGGGTCCGGAAGTGACTGGTGAGGCCAATCCGGGCCCGGAAGGCATGCCCACACGGAGGACACAAGTAGATGGGTTCTGCAGTGGAAGTGGAGGTAGCCCGGGCCTTGCGCGCGGTGCGTTTCTTCTGCGCCTATGCAGTGCGTCTGTTCTCTGCTGCACGGGCTCCTGTGGTGAGCTTGCTACGCCAGGTTGGACGGTCCAGAACAAGAGATTCCCAAGTGCTGAGGTTGATGTCCAAGTCTTTGACGGACACTTTGAGGCAGTCCTTAAACCGTTTCTTCTGTCCCCCGACTGAGCGCTTGCCCTGACACAGTTCTCCACACAGAAGCTGTTTTGGCAGTCGACTGTCGGGCATTCTGACGACATGACCTGCCCATCTGGGTTGGGCTTTCCGTAGAAGGGTGTGGACGCTGGGGATTCCGGCCCGTTCCAAGACCTCTGTGTCAGGAATTTTGTCCTGCCACCTGATGAGAAGGAATCTGCATCGGCAGCTGTGGTGAAAGTGGTTGAGCTGTTTCGCCTGTCTGCTGTAGACAGTCCAGGTCTCGCTGGCATAGAGAAGAGTGGTGAGTTCCACTGCACGATAGTCCTTCAGCCTGGTGGTAAGGGTGAGTCCTCTCTGCTCCCAAACATTCTCATGGAGTCGCCCAAAGGCAGCGCTGGCCTTGGCAATCCTATTGTTGACCTCAGCGTCAATGTTCACCACTCGCGAGAGTGCACTGCCCAGATAGGTAAAGCTGTCCACCAGCCTATGGATTCTGCCCCTTCAACGTGATGTGTGGTTCCTGGTAGGGCTTTCCAGGTGCGGGCTGATACATAACCAGTATTTTTGGTGCGAATGGAGAGACCAAAGTTGTCACAGGCCTGTGAGAAGCAGTCCATTTCATCCTGCATCTTCTGCTCTGTGCAGGCGTTGAGGGCGCAGTCATCAGCAAACAAGAGATCGCTTGTTTCTCTTGTCATATATCTCTTGCCATATCCGAGCCTCCACCAGGTCCTTTGAGCAGCAGGTGGCGAGGAAACTGCCCTTTTTCGGGCGCGGCGGCGCCCATGCCGCTGACAAGTCCCGTAGACCCTCAATACTGCAGCTGAATGTCGAGGGCATTACGACAAGCAAGATCAATGTCACCGAGCAGCTTGCCCATAAGAACCGGGCCCTCGTCATCCTCCTCCAAGAGACCCACTGCATCTCTGCAGAGAAGCTCGTCTTTCTTCACTGTGCACAAGCTGGGTCTGTGAAAAGCAGGAAGCATGGCCTAGCCACTTTTGTCCACGAGAGCCTGAGCTGGACTCTCGTCGGTCAATCTGTGGCTGATGCCGAGATTGAGTGGGTGTTCGTGGACGTTGCAAACTATAACGTCATCATCGTCTACAAGCCCCCATCCTCGCGGATATCCCCATCGTCGTTACCCACGTTCTCCTTCCACAGTCTCTACGCTGGCGATTTTAATTGCCAACATGTTGACTGGGGATATAACACCACGAGCAACGATGGAGAGTGTCTTGCTGCCTGGGCAGCAAACAAGCTTGCCCTCTTTGCAATCCGAAGGGCGCAGCCAGTTTCCTCTCCGGACGCTGGGGAACAGGGACGAATCCCGATCTGGCCTTCGAGAAAGCTGACCCTGACAGCCCACTACCTGACAGACGTGTGCTTGAGAAGTTCCCGCGGTCCCAACATCGACCCTCGCTTATTACTGCTCCGAAGCTCGTGGCACCTGTGCCGAGCGCACCGGTGAAGCGATGGAACTTCAGAAAGGCCGACTGGAATCGCGACAGCCTCCTTACAAACAAATCCATCACGGGTCTACCACCACCCAATACCATCAATATGGACGAGGCTTACCAGGACTTCTGCAACGCCATAACATCTGCGGTGAAGAAAGCAATCCCACGCGGCGCTGAAACAACTATACGCGTGCTGGGATTCTGAGTGATTCTGCGAGACCCTCTACCGCTCCTTCCTTTGTGCCCCACCGGGCACCCCTTCCAATGTAGCCACCACCAATCTACTCGCGCGGCTCTACCAAAGGAAGCTTGAGCGGTGGACCGAAGCCGTCAACACCATCGACTTCTCGCACTCCAGCCGCAAAGCATGGAGTATCATTAACAACCTCACTGGCCGGTCAGCACGCTCCCCTCACCAGTGCCCCGTTTCTGCTGATGCCATTGCGACCCAGCTGGTGAAGAACGGGGTGTACGAAGCGTGGGACTGCAAGTCATCTCGACTTGTGGCCAAAGAGGTGTCTGACCTCTGGAGGGTGGAAACACCAGAAGGCGAAAATATCTCCGATGACTTCACACCGGATGAGCTCGCCACCGCCTTCCAACTACTGAAGCCACACAAGTCTCCGGACCCGATCACTTCTGCCCGGAACTTATACTCCATGCTGGCTCTGCATTGAAGTCCTGGTTACGCGAATTCCTCTCTTCCTGCTTGCGCCACCTCAAAATCTGGAGAAGAGCCCTAGTAGTCGCGATCCCCAAGCCTCATAAGATACCAGGGGACCCGAAGAGTTATCGCCTGATATCTCTCCTTTGTTTCCCCTTCAAAATCCTCGAGCGTCTTATCTTTGCCCGCGTCGAACCAATTATAGATCCGCTTCTCCCTCGGGAGCAAGCTGCTTTTCGGCGCGGGAAATCTTCCGTAGATCAGGTCACTCTTATGACCCAAGACATCGAGGACTGCTTTGAGGCTAAAAAGAAGGCCGGTGCTGTGTTCCTTGATGTCACAGCCGCCTATGATACCATGTGGCACCGCGGCCTCACCTGCAAGCTGCGCCGCCTGCTCCGAGACAGGCACATGGTCCGTATGATCATGGAGCTTGTCTACAATTGAAGCTTCACCCTCACCACCGGTAGCGGACAGCGAAGCAGGTTACGACGCCTTAAGAATGGCGTCCCACAGGGATCGGTCCTGGCCCCCCTCCTCTTCAATATCTACACCCACTACCTGCCGAACACGGTCTCCACAAAGTATGCTGATGCGGACGACCTGGCGATCGTCCACCCGGCAAGGTAGTGGGAAACATTAGAGGGGACTCTGAGCCAGGACATGTCTACCTTATCGGCATAACTCCAGAAATGGAGATTGAAGCTCAGCGAAACCAAAACAGTGTCGGCAGCTTTCCATTTGAACAACAGGGAAGCAAAATGTGAGCGAAACGTCAACATCGATGGAAAACTCCTGTCCTTCTACCCTGAGCCAAAATATATTGGGGAAACATTGGACAGGTGACTCACGTTCCGCCGACACCTGGAGCCACTATGCAAGAAGCCAACATCCCATGCCGCGCTGCTTTGACGACTGGTGGGTTCCGGCTGGGGTGCGGCTGCTGTCACGTTTCGTACAGCAGCCTTAGCCCTGGTCTACTCCACCGCCGAGTACTGTGCGCCCGTCTGGTGCCGCAGTGCTCATTCCCACCGGATCTACACCGCCATCAACGGCGCCTTGCGTACTGTGACCAGATGCCTGCATCCCACACCAACGGACAACCTTTCCATCCTCGCAGGCATCCAACCCGCTGAGCTTCGCTGCGAAGAAGCCAATCGAACTCTCACTCGCTGGGCACTCGAGCCAAATCATTTGCTCCATCACAAGCTCTCTATTTCATCAAATGAGCAAACCCGGCGACTGAATTCGAGATACCCATTTGTGCCTGCCGCACAGTCGTTGCTGAAAAACGCCAACGACCTCAACATCAGTGCGGCCCACTCGGCGGATCACAACTGGAGCACGGAATGGCGGACGAACAAAAACAGACTCTGCGCTTTCATTCCGGACTTCGGTTCACATACCATCGGAATGCCCTTGCCAAGACTGGCTTGGGTACGACTAAACTGTCTACGTTCTAGCGTCGGACGATTCCGCTCAAATATGGGGTGTGGCTCCTTCTGCGGCTTGTAAGTGTGGCGTGGAGGAACAAACCGCAGACCATGTCATCCTTGGCTGTCCCACATACCGTGCCTCAAGCGGGGCACACGGTCTGCGTGTTTTGGATGACGATACAACCCAATAGCTGCTCGACACCTGCCCCGAAATATAACCCGGTTGCGCCGCCACAGCTCCGGGGTGATAAAAGGCATAGACCCTCGGCCCCTGAGCGTGGCGAGAAGAAAGAGAATGAAACCAAGATCAAGCTCGAAACGAAGAAGAACAAGAGATCTCTGATGATGGTCTCCTTCACCTTGCAGGCGCCTGAGGTTGAACAGCCTGCTGTCAGTCCTGCACCTGATGTGTATTCCATCCCGGCAGTCACGGACAGTGTGACCACTCCTCATTTTAATAAATGCCAAGGTGAGCCAATGAAAAAAGCCAATAATTCACAAGGTTTCGGAAAAGCGATGATAAAAGTAAACCTATACGCCAAGAAAACCTATAGAAAACCAAGACGCCAAGGTGAACAACGGATAGCCAAGATCTTGTGAAAAAAGCCAAGGAGTGGTCACACTGGTCACGGAAGGCATCAGTCAGCATGGCAGAGAAGACCTTGCTGAAGAGTGTCGGGGCAAGAACACAATCTTGCTTCACGCCGTTTGTCACTGGAAACTGGAAAGGAGACCCTGCTCAAGGTGTTGATTGAGACGGTTGAGCACGATGTGAGCGAAGATCTTCCCAGCTATGGGCAGGAGGGAAAAGCCTCCATGATTGTCGCAAGACTGGCGGTTGCCTTTCCTCTTGTAGATGTGGACTATGCTGGCATCTTTCAGCTGTTGTGGGACCTTCCTTTTATTCCACATGGACTGGAAGAGTTCAGTCAGCTTCTGCACCATGACAGGGCCTCCTGCTTTGTACACTTCAGCAGGAATTGCATCCGATCCTGGTGCTTTGCCACAGGAAAGTTGCTTGATGGCCTTTGTGACTTCTTCTGTCGGGAGGTTGTCAAGGTCCTGGTTGATCTCCATTGATCTCTGTTAGCAACTGGGTCTCGTCTGCATTGAGGAGGGGAGAGGAGCCAGAGGACTGGGGTCCATGCACAGCCTTCAATGCGTCATAGAAATGCTTGGTGTCGTGACTTTCCTGGATTTCATCAGCCTTCTTGCAATACTATGCGCCCTGCATCTCATGGAGTTTCTTCTGTCCTTTTTGTCTTGCGCTGGCAAAGGCATCTTTCTTCGCTTGTGACGTGGGGTCGTTCTGATGTGCTCCGAACAGTTTGTGTTTCTCTGACCGCAGTGCCTGTATCTCTTTATCGTTCTCGTCAAACCAGTCCTGGTTTCTGTGGGATGCTGGTGCGAGGTGTTCGAGGGCGATGGAGTGGACTGCATCTCTGAAGGCCACCCACTGTTCTTCAAGGCTGTCCTGGTCATCATGGAGTGTGTCCACCAGCTTGCCATCAAGGTCTCTGGTGATTTCTTCTGCAACTTTGCTCCTCTTTAGCTTGGAGATGTTGAGCCTCTTTGCAGTCTTCTGACCTTGGGGTCTTCTCATGGTCAGGATGCGACGCTTAAGTTTGGACACGATGAGATGATCAGTCCAGCAGTCGGCACCACACATGGCCTTTGTCACTCTCACGTCCTGCCTGTCCCTCTTCCTGGTGATGACATAATCAATCGGATGCCATTGCCTGGAGCGTAGGTGCATCCAATATGTCTTTTTATGGGTGGGGAGGCGGAAGAGTGTGTTGGTGATGACGAGGTCATGTGAGGCACACATCTTCAGGAGTAGAACGCCGTTGCTGTTGCACTTGCCGGTGCCGTGTCTTCCAATGATCCCTTCCCAAGTCTGGTGATCTTTCCCCACTCTGGTGTTGTAGTCCCCGAGGACAATAAAGCTTCTCTGACTGTGGGACTGCTGCAATGAGGGCATCAAGTTCTTCATAGAACTTATCTTTGATATCATCCGGGTTGGTCATTGTTGGGGCATATGCGCTGATCAACGTTGCACTCTTCTTGTTTCCAAGTGGGAGTTGAAGTGTCATCAGGCGATCATTAATGCCCTCTGGAAGCTTGGCAAGTTTTCGGGCGAGGTGGGATCTGATGGCGAATCCAACGCCTGCCTCTCGCCGTTCAGTGCTGCTGTGAACACTCCAAAAGATGGTGTACCCACCACCAAGTTCTAAGAGCTGACCCTTGTCTGCAAGGCTTGTTTCACTGAGTGCTGCGATGTCCACGTTGTAGCGAGCTCGTTCTTTGGCGACTAGTGCAGTTCTTCTTTCTGGTCTTTCTGCCTTGGTGTTATCCAGCAGGGTTCGCACATTCTACATGCCGAGGTTGAGCATCTTCAACTTGTTTTCCTTGTTATTTCGAATGCTGATTGGCATCCCCGTCAGCCGCGGTATACTGGCCAGGGTGAAGAGAAGCAGGCTATGTTTGAGCCACCTTTTCTCGCCCCTTCCTCCATGGAGGTGAGCATAACGAATCCTGGAGAGGACTGCTCAGACACCCGGGGGGCTGCCGAACTCCACTGCTGCTTCGGTCCAGTCGAGAGCGACCCTATTCCCTGGGCTACCTGTTTGCAGGTTCGTGACTACAGCTTCCAGTGTATCCGCACCTGCTACTTCGCCACTCTCCCATCACCACAGGACTTGAGGTTGCATGGTATGGGGTTGAAGTCATGACTTGCGCTTGACTTGGATTTAAGTGAGGGGAAGTTGCGCAACTCGTTGGCCTCACTCTCTCGTCCTGGGCGATCAGGATCCAGCAGCAAGACATCGTCGGGACGGCTGGGGACAGGTCAGGATGCAGTGGATAGTCAGAAGAAAATATCTTTCGTATCTCACTCTGCCCTGTTTGCGCTCCAGGACGCTTTGCTGGGATCGCCTTTCTGCCCGTTGAACCTTCTGGTGGTTTCCTCCGCGCAGTTCGCCAAACTCAGGCTTCACATGCAAGGTAGACAAGCCTTAAAGCCGCTGGAACCAACGACTTGCCAACTGAACATGTGGCATGCACACAAGACAGTGGAGAGATCGTAGGGGCGGGGTCGTCCAACTCCCGTACAAGTCCCATTTAGGACTTGTCCACTGCCCAGCCCAGTGGATTTAGGACTTGTCCACTTCTACCACTATGCTGCAATGGAATAATTGCTAACGAAAGATGTGTTGGACAATCTAGATTGTCTACAATTGCTTTATCTTCACTCAAAACGTGACCGGCAGATCCAGTGTATCTGATTGTAATTTGATATGGTCCTCTCTGTTTCACAGTTGCCGTTTAATACACGAGTTTGTTGTTAAAAAATATCAGTACTTGGGGAATGCAGGTTACACACGATGTGGTTTACAATCGGAAAATTATGGTGAACAGGTGTGTGAGAAAAATCCATTTAACCTTCAATAAGTAGATTCCGAGTCATACTTCTGCCAGTAACTTTGTCCATTTAGTGGGAGGGGGGGCTATGTAGTTTTGTGGAAGGATAAGGAGGGGTTAAACAAACAATTGAAACCAATACTTCGTCAACAACATTCTCACGTCAACAACAATACTCACTTTACGCACCTGAGCTGACAAGTGAAGATGAGAGCTTCGCAGAACAGGAAGTTTTCTTCTGAGGCCTCTGAGTTTCCTCTGGAGAAGGCACACCTGGATTTGTCTTCTCCAGAGGAGGAAGACCAGATTTGTCTTCTCCAGAGGAGGCACACCGACATTTGCCTTCTCCAGAGGAGGAACACTTGGATTTGTTTTGTCCAGAGGAAACAAGGAACCAATTGTGGACCGAGATGATCCTGGATGAACAGCAGTTCATGTTAATTTGTGGCAACCACTGTGAATGTATTCTTCTTGGTTCCACAAACCAGAAAAATGATGTTGCCATTTTTTCTGTTGTCCTAAAACAGCATTTCCAAAACGATTGAAACAACAATATTAAATGATTCCATATGCGAGGTCCGTCGAACAAGTAACGGGACTGACTTCACAGAAATTTTATTCCAAAAAATATATTGAAATCACAGCTTGTCCCCTTCAAAATGGTTTCCGTCCAGTCTCACGCAGGAATGGATATATGTTTTAACCCAAACATAATGTAAAGTCTCATTCAATGAGCTGACATTTTACAAAAAAAACATTCTGATGAAAAAAATAAAACGCAACAGCCCTCACATGCAACAACTCAGTTCCTCATTTTCTATTTCATTATTAAAACTTGTGTTATATAGATATATTTTTTATATATTGTCCTCAAAGATAATATTAAACAATATGTTGTAATCAAAGCTTGTAGAGCTTTGCCCTCCTCATTCTCCTACTCATCCTCCTGCCTCTGCTGCAGATGTTTTGTTTTCTTTGCATGTTTTCCCCCTTTTTTATCCGCTGATGTTTGAGTTGTCTACTTTTGAAGTGGTCTCAAATGAGCTTCCAACATCAACACTCGCGCAGCTTTCATTCGTCGTTTATACTGCACATCTCGTTTCAAAAAACATTCAAAACGACAAATCAATAACGAAGGGAAACACAACTGTAAAATACAAAAATAAACATTGATAACATTTTAAAATAAATCAATCAAGCTTCTCATTAAAAAAATTAACATCTTCATTTGATGTTCTGGCGATTGACAAGGTGTTTATCAATTATTTTAAATTGTCCTTGACATCCGGTGACCGCGTAGTGAAGAGGAATGGTATATCTGGGAACAGGAAAAACAATAAATATTTCAGAACATTTACAATAAGCTTTTATCTGAACAACAAAAGTGAACGATGATGAAAACAACGAGCTGTTATTACAAAACAATATACGTTTTGGAGGGTGATTTATACATTGCCATGGCAACCTTCCTCTTGCTGAACTCCATGCCATGAACACTGCGCAGGTGCTGCATCAGGTAGTGGGTAACTTCGCCACACTGACAGCAAGGGCTCTCATCTTCACTTTTGGACTTTGGTGCATCAAGTGAGGGCTCCCTCTCTCCTACTCCAAAATCCACTTCACTGAACCCTTCATTACAATAGACAACATCACACTTTGGTTTCATCATAAAATGCTCTCCACTGTAAAGTAAATAATATCAACAAAATATAATAATAAAAAAGAGCAAAATATGACAGATGAAACATTGGTCATCAGTGTTTTAAAATAACTTTTAAAAACGTTGTGCAATGTGTTATCACACCTTTCATTTGAAAGTACCAATTATAATTCATATCAACTTTCGTTTGAAGTATTTTAATTGAGTAATTCTCGTGTACGTACTGATGTACATTTTTTGCACCGACTTCATCACTTTTAAGCTTCCGTCCCCTGTTTTTAAAAGTTTATACAATTTATCGTAGTCCCCGTCCCTGTCACAGTCGTTGTCATCGTCATTCTCCGTCTCCATCAAATGGTTTCTTTTTTCGAGGTGCTTTCTTCCTTTTAGTACAGCGACTCAGCACCAGAATCTTTCAGGTTTTTGCAGAAAGCATGAAACTTTGCACAGGGCAAACCTGCCATTTCATGGCCAATTGCTGTTACCATCTCATGCATTGGAATGTATCGGAATTCCTTTCCTGTTCCAAACGCTATCCATAGTTTTTCAAGGTTTACCAAGTTCTGAAAATGAGCCACAGCCAGAACAACAACGTCCGTGTCAACAGTCCTGATCATCACATCTTTAAAACCAGAATTCAGGGCATCTTTCACATGGAGTAGAATCCTGGTGTCAGCCTCCTCATGTGAGCAAGGCTGCAGTCAATCCAAGTTTTGGTTCATATTAGAGCTGACAACTGACTCATGAACATTGACACACTCTCAGCACCTAGGAACTGGAAGAGTTCATCCTTGTTGTCATCATTGCGAAGGAAGTTTTTCCGATTGCCTGGCAGATTCACATTTGGAGACACACGTCTACGAGCCCCTGTCCCTCTATTTTCTCTTGCTGTGAGCTTCAAAGTGTTTCTCCGATAAACATCCCAAACAATATCGACTCGAAGAAACCTTTCCAGCTCTGAAACTACACATGGTACAAATACCTCCCTGGCATATTCCCCAAAGGTCCTGGATTCTCCAACTGGCAGAAAGTGCACCACTGCAGCACCATCAAGTATTCTTCCTTCAGCAGTTGGGGTATTCAAGTGGGCTGATTTTCCGCGAGATTCAAGACATCCAAGGAGATCAGATTTCTTTCCTTGCCTAAGTTTCCCTGCTGCAGATAATGATGGTGGAAATTTCTGATTCTCGTGCTTGAAAAATTCCTCGAGATTTCCTTCTCTTGACTGGCTACCGATGTACAATCAAGCAAATAAAGAACAGTCACTTGAGTTCAGAGATCTTCTGCTTATCCTTCGGTTGGGCCGCCTCGTTCGGTCGACTGAACTGAGAAAAACTGAGAAATGTTCGTTCATACACAAGCATCAAACCACATTATTGTATCCTGTTTTATTAATTATTTTTATTACGGTCTGAATTTGGAACGGTAGTTTATGGACACCTTGTATACCAATGAAAACAATCCGAATCAATCCTACCATTCAAAGTACTGGAAAGTACCGATAAATATCACAGTAAGAAGTTGAAGAATAAATTGGAAAGCAAATAGGCCAACTGTTACAACTCAGAAATGTAACAAACACACCACGTGATCTCTGCAACAACCACACCACATGATCTCTGTAACAACCATACCACATGATCTCCGTAACAACCACACCACGTGATCTCTGTAACAACCACACCACGTGATCTCTGAAACAACCACACCACGTGATCTTTGTAAAAACCACACCACGTGATCTCTGGAACAACCACACCACGTGATCTCTAAATCAACCACACCACGTGTTTTGTTGAAATCCCGAACATGTTCCCTCATCCCCGTATTCCCAATGTGGAGCGATGACCCCAATGGTGTTTATCTCATTCTTACAGGACACATGAACCACCATGAGACCCCATGGAGGACGAGTTTATCTCCCTATCCCTTACTCGGCGGCCATATTGATTTTACTTCTCGATTTTACTTCAATTTAATTCAACCACAAACGACACGTTACCTCTTTGTCTCCTTTTATTGTTTGTCCATCAATTGTAATCAAATAGTGGGGCAGATAACCTCATATATGGAATGTATTGTGCATTTTATGACGAAAGCATGAAATTTTCAACAGTGTTTGTAGATACCATAAAGTTTATTTTCAGACGTGGAGCCACTTCAGATTTGACTTCTGAGCCCTATAAGAGGTCATTGACCTTGGACGATGAAAAATCTTCATTTTTGGCATTATCGCAGGAAAACCTCAATCTACACCACTTTTTTAAAAGCTATTTTACCTGTTGCTGCACATACCTCTTACTTAGACTCCACATATATCCTACAGGTTACATTTTAGATGCAAACAATGACCTCAGCCGGTGTTTATTTTGGCTGGATTAAACAAGTTTAACATATATGCATCTGTATCAATTATCTGAAGAATAGTGATGGACAGGGTGATAGTAATATAGTTCAGGCCATGTTTGTCCATGTTTGTCCTCTGTAGATGATCTCACAGTCTCCTGAACATGAGCACAGGGCAGTGCACATGAGGGCTGCCTTGTTGCACTTGCAGCGCCCCGTGCACCCCTGTTTGCACCCACAGTGTATCAGTTCATAGCAGGATTGTGATGCTTCTGGAAGGGTGGTCCAGAGTGTCTGCCATCCTGTTGCATCCTTTACCCATCCCCAATCAGAAGGGCTTGCGAGCTCAGGGTCAGGAACTAACGCCTGGTTCCAGATGTTGGCCTGGAAGGTGGCACGCATGATGTGTTGCCTCAGGGCAGCCTGTGTGGGTGGGATATTCTTCAGGGTCCTGAACTTCTGAGTGAAGAGCTGTTTCCTCGCTTCATTTACCTCCATGGTGTCGCTGGTTCTGTCGTACATCAGCACCACGAAGCGCTCCACCAGTGACATGGACAACTCGCTCACAGCACCTGGCACCCGTGAGAGCTCTTCAAAGGCCTCAGTCACTTCAGGGAGAGCCATCCACGTGTCCCAGGAAGTCTTCTTTCCCCTGCCGCCGAATGCAGAGACAGTGTCGCATCCTGTTATTCCATGGAAGACTGGGAGAGTGGCACAGGTTCTTGGATCCAGCTTGCCAACCACTTTGTGCACACCAATGTACCTGAAACTGACGCCAGCACCAAGAGCTATCCACATTTCTTCTGGCTTTATCTTCAGGAATGCAGCCACAGCCAATACCACGACATCAGTCGACTGTGCGTATGGTCACTTTTGTGCTCCCTTTCTGCACAACATCTTCCATCCTGAAGCGTTGGCAAACTCCACTGTTGATGTCGGATGACAATTGCAGGAGGCGGTCATATGAGACACACATCTCGAGATGGAAGAGTGTGTCAATGAGCCCCCTCTTGCGTGTGACAGCATGGACTTTCATGCAATGTAGAGTGGAAGTGGAGTTTCACGGTCACGGCTGTGACGCAAGGTGCTTGATGACTTCACTGCTCGTGCATGTTTGACACTGTTGAAGACCAGCAGCTGTGACACTGTTAGGGCGGCAGTTGTGGTGGCTGTGTCCACCAGCTGGGTCTGGTGTTTGATGTTGGCCCCATCCTGAATCATGTTCACCAGAGCCAAGAGTGTTGGTGGAACCGCTGCTTTCTGACATTCGGGCTGGAATGATCCATCAAAGGCGAACATGGTGTCGAACATCTCTTTGCGCAGCACCTGTGCTGCTCGCACCAAATGCATGGCATCACTGACATGGTCACAGGCCTTCCTGAGAGCATCTCCAATGTCTTCTGCAAACGTCAGAAGTGTGTCTCTCCCTTGTGAATGTGCTCGAAGGTCAGGGAAGGCAGACACGAGTCGGATCTTCAATCTGGTGGTTTGAATCCGAGTCTCCACTGTGGCACCCAGCTGTTCCAGTCGGACCTTGTACAGGTCACCCAGGTCTGCCAGCTTGAAAACAGGAGCACAATCGTCGCCACGCGTGTCCTCCATGAATGCCACCAACTCAGCAAAGGCGATGCCTTGCAGACGAGCATCATCCCCATGCTCATCCTTGGAGGCAGCTTGTCTGGCTCTGTTGTAGAGAATGCGGAGGCAGTTGCGGTGATACTTGGCGTCGAGGGCAATCATGTCTCCGGGGGCAAGTTTGGCCAGCAGCTCCGTGTCCTCCAGCTCTAAGGCACACTTCTGAACATTCGTGTCTATCTGTTTGGTTGACGCTTCATGTCGGTCTTCAGAGCCAGCTGACTCATTGCAGAAGAAACACACAGGCTCTGTGAGCTTCACGTGGCTGTGAGCAGACCGTGTGTGAACAGTCGAACCACCACTTGAACTCCGCTGTACTAGTCGCTGAAGCTTTGTTTGGTTGTACTTTAACCGGCAGGTTTTATGCCACAGAGCACTGTGTGCAATCAGCGTGGCCTCTACGCCACCTCCATCGTCCAATCTGTCCAGATTCAGCTCAGTCGGCATGTGGCCAATGTCCTGAAACTGGAGGAGGTCCTTTGCCAATGACACATAACCGCTACCCACAGGTTTCTTGCTGGATTTGGCTGGACACTGCAAGGCTTCCCATGTTTCTGCTTGGCAAAGAATACAAAGCTTCCAGTTAGTTGGGCAAGGTGGCTTGGGTTGTTTGGATGTGCTGCAAGGTTGAGTTGGATCTATCAAGACATGGCGTTTTGACATGGTGACAGCGTCCTCCACTACCCTGTGAATATAGTTTCTTCAGGCTTGCCAACACCAGTTGTTAAACAGTTCTATAATCTAAGGATAGCTGTTAGCAGAACCTCCAGGATGAGTCTGACAG
>NC_140985.1:256000-313000 GCF_056783735.1 Eptatretus burgeri | reverse complement strand
AGCAAGGATGTCGAAGCCGAAGGTCAAGGTGATGCTCATCGCGTTTTTTGACATCAAGGGCATCGTCCCCTTCGAGTTTCGACCACAGGGTAAAACAGTGAATCAATACGTGTCCAAGGAGATCCTCTGGCGCCTCATGAGATCAGTCGGGGACAAGAGGGGGGATCTGTGGGAGAACAACGCCCCTGCTCCAGTGTCCTGAGCATCCGACACTTTCTGGCGGAGAGGAACGTGTCAACTCGAGAGCATCCCTCGTATTTGCCAGACTTGCCCCCTTGTGATTTTTTCCTATTCCCCAAGCTAAAGGGGGTGATCAAGGGGACCCGATTTCCTGATGTGGAGGCCATCAAAAGGACCGTGACGACGGAGCTCTGGAGGATTCCAGAAGCCTCCCGGGATGCATCGAAGCGTGGAAGAAGAGGATGGACAAGTGTGTGAGTCTGGAGGGAAACTATTTTGAAGGGGACAAGCTGTGATTTCAAGATGTGTTTCGGAATAAAATTTCTGTGGTCAGTCACGTTACTTTTTTGACGGACCTCGTGCATTTACATAACATAAATATGTATGAAATATATGTAAATATATTCCCTTCAGGATTCTTAGTTTTATACACCTCCGATCATGCTCGAGCCTCGTTGTGGAGGAAAAGGGAGAAATAAAGAAAATAGTGGGAATATAAAACAAATAAAAACAACAAATAGTTTTGCAATAACTCGGCATGCCAAACGTGACACCGAAACACACACCTCTGAGCAACTAAAAGACACACCTGTGAGTTATTGAAAACAAAATCCAAAATAAAATATGCAAGAAAGTTCGTGTTTATCCTGCACGATGTGTGGATTTCGAAAGACAACACAACGAAGGTTCGAACTTCCCTTGTGATTTTTTTCCGATTCCCCAAGCTCAAGGGGGTGATGAAGGGGACCAGATTTCCTGATGTGGAGGCCATCAAAAGGGCCGTGACGACGGAGCTCCGGAGGATTCCAGAAGAAGCCATCCGGGGATGCATCGAAGCGTGGAAGAAGAGAATGGACAAGTGTGTGAGACTGGAGGGAAACTATTTTGAAGGGGACAAGTGGAAATTTAAATATATTTTTTGGAATAAAATTTCTGTGAAGTCAGTACCGTTACTTTTTAGACGGACCTCGTATATGGAATCATTTAATATTGTTGTTTCAATATGTTTGTAAATGCTGTTTTTGTCAAAAAGAAAAAAAAATTGTCAAATAAATAATGCAGGAAAATGCTGAATGATTAAAAAATGTGCATCGAAGCAGGGTGCACATTGGACAATGTGTGCTGTCACATTGGATCTCCTTTTTTATAAATACAGTATATTGTGATGGATAAACGATGAGATACAGGGCAGAGGTAAAGTGATGATACACTGTTTTTCCTCATGTACAACGGACAATGACATAACAGCCAAAATATGATGTTGTAGACTCAACTGATGAACAGAAAAACTTCTACCCCAACGATGAAGAGGCCTGTTATTGCATTTTAATGTTTTTTTCTGTAAAAATAAACAAATAAACAGCGTGTCCCAAAAGTCTCCATGCATAGGGAAAATTAACACTTTCAGCAAAATGTCTCC
This sequence comes from Eptatretus burgeri, assembly GCF_056783735.1. Lineage (NCBI taxonomy): Eukaryota > Metazoa > Chordata > Myxini > Myxiniformes > Myxinidae > Eptatretus > Eptatretus burgeri. Next base: position 311,400 of record NC_140985.1, on the reverse strand, counting down.
CGAAATTCTTCATACATAGCTTATATCTTCCTTTTTTTCAGATTCCCTTCAGGAATGCCTTTGTCAAAAGAAGAACGCATTGAAATCATTCTCAAGGCTGGTTCGGGAAGCTGTCGCAAATTTTGCAATCGACTTTAACAGGAAACATGGCAAGCACATCACACATGACACTGTTGCCAAAGTTATTGAGAAGTTCAGAAAGACTGGTAGTGTTGCGGACCAACCGAGACGTGGACGTCCACGAACATCCACTGACGAAGGCACAACCGACATGGTGCTGCAGCGTTTGCAAGGAATCCAACAAAAAGCATACGACGATTGTCTGCAGAAAGCGGTGTCAGCAGAATGATCAAGTATCCAGCGCATCGTGGAAAAAGAAAAATGGCATCCACACAAAATGCAAATGTTCCACCATCTTCGTGAAGACGACCCAGATAGGAGGTTGGAATTTTGTGAATGGGCTCCAAACAAATTGGACGGTGATGCAAACTTCACAGCTGGGATCCTGTTTACTGATGAAGCCAATTTATACATCAATGGAGAAGTCAATCGCCAAAACTTACGTCACTGGAGTGTTACCAACCCGAACTGGATGAGTCCGTCAAAAATTCAAGGTGCCGGAAAAGTGGTGGTATGGTGTGGGATATGGGGCAACAAAATTGTTGGACCCGTTTTCATTGACACAAATCTTAATGCCGCCATTTATCTCAACATGCTGCAAGACAACATCATGCCGTCCTCTTAAACGAGGCTGGAGAATTCCCACGTCATTTCCAGCAGGACAGTGCACCACCTCATTATGGTATGTGCATATGCCGATGGTGGGATGAACAGTTTCTGCGTTCTTGGATTGGTCGCCATGGCCCTGTGGAGTGGCCTGTGAGATCCCCAGATCTCAACCCACTCGACTTTGACTTGTGGAGGCACTTGAAGGCCATGGTGTCCACGGAAAAGATTCAGAACACGGATCATTTAAAGGAATGCATTCGAAGTGGAATTACTTGTATAATGCCAGATGTGTTGACAGGAGTTCACCATGAGTGGAAGAGACGACTTTGCGTGTGTTTACAAGGAAATGACAATCATGTGGAGAACGTTTTGTAAATAAAGTTACATTTTGCGAACAGAGTTAATTTTCCTCATGTATGGAGACTTTTGGGACAACCTGTGGTGTGCACATTACGTTATGTCTTTATTTTTCAGTATACATTGATGAATGTATTTTTGTTTGTTTTTCATTTTTGCAGCCAGGGAAAAGGCAGCAAATAGTTTTTTCAAAAAAGCTTGATGAAATGATACGTTTATAATTTACAGAAGACATCAAAAACAGATTTGTGACGCATCAAGCGTCATGGAATTTCCTTTTTAACAAAAAACAAAAAAATTTCTGTTATTAAAATTGTGTGTGCGTATGTATATATATATATATATATATATATATATATATATATATATATATATATATATATATATATATACACATATATATATATATATATATATATATATATATATATATATACATATATATATATATATATATACAATTAAGCCCAAAATTATTCATACCCAATGAAAAATCTGAGAGTTTTGCATTTATCTCATACCTCCAAGCTGGAGTGGTGGAACTTTCACTGCACCCAAGGACATTTGGTTGGCAAGTGAAAATCCACATATATTTTGCCTCAACATTATTAGCATAACAAAAATGTTCAGATTTCTGTTTTTATGCCTGTCCAAAATTATTCATACCCCATACCAAGTCTCAGAATTGAGGCCAATGTTTGTGATAATGCACAGGCTTTTGATATTCCTTAGATTCTTTGTAATGTTTTGCAATTATTCCAAGATGTGTGCATACAATCTGAATGCATCACAAATGTGGTCTATTGAATGTACAGTGAGGAATGTTATAGAACAACATTCTGCTATTAGACCATAAATTAAGGGGAGCTGATGCAATCATTCTCAGGTCATTGTCAGCATGGCGAAGAAGAAAGAAGTCAGTGAGGACTTTCGGTTGTGCATTGTGAATTCTCACGAGGAGGGGAAAGGCAACAAAGCTATTTCGTAGCAGTTCCGAGTGCCAGTTGCCACCATACAAAGCATAATTACACACAGATTCATTCTCGATTGTGTTGGGACGCACGATAATGATGGAGATTATGATGACAATGGCATTGAATGTTTTGACCCTTTTGTTGATGTGTGTGCAGAGGAAGAAGTCAGAGTAACAGTTGCCGGGGAGGAAGATGCCATGTTTGGCAGCGATTCCCTCATCATTCCATCGCATAAACTCTCCAGAAATGCAAGACGATACACCAGGCTCTTGCAGATGGCAGATTCAGGATTTTTTGAAAATGATCAGCCTCAAGAACTCCAGGTAATTAAACCTTCCATGGACTTGATTTAATCACTTGCATCCTTTTTGTGTCCTTGTTTGTCAATTTGTCACTTCCTTGTTCATGATGAGAACTCAATAATTCCGAGTGAAGAGAATGTAAACATGAGAATGAATCGGCCAACAAACAGATGAGGGAAACTGCAGCCATGAACCCTTGTATTTGCTGCATCAGCTCATCACCGCACGTCGCCTCATCACCTCACGTCGCCTCATCACCCTTTGCACCCCTCCGGTCGACTCACTCCGAATTTGATTCATACATGCTACAGTCCACTCAACATAGAGGGAGGAGGGTGGGAGGGAAAGCGTTCAGAGGGGGAGAGGAGGCGGGGGGGGAGAGGAGGGGGAGAGATGTGACGATTTGACTCTGGAAGATGTGACGTCCAGTTTAACAGCACACACACACATTGACGAATCACCCTGACTGTGAAACACCGAGTTGACAGTTTATAGCTGGGTCGGGACTTGAACCCAGGCTAGAGTGCAAACCAAATGGATATTTCCATTCATGGTATGATGTAAACGAATCCCTTTCTTTCATGAATATTGTTAGTGCCACACTCCTGATAATGTGGCAGTTTGTTACTTGTGGTTTTACATATTTGTAAGTTTGTGCTGGGTGCAGTTCATTGTCGACCTGCATTTTATTTTCCACGCAAAGAAATCATTTTCGAAAAACGATTTTTACGATATTTCTCTACTATATTTCTTCTATATGATATACGATAAACTATATTTCTATACTATATTTCTTCGATACGATATACGATAAACTATATTTCTATACTATATTTCTTCTATGCCATATACTAAAACTATATTTCTCCAACATTCCCCAACAACACGGACATGTTTGTCCCATAAGTGCGGCGATACTTTTAAGGGTAGTTTCATTCAAGTCTTTGCAAAGGGGACGCAGCGACCAAGACATCGCCCTTCACGTCATGACTACCAACGTCGATGACATCCGAGTGTTTATCACATGACCCAAAGAGGTGAAAATGACAAGGTGACAGATTGGCGCTGGAAGGTAAATGGCTTGGAACCTGTCACCGCATCTGCACAAGTGTTGCATTCAGTGACATTTGCTGTGTTAGGTTTAGCATTGTCAGGCAGCAATGCGACGACACCTTCATTCATGATGAACTCCGGACACAAATTCAAACTTTTTCTGCCATTTCTTCGAACCGTGCAGGTAGACCTTGAAATATATGTGTGTATATATATATATATATATATATATATATATATATATATATATATATATATATATATATATATATATATATATATATATATATATATATCTTCAGGGATATTAAGTGATTATTTATTGCAGGTTGTTTCTCAAGTTTAAGGTTATGTTGAGCAAACGCATCAGTATTCAGCACACATTCAGAAAAAGAAAACTGTGCCATAATCTTTCGACATAGATTTGGTAAATGTACCATTGGGAATCCTACGGATTTGACTGATTTCAGAATTTGTTTCGGATTTCAGAATCCGATCCAACAAATGCATACCAGCATCTGGGTCCTCAGATAGTCATTCCCCTAAATGCATGTCCAGGATAGACCTAGCCCCATGTGTGGTGGGATTCTAAATGTGATGCGTTGAGAAGGGTAAAGAAGAGATTCCATCTCTTATGGAAAGCTCCTTTTTCTCTTAACAAAAGACACATTCATGTACTTGAGATAGCGTTAGCCCAACGGAGGCTCGACACCAGTTTCTTTCACCGACGCCGACGCTCGCCTTTTCCCGTCGACATTTGGTTCCCCGTTCAGCAGCTCTATTGACGCTAACTGACTCCTTTTCACATCGGGCCGAACATTGAGGTGATAATTGTTGTTGATGTTTTATGAGCGCTTCACGTTTTCGCTCAGTAATTCTGACAGATGACTGCTTTTTGCCGTTCGTCCAGCACCACGAACATGACATCGTAAGCCAGAAATAATCGCGGGACATGCGGGTTGTCACGGCAATGATTCGCAATGGGGCGGGGTGGATTTGGCTGGAGTCTGCGCCCGCCCAGACGGGCCGCCAATGAAGAGAAGACGAGAGGTCGGTTCTTGGCGGGTCGGTTGACAACGAGTCAGTCAGACGGCTTTTCCAGTCAGTGAGTCGGTGTCAGTGAGACGGCTTTTCCATGTCAGACGGTTGTTTCGTCGATTTCTTTCTTGTCAGACGGTTGTTTTGTTGATTTCCAGTCAGAAGGTAGCTGAGCTGGTGACAGTTGATGAAACCTTGAAACCTCACAGCGCCTCAGCTTCTCACAGCTCCCAACAGCTGTCCCTCGGTTGTGGCTGCTGGCAGTGGGTGATGCTCGGACTGTTATCGCTCCTTCTGCTTGAGACCCGCTCTTGGCGTGCCTGATTCTTGGGGGTCACGCCGATTGGTGTTCTGGCCTGTTTGCGAGTGGGAGCACGGCAAGGCTGGGCGCTGGCAACAGACAATGCACACTCATACATTTCAGGACGTTTTATTTGACGTACAACTTCTAATTGGTGAGCGAGAGGATTTCTGTTCCCCTCCCCACGAATGATCAGCTGGGTTCCCTTGTATGTGTTTAATTGTTCAGTAAGTTATGATGATAAGCATCTGCTCTTTGTCTCTTTTTGAGTTTTTGTTGAGATGGCTGCTACCAGGACGTCGACCAGTGGCTTACAGACGGCGAAGCTGTTCCTCATGTTCCTGCGCTTCGTTTTATCGGACAAACATTATCGGACTAAAAAAAATCGAGTTTTCGGAAGTTAACTGGTCCGATAACGATAAATGGAAGTTCACTTCCGATAATAGTCCGATAAAAAAGGGGAAACTTCGATAATTATCTGTTATCGGATTATCGCTTTTGTGCCCAACACTGTCTGAGGAACTGAAAAATCGGCGTTATTCTCAGGATTCAAGACGGATGGTCAAATTACGACTCAAAGAAACCGATGAACAGATATAAAAACGTTTAGGATCAAAACGTTTAGAAACAAAACAGCTCAATCAATCATGGAAACGTATTTTTGCTACTGTTGAGACATTGAATGACAAAGTGATTGACCTTACCCATAATGTCTACATTTGTGTCAGTGATCTTCATTATAAACATCGAGCCGCGGTGGACAAAGTCTCACTCGATGGTCAGAAACCTACTTTCTCGCAGGAACAAATGGACAAGCTTATTATCATTCTCAGAGTGGGGCCCAGTAACAAAGCATTTGATGGCCATTATTACGTATGCAAAACGTGTAAGCAGATAATAAACCAGAGTTGGTGTCAAAGCCACCCAATGCTCGACTGATTATACATTTATCGTTTTTAAAAGACTCGTCTAAAAATAAATATTTTTGATAAAGCATTGCAGTGAAGTATAATTATAAAGCAATATATGTATTTGTATATTGTAATCAGTAACAAGAGCGCAAGTGAGCAAATATATGCCCTTACAAGAAGGTATATACATAATTGTGCGATGACATGGAAAACAGCATCCTGGTTGCCATGACAACCACTTTAGATGACGAATGTATGTCGCGACACACCCTCTCCACAGTCTGTACCAATGTACCAACTATGAAATGTGAAAGTTGAAAACTTTGGGAGTTTGAGTGCGGACAGGAACGGATGGAAAACAGCATCCTGGTTGCCATGGCAACCACTTTAGATGACGAACGTATGTCACGACACACCGTCTCCACAGTCTGTAACTCTGTCCCAAATATGAAACGTGAAAGTTGAAAACTTTGGGAGTTAGAGTGCTGACATGAACGGACAGAAACAGCATCCTGGTTGCCATGGCAACCACTTTAGATGACGAACCTATGTCGCGACACACCGTCTCCACAGTCTGTTCCTATGTACCAAATATGAAACGTGAACGTTGAAAACTTTGGGAGTTAGAGTGTGGACAGGAACGGACGGACAGACAGACAGACAGACAGACGGACCAACAACCGGTATCACAGAATACGCCCCGATATATATATATATATATATATATATATATATATATATATATATATATATATATATATATATATATATATATATATATATATATATATATATATATATATATATATATATATATATATATACATATCGGGCGTATAAAAATGGTGTTGTTGATAAAAACATTAGAAAGGAAAAAATAACTTGCAGCAAAAACTTTAACATTTTCACACACGCTCACGCTGACGCTGACGCTCACACCGGGGGTATCACTATAGCTCTCTGTTCTTCGAACAGGCGAGCTAAAAATGGTAAAACGCCAAGTTGCAATGAAAAGGAGGTCAAATTTCTGGTCCCAAAATTACCTGCTGACATTATCGTGAAACATGGATATCTAAATAGATTGGAAGCTCATACTCTCAAGCGTGTTATACCGTTTATGCGAACTGCACACATCCCACGTTCGGAAGAACTGAAAGTTATGGGACCCCTAATCAATGTGGAAGCAGAGATAGAGGAAACTATGCAAAATTTCGCACCAATCGATCAAAAATTTATTCCATGTGCATTGAAACGTAAACCAGAGTACCCAGGAGCCGATATTGAAGAAGTTATAGACACAGAGAAAGTTCTTGCATATTTCCAGTCTTTCAAGGAAAATAACAATCTGTACAGCGACATAGACTTTAACCACGAGACGGTAGAACAATTTGTATCGGAATCGCTAAAACGCGTGGAACAACAGGCTGACTGGAAAGAGAAACAACCCGAACTCGACGAATCTGAAGATGACAGTGAATGTGATGGAGAACCTAACGAATCACAAAATAATCAGGATTGTTCAATGGACTACAATGACGCTTTTAGGACATGTGGAATTGAGATTGCAGACGCAAATATTGTCCTGAATGAAAAGATCCACGATGACACGCGATGCCAGGACAACTTGTCTCGAGTTTCTCATGTTGAATTTCAACTTCAAGATTTAAATCAACATCACGATGCCAAACACAACATGGCGGACGATAAAAATGACCAACAACAAGAACATGCTGAATCCGAAGATGACACTGATGATGACAATGTTGAATTGCCCGATTTAAATCAAGAGAAAGACAACGAGAAACCCGAAGACAACGTGGCCGAGGATGATTATGCCCTTCCGCATTCTCTGAACGAAATTTCCGATGATACTGCAAGAGACCCATTGACACGTGATAATACACCCAATGTGATCAGTGAAGTTATCGCTATTATGGAATCACAGAACAGGAACAGCATACAGCAACTAAAAAATCAAAAACTGGTCGACAAGAAAAAATAATAGCACCGGAGCTGATGGCAAATTCGTATATTGGGAAACCTCACAGTACCTCGAGGAAACAGCTTTCCCTCATCTCTTCCCATCTGGCTCTGGTGGTTATTTGTCCACATATCAACCACGAAGTGTAAGGTTTGCGAATTATATCAACCAACGGATTGAAGGTGTCGATCAACGATTCCACGAAGATACAACGTATGTATTTTTCCTCTGTGTCGTAAAGAAAACCCTCGAAATCAAGTGGTCAATGACGATGTTCTTTCGGAAGTCGAAGGTGAACCATAAAAAAATATGACGTGAAGTTTCTGAAACATGTTGATAAGTATGAAATTGAACGACAAAATATGTGGGGTACAGAGCTTTTAAAGCGAAACGTGGAACAAGTCCTCACTTCCAACAGGCAAAAAACAAAGTTATGGTAATGATAAAACAACTTGAAACACCCAACATATTCCTCACATTGAGCGCTGCTGAGATGCATTGGCCAGAACTAATCAAAATGCTAATGAGAAAAGAGCGACGTCGTGAGGTTACCGAGGACGAAATCAAAGAAATTAACAAATCGGAGATCAGGAAGTTAATTTCACGAAACATGGTTGACACTGTGACGCATTTCAGTTCTCGTGTTGGGGCGAAGAAGGACTCGTGTGGGAAGAGTCGGAGAAGGAAAAAAAATTGAGGAAGAGAATTGAAGAGGAATTGAAGGAGGAGTGAAGTGTGTGTTCCTGCAACTTGTCTCCGACCACACGACGTCGACCAAGCGTCCTGCCTATTGCTCCACCCTCGCCCTCTGGACTCTGCCCTTCTCCACTCAAGTTCCTCCTACAGACACACGACCTCGACACGTGCGGCTGTGGCCCGAACTACGCAACCATTGTCGGGTACCGCACCAAGGAGCATCCCTTCCCCGGAAACGCTCACGCACCGAAAAACTAAAACCTCAACCCCCTTCCTTCCTGGCTGCAAAAGTCCTTTTCTTTTCATTGGGTTTTCTTTGTCTGAGTGTGTGTCTAAGTGTGTTGGCTAACAGCTTGGTTCCAGAGTTCGAAGTGCAAACGATTCTGCATTGTATATTCTTTGCTGTCAATCTATCCGTTATGTCTTTGGGTTCTCGCCTCAATGTGCCGAAGATCCCCGCGTCCACGCCGCGAGAGTCGGAGCATTCCTCTGGTAGGGGTGTACCAAGTCGAGGTCGGGCTTGCCGCGGGTCCAGAATGCACTCTTCCTTCCAGCGGTTGACAATCTCTGCAGTGCTTGCTGAAAGCATAGTCCGTGGAAATGAGGACACCACCGCTGCGGCTGTCCCTGAGAGTGCGGAACCGGAGCCACAGGTGGCTCAAGGGTGCTTGTCAGTGTGTGAGGATTGTGGAAGATCCTTTGGGAGTCGGACTAGTCTTGGCACAGGCGTAAGGTGCACCGCTTTGAGTTCCATGTGTCAAACCGACCTGTGTGGGTGAAGGCACGTTTGAACGAGGAGGAGGTGTATGCCATGGCTGTCAACGAGGCTCAACTGATACACAATGGAGTTAAATTCATCAATCAAGTGTTATCTCAGTTCTTGCCTGGATGGTCATTGGAAGCCATTTAGGGAAAGGGAGGCAGGCCGTTGATAAAGCTCTTGTCGATTCCAAGCTGACAGAGCGAGCCCAGGGAAATACCACGCTGGATGGCCTCTTCCCTCCGTTGTGGGTGCCCCGAGAGGAAACAAAGTCACCGGAGATGAGACGAGACAAACACCGAGGGACAAAACGGCCTTTCCTACACAGGTGACGGGGTCCAGGCTCCCCACCCTGTGTGGAAGCTGGCCCGGCTGACTTTGGTGAAGAGTATGGTGGTGACAGGTGGAAGGACATTGTAGGATATGTTAAAGGGCTACCGAAAAGGGAAAGAGCTTGGAGCGAGCACCGGTTAGTTCATCTCATCGGTCACTTGTATTTGGTAAGTCCTGAGGACCTCCAAGCCGAGCTTGAGATCGTTTTCGAAGTTGATGGTATGCAGCACGATAGACAATGCCTGCCCAGTGGTTCCCGGAGGTTGTAAGACGAAGGGAACCCGAAGAGACAACGTGAGAGAGGAACGAGTGGATGGCCAAGCACATGAGACTGTGCCGATACGTAAGCCCGACATGCCCCGTGCCAGGAGTGAGGGTGTCATCAGGTGACAAAGAAGCGTGCTCGGAGAACTGAGTTCGCTGCGGTTCAAAGGCTTCTTCGTGTGAACCCGGGCCTTGCTGGCAGGCAGTGTATTGCTGGGTCTTGGGCTCGAAGCAAACCCTGTGTGTATCGCACAGAGATGCACCGCTTCTGGAAAGTCATTTTTGAAAGGGAATGAGAAGTGGTTGCAGAACGTCAGGAGAACACAACAATATTGTGGCAGCTGGTGCGACCAATCACATTTCAGGATGCAGAGAGGGAAAGAATGACATTAATACATTCACAATGATCCACAGATCCTTGCGTGAGAACAAAGGTCAAAGGAGCACCTTGTGAGCCAACAGCCATCCATATATAGTGCCCAACTGTGTCTGCGGACGTCCTCATGCAGTCGGGTTACTTTTTATGACGAGATTGGTGGCAGCATTTGCACTTCGGCCACCAAAAACCCTTCATTCCGCAAAACATTCCAAAAGCATGAAAAAATCTGAAAGGCCACTCTGTGGGAGTACTGTCCATCGCATCTCAGTGTTTACTTGTGTTCCTGACTTTTTTGTGTGTGTGTGTAATTAGTTATGTTTTCAACGAAGTATTGGTTTCAATTGTTTGTTTAACCCCTCCTTATCCTGAGACAAAACATCCAAAGATTTGCTATAAATGTGGGAGTGTTACGAATCACCTCGTGCAGCTCCTACGTGGGGTGCATGGTTTGACGTCATGCGAGAGTAAAACTGCCATGTCATCAAATAAATTTCCATCAAAAAGGTATTTTTTTGTAATTACAGCTCGGTTTCATCATCGTTTGATTTTATCATTCAGATAAATGTTTTTTGTGAAAATTTTCTGATAATTTTTTTTGTTTTTTTTCTGTTACCAGATATGCCATTGCTGTTAATTGCCCAGTGTCGAGCTGTAAATGGCAATTTAAAAGGATTGAGAAGCACGTTGTGAACGTACATGACATAAGAGTAAGATGTTGATATTTTAATGAAAATCTGGATTATTTATTTATTTTTCATGTTGTTTATATTTGTTCTTGTTTTTCATATTTTTCAGTTGTGTTTAATTCTGTAATTGATTTGTCATTTTGAATGTTTTTTGTTTGCTTCGAAAGGAGATGTGGAATATCGAAAATTGATGAAGGATGTTCACGTAAGCATGATGGAGGATAAATTGAGAGCTCTCCAAAGAAGAAGTCACACACCCGTGGAAAAAGGAGGAAAACGTGGATATGGGGGAGGAGGACGACGGGGACAGAGACGTTGACAAAATACAAAAAGTGTTAAAACTGTCTGACAAACCACACAAGGCATAACAAGATGTTTGAGGAATCGATAAAATGACAACACTGAATATGATAAAGTTGAAATATTTTTGAAGAAAATTGCGCTCCATTCTCCGAAAAGAAGGTACGAGAAGACTGCATCACATTTTATGAAGTTATAATAAAACACTGGTGAACAATGTCTCATGTATCATATTTTGCTATTTATTATTATTATTATTTTATGTTAATGTAATTGACTTTGCAGTGAGAGCATTTTATGATGAAACCAATGTGTATTGTTGCCTTTTGTATTGAAGGGTTCGGTGAGGCGGAGTCTGGAGGAGGAGAGAGAGAGAGCCCTCGCTTCACGCACCTGAGCTGACAAATGAAGATGAGAGCTTTGCAGAACAGGAAGAGTTTTTTTTCTGAGGCCTCTGAGTTGCTTCTGGAGAAGGCACACCTGGATTTGACTTCTCCAGAGGAGGCACACCTGGATTTTCCTTCTCCAGAGGAGGCACACCTGGATTTTCCTTCTCCAGAGGAGGCACACCTGGATTTGCCTTTTCCAGAGGAGGCACACCGGATTTGCTTTCTCCAGAGGATCCAGGGGAAACAAGAAACTGATTGAAGACCTGAATGATCCTCGATGAATTGTGGTCCTGACGTTAAAATAATTACGTAGCAGAATAACTTAAAAGTGAATAATTTTAATTGTACCTCTTCCACACTTTACAGCTCCACAAGACTGCAAAAGAGTTCAACCTTGAGGATCCCAACATTTTGTTGATGAAGCCAGAGTACATGGTGCATGATCCATGTCTTGAAAATCATTTCAAGAATCCACGTTGACTGAATTTCCTGAAAAACGAAGGCTCCATAACAAGAGATAACCAGGTGGGATAACATTCACTCCTCACCCCCACTCCCCTCCACCAACAGGAATGTACGATTACTTCGTGTGAATTGCAGTTTACGTTTCCAGATTTTTGGATGCAGCGATATGTTTATGACGTTTGGGGGGTGGGGGAGGAGGGGGAGCAGATTGTTTGGTATCAGTTATTGGAAAGCACACCTGCACTGGATTTGTTTGTGTAAAGTAATTCATAAATTCACACTTTTTTGGGAGCACACACTTTTTGGTAACATTGCAGACTTAGTCCTTCCCCGTGAGAGGCCCAGGGGTACATTTGCATGCCCTGAGTTACGGGGACATCTATCTCAGGGTGCAGAATGGCTGGTTGTCGTCTCGTTGACGTCCGATTGACGCCGAGGAGGAGGTTCCGGACACCACTCCCCACAATCAAACCCCCCTCCACCTTGAAGATAAGAGCGGTTGTTGGCTTGGAAGATGGAGATCGCTCGTGACGTCTGTGATCGCACAGGGAGAGAGCTCATTCCCAATGGGCCCACAGGTTTGTTCGTGCCCTGCAGCTCCGAACCTGCCTTCTCAACAGTGCCCTGCTCACTTGTTCACCCTGCCCTCGCCCAATCCTCATTTCCGAAATCTTCTTCATCCGTGTCAGTGTGCATGGTTGCGAACAGCTTGTCGTGGCCACGAGCAGGTTATACCTTGTTGTGTTGCTCTTATTGTGTATTTACATCCTGAAGGTGCATTCTTTGATGGAATTTTATTTCCATAAAATTATTTCTCAGAGCTGCATTTCAGTTTGTTTACCAGAATTTTTCCAAGTCGAATTCGGCCTCGTCAGATCGACTGGGGGAGGAAGAAATTAAAGACAATCTTATTTAGTTTCCGGCGCGGTTTGGATCATGTTGAAGCATGGATTGATAGAACACCACTGGCGACCAGTTTGTGGTTAGAGTAACTCATGAGTCATTCACAGGCTCGAGTCCCGGCATGTCAACCTTTTTCCCGACAGTGGTTAAGCTGTTTCTGTTGGGGGGTTTGTAAGCATGACAATATTAGGTATTGAAATCTGCGCCCTTCGGGTAAGTGCCCCCGCTATGCAGGTTTTCCTCTCACTCATTGTGTGCCGGCCTCCATGGGGTTAAATTTGAGAATAGCCCCAAATAATCCTTTTACAAAACTTTGACAGAACTTCTTCAGTGAGTTCATGAAACGTTCTCCTTTTTTGTGTATCCCGCGTGCCTCATCCATAGAATACGCTTTGCTGGAGGCTCCAGGGATACATCACACAGGGAGAAATTGACTGAGCGCTGGACCAGCTCAATTTGGAAAGTGCACCAGGACCAGACGGGGTGAAGCCGAGGGATCTTCTCGACGTGGAAAACAGACACAAATTGCTGAAAAGTGTTCAACAGCTGGATTCGCGAGGGCGTCACACCCCCACAAGTGAAAGAGCGCCGATCGACATTAATTCCGGACACCACAGATCCCGACCAAATAATGTAACTGACTCATTGGATTGATAGAAGGGTGCCCGGAAGGAGTGCACGGTGTTGGTGTCATGTTTTCTGAGGAGTTTGTAGACAGTGCAGTGAGTGTGACTCGAGTGAGTGAAAGGTTGATGATGGTGAGAATCGTGATTGGGAAACTCTTGATGAAAGTCATCTTGGGATATGCCCCGCAGGTGTGCGATAGAGAAGTTGATGGAAAATGTGAAAGATGATGAAATTGTTGTGGTCGGAGGAGACTTGAATGGACATGTGGGAAGGAGTCCAGACGATTTTGAGGGAGTCCATGGGGGTTATGGATATGGTGTGAGAAATGGAGAAGGTTAAAGGATCTTGGAGTTTGCTGATGGAGCTGATTTGTTGATTTGTAATACTCAATTCCAGAAAGCGGATAATAAGCTTATTACATACACGTCAGGTGGGTCGACGACAACCATTGACTACCTCATGGTGCGTCGGCGAGAGAGGGGAAACCTCCGGGACACAAAGGTGATCCCAGGGGAGGAGACTGTTTCACAGCACCACCTGGTTGTCTGCGATATAAGGGTGAAAGGTGCGAGGAGAATTCAGCGGGTGAAGTACCAACCGAGGATGAAGGTATGGAGGTTGAAAGAGGTGACAGTGAAGGAAGCATTAAGAGAGAGGCTAAGTATGGTTGAGGATGATGTGGTTGAGCTTGAAAGTGGTTGGATGTCAATGAAAGATAGTCTGTTGGGAGCCGTTGGTGAGGTATGCGGATGGACAAAGGACCACCGAGGCACTCGGAAACATGGTTGTGGGGTGATCAAGTTGGAAAGACGATTGAAGAGAAGAGGAAGAAGTTCAAGGAATGGCAAAAGGCGAAGGGTACGGTGGTAGAAGAGGCAGCGCATGAAAGTTATAAGGTCGCCAAGAAGGCTGCAAAGAAAGAGGTTGCAAAGGTGCAGGAGGCCCATAGGAAAATGTTCGGAGAGTGCTTGGATTCGGAAGATGGTAAGAGAGCGGTATTCAGGATTGCAAAGCAGATAGCGAGAGAGAGGTTTGATGTGACGGGGGTGAGTTGCTTGAAGGATGAAGTGGGACAAATCGTTGTGGACTCAGATGGAACTAAAGGAAGATGGAAGAGACATGTGGAAAGGCTGTTGAATGTAGAAAATGAATGGGATAGCAACATCGAGAGTAACCCGGTTTTAGGACCAGCAGAGAAGAGAACTGAGAAGGAAGTTGAGGAAGCTCTCAGAGCAATGAGGAGTAGAAAAGCAGGAGGGCCGACGGGAGTTGTGGGAGATATGTTGAAGGCAGCGGGAAGTTGGGGTGTGAAGAGAATGACAGAGAGAATAAAGTGGAGAAGATTGTCATGGGACCCGCAAGGCTAACCCCCGCTTTAGCAGGGAAAATGGCCTTTAAATGCTTGTGTGTGTGTGTGTGTGCTGTCTAAACTTGCTATACCCGATAGGCCTTTCCTCTCTCTCTCTCTCTCTCCCTCACTATCCCCCCCCCCCACCTTTAGTTATGTTATTAATATTTTTTTTTTAAAAGAAGTAACTTATGAAGCACCACATCATGAGAGGGCATCCCTCCACCCCTTCCATGCCCTTCATGGGACGAGTACATGCAGGTGTAGATATAGATATAGATGTAGCCTGATGACACTTTGATCCACCAAACAGCTTGATTGGCACTATTGATGCTTGGGGTCCATAATAACATCCGTTTGCCTCTCGTCGAACCCACCCTCCCGATGAACAGGCATCCCTCAACCCCTCCCATGCCCTCCCCTTTCCCCGACCCCACCCGTCCACTCTAACTGCAGTTTGCAGGAGCCACGGATCACAAACAATGGTGCAGGTGTATGATCCTGTGGAAAAGAGGGCTACGTCGACCCTGTACTAACCCACGTCCATGGAACGACGGAACTGGGAAACCCCTGCTGGTTCTGCGTGCAAGGCCTCGACCCACATGACACGCCGATACGACCATGGCCGCGAATGGTAGGGACACAACCCGGCCTACAGGTAATCACTGCGTCTCACTGGGTAGATATTCACCACACACATCACACTCCAACGACGTGGCCATGCTTATACCAAGACTTATTTGCAATTCCAAACTGTGGCCCATGGCTAACACCACCGTTTACATTGTATGCCGTGTGACGTAACATTAACGTCGGCGATGCTCGCTCCTGCACGGGTGTCCCAACCCCATGTCTGTGAGACGGCACACCTCCACCCCTTCTGAATCCTCTCCTCTCCTCTGTCCACTCGCTGCACACCTCGGCCCACATTGACCGCGGTTTGCAGGAGCAACATAGCGAAGCCGACTGTGCAGGTGAGTGATCCTGGGGAAGAGTGGAGCTCTGTTGATCCTGTTCCTGTTCTTGCCCGCTGGTCCTCTATGGAACGAGGTGCAGTTGACCCCGATCGGTTCTAGTGGTGCGAACAAGTCCGCGACCCTCACGACATATGCCGGTGCGACCATGGCCACAAAAGGTGGGGACACGCTGCGGCCTCTACGTATGTCCGGTGTGTTTAGACGGGCAGGTATGCACCGAGCACATCACACACAACATGCACCAACAGACAGTCCCAACAATATGTCAAAAATTTGTTTCCTTGACACTCAGTTCCAATTTTTGAGAAATGATATTTTAAGACATTCTCTGAAAAAAATTTCCATCCAGAACTCAGTATATGTGAACCATAGATGTGGAATTTGATTCTTCGCTTTTAATAAAATACAAAGACAACCTCCCTCTGAAATTGTATTTCGGCCTTATTGTGTCCTTATTTCAAAAACTAACTGTCTTCTGTGACTTTTGTGAATAAATATCATGAATACCTGTCAAAAATGTGTTTATAAACTCTGTGTTACAATTGATATGACACATAAATGCTTTTGCAATTTTACAATGTACATTGAAATGTACAATAATTTAGTTTTATTCAATTGTGTAAGGTATATTTATGGAACTCAGATATGACGATATGTCGAGGTAATTATGGATCGCAGTAATGTTCTTAAACAATTGTTTCATTTGCAGATAGATAACAAAGAAAGAGGTCGTCAGCGATCATGATTCCCAAACGAAGAAGAAAAGAAGGGCAAGGCCGGAGCAGTGAGAGCACAGTCAGCACACTCAGTTCTACTACAACCACTCCAAGTAGGACACTGAGGTCAGACAAAAGAAGGCTGTGGTTACTGGGATATCCTCTTCATCACTTTTCTCCCGATCATTTGCCAACTCAAGCAGAGGTGCTTCGGCGTTGTGTTTGGATCAAAAAAAGGCAAAGAGAAAAAAAATGCAACATATGAGGAAGTAGTGAGCTACCCACAGAACAACTCAAGATCTGAGCATCCTCTCAATATAGTCTGCAACAACAGTGACACCCCATGTCAGCTATCAGATGGCACAGGTGGAACTTGTATGCTGAAGGCTTTGGGGCAGCTCTGGCATGACAGTGGGTTCTCTCAGGAGGTTCTTCAAAATCAAAGAACAATAAGATAATTCATATTTTAAAGTTACATAGCCTGGTGTTGGCGCAGTGGTTAGGGCAGCGGCTTGGGATCCAAGAGGTCCTGAGTTCAAACCCCGTTGGGCCACTGAATTAATACACCAGGGGGTTGACTCAGCCTGTCATCCTTCCGAGGTCGGTGAAATGAGTACCAGTATACTGGGCCGGTGTATACCCCGGTTAAAATAGGTGTACCTTATCCCTGTGTTGTAAGAGACGACCAGGGTTGCGTCAGGAAGGGCATCAGGCGTAAAACATGTGCCAAATCACTATGCGGATCAAACGGATGATCCGCTGTGGCGACCCCTCACGGGAGCAGCCGAAAGAAGAAGAAGAAGATATTTTAAAGTTTCATCGTAACACAAGTGTTCAACATGGACATCTTTCTCCCTCAATGATTTTCTCCAAACGACAAATGAGAAGACAAAGAAAACGTATCGAGCGAGAGAACGAAGGAGAGTGGGGAAGGAGAACGAAGGGGGAAGAAAGAGCGGGAGAAAAAGAGGAATGGAGGAGGTTTGAGCAGCCTGAGAAGAGGATGACTGGAGAGGTGGGGGTCGTGTGACGGTTGTGGCCTGGGGTTGGACTTCGTGCACCCCCCGAGGGAAAGGAAGCACACACACATAGATATTAGTTATTTATTTATTATTCTGTTTCGAGTAAGCTAAATCGTATCAATGTGATCAATATGCGTTGAACGTGTGGAGGCAGCATAAGTGTCTGTTCCTTTTCCCTCTTCCTATCCACCTCTATATCTCAATCTTTCTGTCTCTTCCATTTCATACCATTCTCTTCTATTACTCACCAGTCACGTTCATTGCTCACCTGCTCACAAACCCGTTCACTCATTTGCTGACACGTAGCAGAATAATGGCGATGCCTGGCGTAAGTAGAGACAGAAGTCGCTCAGGTTGAGATTGTTTCGACCCCTTCATGCACCCTCCCCTTCGAGAGACATGAATGCAGCATTGCACGGCCAAAGGAAAACAGCCACTGAGGGGTAGGCGTGGGGTATAAACCCTGATCGTTAGCAAAATATCTCACTTCGACAAACGCCTGAGACAGATCAGATTTTTGAGAGCCTGTTCCCAAAGAGATTTTCCACTTTTCGTTTTGTTTCACCAGAGCAGATTTTCAAACCTCACTCACCCCACTTTCTCTCCTATCTCACGTCTTCCTCATTTCCACCTGATTTTACTCACATCGCCCCAGTGCCGTATTTTCCAGCGCTGCCTTCCAAACCTCAAAGCCTGCCAATATTTAAATGGAACGAGCTGTCCTGAAGCCGCAGAACATCACGCTGGCCGGACAGGTTCCGACTCGGGACCGCAGACTAACGGGGCTCAGTTGCAAGGGTAGACACGAGGAGCGAGTTTGGGCAAGATAGGTCCAAAAGGAACGATTTCAGCGTGAGTGTCGGCTCGACAAAGTGCCTCAAAATTTTTTTTAACAACCTCTGCATTCTCTTTCACCCTCAACCCAATCTCTTTGTGTCTTCCTCCTTGATTCAGTGTTGTAGTTCTCTGTTAAGTGATTGTTTATAAGTACTCTGGGGTCGGGTATGATCGGTTTAGGGCAAGGGAAAATGTATATGTGTGTTTTTATGTGCTTTTCATGTGTTTTATATGTGTTCAACCTCTTGTAATTTCATGTATGATTTCGCTCACCATTTTCTGAGGTAACAATCCCCCCAAGCATTTGCTCTCCTTTGCATTTGTCCTCTGCATTCCTTTAATCACTCCTCCCATCATTTTCTGCTCTTTACATTCCCTTGCTTGCTGTGGAATAAATTATTGGAGTGTTGAATGTGTCCCGATTTATCCTGCATTGCGTTGGTCCGAATAGCATTCCCAGGAGGCAATATTGGTCTGAGTTCCCAATGGTAATGGTAGCCCACGTAAGGCAGCATGCAGCATTGGTTCGCGCATCCAAATTAACTGCCGCATTGTTGCAGGCACGATTCCCCATCTGCCACGTTTAATTCACTGGTACGGTAAACGCACGTTGGGCGTGAGGATCCGGCCCGAGTTGAGGGTTGCAATTGGCGTTTGTGGTTTCTCGTGACATGTCGCTCTCTTGGAGAGATCACTACTTATTCTCTATCACTACCAGATCATAAATGTGAAGTTTCACATTGATTGATAAAGTGGTTCCAGAGAAACATTATTTAGTATTTTCCTTCAATGTAATATGGCTGCCAAACCATGTGACCAATCTATTCCTAAACAAACTCGTATACACATGGCTTGGGGAACATTTGTGTGAAGTTTCCCCTCGATTTGTCCAGCTGTTCTGGAGAAGTTTTTTTTTTAGGTTTCAGGGTAAATCCAATATCCCTGCCAAACCATGTGACCGATGCTGTCATGTGTGTGAACGTTTTGTTCCTCATGGAGAGACGGTAATTCGTGTAAAGTTTTGCATCAATCTGTTCAGCCACTTCAGAGAAGAAGATTTTTTGAACTGACGAGGGTAATAATTTTACAAATTAAGAAAATAATGAAGTTTCCCATTTCTAGGAAAGTGGTTTACTTCATCATGGAGCCAGGGAGACAAGCATCAGGAGCCATGAAAGTGGTGGTAACTTGTAACAGCTTGTTTGGCCTTTGAGAAGCTGCAATGTTGAAAAATAAATCATGTCTTTGTTTTGTCGATTTTAGCATGGAGAGTGTGATCATCCAACCCATTCCCCCAAACCACTCTTCCCTCTTTTTCACTCAACAAACTCTTCTCTCTCATCGGTGATCCTCCAAAATGACGAGTGCTACACATGATTGTTGGCGAATGTGTATATTTCACTGAAACGTTTCAGTCATTCATGGTATCTGTTTGATTGTCTGCACAGGTGATCTGCTTCATTATCTCAATAATCAAGGTGCACTCATGACTGAGGAACAGGTGCGACCCATTATTCGTCAGGTGAGCTGAGCCGATCTTGATGGGATTCGTTATTTGTGATGTTTATCGTGTGGTTTAAAAACAGGATATTTTAAATATATAAGATTTTTTGGAAACTCCTATTTGTGTAACCACCCATTAAGTCAGTCCTTTCTTTCCAGGCGGATTCTGCATTCAGTTACATCCACAGCAAGAACGTCATACACGGAGACAAAAAGGTAAAATGAATCTACACAAAACATGATGATCATGCAGTCGGAGAAGGATATCAGTTAAAGACCAGGATTTGGAGAGGTTTCTGTCATTGTATGTGGATGTGTGAATGCCATTGATATGACAGTGTGACTCACCCTTCAGAGATCTTTGTAAGCCAATGGCCATCCATATCTGGTGCCCAACTGTGTCGATGGACATCCGCTTCCAGTTTCGTCTGGTCGCCAGATGGCCTTCCCATGCACCCCCTGGAATATTTAATGCCACCTGTTTTTTTTAAATGCACAAAGGTGTCAGAAACAAAATATAAGATGTTCCCATTTCGAAATATTGTCCCATGGGGTTTTTATGGCGGCCATCTTGGATTTAGTTCCATACCGGTGACAAATTCATAACTTTTGAACGATACATCATATAAACGTGTGTGACCCCACTTTTTAACCTCCGCCATCGAAGATGGACGGAGGTTACTGTTTTCACCCCTGTCTGTTTGTTTGCTTGTTTGTTTGTGAACAGTATTACGGAAAAACTCCTTGACGGATTTCGACGAAACTTGGTGGGGGGATTAGGTATGGTCCAAGGATCATGCCATTATATTTTGGACTCGATCCAAAGTCCAATATGGCCGCCATGGCGGCCATTTTGAAAAAAATATTTGAATTTTTTTTTGCATTTCTCCATGTTTTCAGTGATTTCCAACCAAAAAAAAAGTCACAGAAAAAAAAAAACTTGGAAAATTTAATTTTTCAAAAAAATTCCGATTTTATTTGAAAAATATTTGATTTTTTTTTTGCATTTCTACATGTTTTGAGTGATTTCCACCCCCCCCCAAAAAAAAAAAATTGTTTGAGAAAAAAAAAATTCGATTTTTTTTTTTTGCATTTCTACATGCGCGTCGATCTAGTTTAGTTTATTCAATCGTAGTTCAGTGGAGTGTGATCCGTTTTGACCTATGGTAAACGACCTACGGTAAACAGTTTCTTCGTAATTTCCGGATATAGGTAATGATGCAATGGTTGCACAATAGTGTGATTGCGCAAGAGCTTGATGACATGATGCAATAGTATCATTGGATTGTGCAACATGTTGACTATAAATGCCACTCATTTTATCAGAATCATCAATCACTTGATGAAAACATTACAATCACTGACATATATTACAACTACCAGAAACAGCAACTGCAATCAAAACGAGAATGCCACGCTCCAGATCAAGAAGCAGTGAGCAGCGGAATAAGCTACGCAGAGAATGCATGAGAAGAAAACGGGAAAGAGAAAACGCCAAAGAAACTAACAGACGCAGAGCTGCTGTTCGGCAAAGTATGGAGAAACAGCGTGGTATGGTGAAGAAACTGCAGAAGAAACTTCTAGACGCAGAGCTACTGTTTCATCACTGGATCGTGGCTTCATCACTGGGTGAAGGGAAGTGGGGTATATCGGGAGAAGGATGTTGAGGATGGAGCCGCCAGGTAGGAGGAGAAGAGGAAGTCCAAAGAGGAGGTTTATGGATGTGGGAGGGCGGACATGCGGGTGGTTGGAGTGACAATGGAAGATGCGGAGGACAGAGCGAAATGGAGACGGATGATCCGCTGTGGCGACCCCTCACAGGAGCAGCCAAAAGAAGAAGAAGAGGAAGAACAGACGACGTACTGCAATGTGTCATGATAGGCTCAGTCACCTGGCCTTGATGAGCATTGAATGTGACATTCTCAGAAAGATTGACTTCGACAAATTGATCCAAGACTTTGCAAGGGTCAAGTCTCGTAAAGTGCCTGGTGGTCTCATCAGTGGTCTGTAAATATAGGTATTAGGTACTGTACTAGATTGTAGATTATATGATTGATCATCATTGACCTGCTTGCTTATTCACGACACTATTCAGATTCTTTATACTTGAAACATGGGAACTTCCAACTTCGTAGATTCTTATAGTTTGACAATGATGTGAAAATATTTGCTTGTGTGCTTATTCAAATTCTTTCTGCTTGAAACATAGGAACTTCGCAGATTCTTATAATCTAAAAGATTGATCATGTGCTGGCTTATTCAGATTCTTTATACTTGAAACATAGGAACTAGATTCTTACATGTATATAGATTGATCATGATGTTTAAAGATGGACATTGTACATTTTTATTCAGATTCTTTGTTCTTGAAAAATATACTTTATGGATGACTGTAAATATGTCTTGTCACCTTTTTAGTATTCAAAGGTGGGGTGGGCCTCGACTACTGAAGGCTGCCCAGGGGCCACCACAACTGAAGGGTTCCCAGGGGCCACCACATGTCTAAATCAGGCCCTGCACAAGCCTCCAGCACAGATATCCATTCAGGAGCTCCAGGAGTTGGCCCAGGATGACGAGAGTTTACGCAAGTACAACATGAATTCCATCTAAACGTCAACCAAACAAAAAAAATTGTTGACGTTTGATCAACTCCTGCCCGGGATTTTCCCCGCGCCGGGAAGGGGGAGGGGGAGCGCATAAAAAGGAGTGAGTGAATCGGAACCAGACAGCGAGCGCCCCTGTCGTCGTCGTCATCGTGGCCGAGGAGGTCGAGAAGCGCTTCTGTCGTCGTGGAAGGAGAAGTCCCTGTCGTCGTCGTCTTGGTCTGAGGGATTTGGGCTGGTCGTGGCCGTCTGGAACGTCTTCTTCCAGGGTCGAACTCGAGAGGGACCATCCGCCGAATGGAGTCGAGGTTTTGGTGGCCGGGACGGGCGCCGACCGAGTCAGCCGGAAGACCGCACGAGGCGGAAAGGTCCAATATAGACCCTTACCTCCAGCTCACCTTCCCTCCGAGGTGGGGGCATTAATAAAGGCATTAGCCACCACTTATTGTGTGTGTGTGTGTGTGTGAACGCGCGCGCGCGTGTGTGTGTGTATGTGTGTGTGTGTGTGTGTGTATGTGTGTGTGTGTGTGCGCGCGCGTGTGTGTGTGTGTGTGTCCGTGGGCCCGTCTGGTAAGTAGTGAATTGTTTTCGTGCCTTTGCTGTATAAACTTGTATTTCTTATATTCGGGAAAGCTCTGCCTTAAGTGCTCCCCTCATTTCCCCATTGTATTATAAATAAACCCCCCATTTGTTCAATGTTTTCAGTTCGTTCACGTCCCTTCTTTCATTGACTGAGCGTGTCGCGTGCTGGGAAAATCAGCAAGGCCGTTGTGCCGCGGTAAGGGGACATCGGGACCGACGGTTCTTGGCGATTAAACCGCTCGGAATCGCACACGGAACGAGCGCGCTCAGCGGCTCATCTCCGTACGAGTTCCGTCGAGGGTGTGAAGACTCGGTAGATCGCCACGTGGTCTCTCAGTATTTTGAAGATTTGGAAAATAACCCTGTAACACGTGGTGGAAATATTGACGCTTCACGGTCCAAAACAAAGGACCTGTCGACTCCGGACTTATCCGGGGCGACGATCTGAATTCCGGGCGATCGGTCGAGCCGACTCTACTGCTCCATGTGGTGGTCGAGCTCGTCGGCCGACGTCCCGGCCCCAGCAACAACATAACATCATGTGACACCTCTTCCTTCTCTAAGCCAACATCACCACCTACATGTCCATATAACATCATGTGATGCTTCTTCCTTTCCTTCTATGAGCCAATATCGACACCTACATGTCCATATAACATCATGTGATGCTTCTTCCTTCTATGAGCCAACATCGCCACCGACATGTCCATATAACATCATGTGATGCTTCTTCCTTCTATGAGCCAACATCGACACCTACATGTCCATATTACATCATGTGATGCTTCTTCCTTCTATGAGCCAACATCGACACCCACATGTCCATATAACATCATGTGATGCTTCTTCCTTCTCTGAGCCACAGGGACACGGACAGACGGTGCGAGATGACAATCCCTTGTTGTTAAAAACGTATGTGAACCCCTGATTATATATTTGAATGTTGTGCACGCACGTCCTGCTCTTTAATTAAGTTATTTGTAATATTTTAAACTTTTTGTGCCCTTTTAATAAAACAATTTTTGAATAAAAACCTGTGTCGTGTCTTGAATGAATCCATGTGATGAAAAGGTTCGAGTATTGTCCCTTGTACATGTTACAGGGAACAATGGAGGAAGTTTACAGATGGAATTGTTACTCAAATAACCTTCATGAACCAATGAAACCTCCTCTGGAAATGAGTCAAAATAACCAAAACACCTTGTAAACACAGACACACACACACTCACACACATACATACACACACACACACATGCATACACACACACACACACATACACACACACATACACACACAATGTACACACATGTACACAAACACACACACACACACACATGTACACACACACACACACATACGTACACACATATACACACACACACACGTCAAATATCACACTCATTGAACCACAAATGTTTGAATGTTCTGAACTCAGGTGTTGACAAATGTTCATTGTTATATTTCCACCATAAAGATGTTTTAAATTAATATACACTCCTCATTAACATATTTCATACACACTACTTTATATTAAAATCGGTGTGTGAATAATTATCCGTGATAAGTGTGTTTTTATAAACACATTCTCTGTAAACATGGTGGGAGGGGCAGCGTTTCCTCCACCGAACAACCACATCACCCCTCGTCTCCAAGGCCTGTCCGAGTTAAACCACGCCCACACCCGAGTGACAATCTGGACAATCACGCCCTGGACTCTGGACAATCACTCTGGACAATCACTCTGGAATCACTCTGGACAATCACTCTGGACAATCACGCCCACACCCGAGTTAAACTACGCCCACACCCGAATGGATAACGCTCGAACCGAGTTGGTTCTGTTCAGGATCCACCAAGACGAACCAAACGTTAAATAATGAACACGGAGATTCACCAAGACTCATGATTTAAACATCACACAAAGGGGAAAACGGTGTAAAGAGAAACGAGGGGACGAGGAGGGAAATACAAAATGGCGGGAAGGGAAGAGGTGAATATAAAATGGCGGTTACAGCGTCTCGGCCTCCTCCCTCACACAAGGGGATCTTTGATACAGGGGAACATTTCACCCATCGTACCTGTAATATATCAACACCAGGTGTAAACAATCGATAATTTTATCGGTTTAATCTCACTGGGGAAGGTGGAGAGGGGAGAACATGGCGACAGGAACAGAGACATCCGTTTGGGACAAGTCTGACCGTAACGAGCCCTCTCAGCATCCTCCGTCTTCACCGGGATGTCCCAGGAGGTGTGAACGAGGCCGATGGACTCAACGTGCCCGTTCCATGGTCCATGTCTCTCGTGGACCCTTCGTCGAACACGACACGACCCTCACCACGACCACACGGCTCCGTTCGACAATATGCACCTCAGCTCTCATTGGCCCACGTGACCAGCGCTGGCCACGCCCTTTTACACAACTCGTGCCGTCTCACTCACTCGTTCGCGCTGGCCACGCCCTCCCCGTACTGATATCAATCCGCGACGGAGAACGGGAGGGTGAGAGGAGGGAGGGAGGGAGGACAAAATGAAGGAATATCAGAGAGGGAAGGAAGATCGAGGAGTTCTCTCACAAGGAACTTCACCCAAGGAGGCCATGATGTCCTTCAATCCTCTCAGTTAAAAATGAATAGATAATTCGAGTCTCCTGATCCGGATCATCACCAAAACCGAATCACTTCGTCCTTGCCACACACCCAAACACTCATGGTTCCACACATGTCCGAGATATGGTTGCGGACACACGCACGAGGTTCGGACTCAGTCCAACGGAGGATAATAATTAATAATTAGAGTTATCTTTCAATACAAGAGGGAATTCGGTTCATCAAAGCCGATGTTATCGTTGCCAACCTGTGGTTCTGTGTCCGTGTTCGATATTTATATAATTCTGAGAGAACCTGCTCGCGAGCTCCATGTGCGAGACTCAGGGCGGGAAACAAACTGCGCATGCGCGATGACGTCACGCACTCCCAACGAGAAGCTCCGCCCCTCGACCTCGAGTTTCTCTAAAACTGGATGTGTCATTCCTCGATTCCTGATGTCCCAAGTTCTCTCATCTTGTTAGATTTGATTACAATTGGTGGACAAACAGTAAAAGGAGACAAAGAGGTCACGTGTCGTTTGTGGTTGAATTAAATTGAAGTAAAATCGAGAAGTAAAATAAATATTGCCGCCGAGTAAGGGATGGGAGATAAACTCGTCCTCCATGGGGTCTCGTGGTGGTTCATGTGTCCTGCAAGGATGAGATAAACACCAATGGGGTCATCGCTCCACATTGGGAATACGGGGATGAGGGAACATGTTCGGTATTGAAACAAAACACGTGGTGTGGTTGTTACGGAGATCACGTGGTGTGGTTGTTACAGAGATCATGTGGTGTGGTTGTTACATTTCTGAGTTGTAACAGTTGGCCTATTTGCTTTCCAATTTATTCTTCAACTTCTTACTGTGATATTTATCGGTACTTTCCAGTACTTTGAATGGTAGGATTTGATTCGGATTGTTTTCATTGGTATACAAGGTGTCCATAAACTACCGTTCCAAATTCAGACCGTAATAAAAATAATTAATAAAATAGGATACAATAATGTGGTTTGATGCTTGTGTATGAACGAACATTTCTCAGTTCAGTCTACCGAACGAGCCGGCCCAACCGAAGGATAAGCAGAAGATCTCTGAACTCAAGTTACTGTTCTTTATTTGCTTGATTGTACATCGGTAGCCAGTCAAGAGAAGGAAATCTAGAGGAATTTTTCAAGCACGAGAATCAGAAATTTCCACCATCATTATTTGCAGCAGGGAAACTTAGGCAAGGAAAGAAATCTGATCTCCTCGGATGTCTTGAATCTCGCGGAAAATCAGCCCACTTGAATACCCCAACTGCTGAAGGAAGAATACTTGATGGTGCTGCAGTGGTGCACTTTCTGCCAGTTGGAGAATCCAGGACCTTTGGGGAATATGCCAGGGAGGTATTTATACCATGTGTAGTTTCAGAGCTGGAAAGGTTTCTTCGAGTCGATATTGTTTGGGATGTTTATCGGAGAAACACTTTGGAGCTCACGGCAAGAGAAAATAGAAGGACAGGGGCTCGTAGACGTGTGTCTCCAAATGTGAATCTGCCAGGCAAGAGGAAAAACTTCCTTCGCAATGATGACAACAAGGATGAACTCTTCCAGTTCCTACGTGCTGAGAGTGTGTCAATGTTCATGAGTCAGTTGTCAGCTCGAATATGAACCAAAACTTGGATTGACTGCAGCCTTGCTCACATGAGGAGGCTGACACCAGGATTCTACTCCATGTGAAAGATGCCCTGAATTTTGGTTTTAAAGATGTGATGATCAGGACTGTTGACACGGACGTTGTTGTTCTGGCTGTGGCTCATTTTCAGAACTTGGTAAACCTTGAAAAACTATGGATAGCGTTTGGAACAGGAAAGGAATTCCGATACATTCCAATGCATGAGATGGTAACAGCAATTGGCCATGAAATGGCAGAAGGTTTGCCCTGTGCAAAGTTTCATGCTTTCTGCAAAAACCTGAAAGATTCTGGTGCTGAGTCGCTGTACTAAAAGGAAGAAAGCACCTCGAAAAAAGAAACCATTTGATGGAGACGGAGAATGACGATGACAACGACTGTGACAGGGACGAGGGTGTGGACGGGGACTACGATAAATTGTATAAACTTTTAAAAACAGGGGACGGAAGCTTAAAAGTGATGAAGTCGGTGCAAAAAATGTACATCAGTACGTGCACGAGAATCACTCAATTAAAATACTTCAAACGAAAGTTGATATGAATTATAATAGGTACTTTCAAATGAAAGGTGTGATAACACATTGCACAACGTTTTTAAAAGTTATTTTAAAACACTGATGACCAATGTTTCATCTGTCATATTTTGCTCTTTTTTATTATTATATTTTGTTGATGTTATTTACTTTACAGTGGAGAGCATTTTATGATGAAACCAAAGTGTGATGTTGTCTGTTGTAATGAAGAGTTCAGTGAAGTGGATTCTGGAGGAGGAGAGAGGGAGCCCTCACTTGATGCACCAAAGCCCAAAAGTGAAAATGAGAGCCCTTGCTGTCAGTGTGGCGAAGTTACCCACTACCTGATGCAGCACCTGCGCAGTGTTCATGGCATGGAGTTCAGCAAGAGGAAGGTTGCCATGGCAATGTATAAATCACCCTCCAAAACGTATATTGTTTTGTAATAACAGCTCGTTGTTTTCATCATCGTTCACTTTTGTTATTCAGATAAAAGCTTATTGTAAATGTTCTGAAATATTTATTTGTTTTTCCTGTTCCCAGATATACCATTCCTCTTCACTCCGCGGTCACCGGATGTCAAGGACAATTTAAAATAATTGATAAACACCTTGTTAATCTCCAGAACATCAAATGAAGATGTTAATTTTCTTTAATGAGAAGCTTGATTGATTTATTTTAAAATGTTATCAATGTTTATTTTTGTATTTTACAGTTGTGTTTCCCTTCGTTATTGATTTGTCGTTTTGAATGTTTTTTGTGTTTTTTGAAACGAGATGTGCAGTATAAATGACGAATGAAAGCTGCGCGAGTGTTGATGTTGGAAGCTCATTTGAGACCCCTTCAAAAGTAGACAACTCAAACATCAGCGGATAAAAAAGGGTGAAAACATGCAAAGAAAACAAAACATATGCAGCAGAGGCAGGAGGATGAGTAGGAGAATGAGGAGGGCAAAGCTCTACAAGCTTTGATTACAACATATTGTTTAATATTATCTTTGAGGACAATATATAAAATATATATATATATATATATATATATATATATATATATATATATATATATATTTATATATATATATATATCAGAAGTTTTAATAATGAAATAGAAAATGAGGAACTGAGTTGTTACATGTGAGGGCTGTTGCGTTTTATTTTTTTCATCAGAATGTTTTTTTTGTAAAATGTCATCTCATTGAATGAGAATTTACATTATGTTTGGGTTAAAACGTATATCCATTCCTGCGTGAGACTGGACGGAAACCATTTTGAAGGGGACAAGCTGTGATTTCAATATATTTTTTGGAATAAAATTTCTGTGAAGTCAGTCCCGTTACTTGTTTGACGGACCTCGCATATGGAATCATTTAATATTGTTGTTTCAATCATTTTGGAAATGCTGTTTTAGGACAACAGAAAAAATGGCAACATCATTTTTTTGGTTTGTGGAACCAAGAAGAATACATTCACAGTGGTTGCCACAAATTAACATGAACTGCTGTTCATCCAGGATCATCTCGGTCCACAATTGGTTAATTGTTTCCTCTGGACAACACAAATCCAAGTGTTCCTCCTCTGGAGAAGGCAAATGTAGGTGTGCCTCCTCTGGAGAAGACAAATCTGGTCTGCCTCCTCTGGAGAAGACAAATCCAGGTGTGCCTCCTCTGGAGAAGGCAAATGCAGGTGTGCCTCCTCTGGAGAAGACAAATCCGGTATGCCTCCTGTGGAGAAGACAAATCCAGGTGTGCCTTCTCCAGAGGCAACTCAGAGGCCTCAGAAGAAAACTTCCCGTTCTGCGAAGCTCTCATCTTCACTTGTCAGCTCAGGTGCGTAAAGTGAGTATTGTTGTTGACGTGAGAATGTTGTTGACGAAGTATTGCTTTCAATTGTTTGTTTCACCCCTCCTTATTCTTCCACAAAACTACATGCCCCCCCCCCTCACACTAAATGGACAAAGTTACAGACAGAAGAGTGACTCGGAATCTACTTATTAAAGGTTAAATGGATTTTTCTCACACACCTGTTTACCATAATTTTCCGATTTTAAACCACATCGTGTGTAACCTGCATTCCCCAAGTACTGATATTTTTTAACAACAAACTCGTGTATTAAACGGAAACTATGAAACAGAGAGGACCATATCAAATTACAATCAGATGCACTGAATCTGCCAGTCACGTTTTGAGTGAAGATAAAGCAATTGTAGACAATCGAGATTGTCCAACACATCTTTCGTTAGCAATTATTACATTGCAGCATAGTGGTAGAAGTGGACAAGTCCTAAATCCACTGGGCTGGGCAGTGGACAAGTCCTAAATGGGACTTGTACGGGAGTTGGACGACCCCGCCCCTACGATCTCTCCACTGTCTTGTGTGCATGCCACATGTTCAGTTGGCAAGTCGTTGGTTCCAGCGGCTTTAAGGTTTGTCTACCTTACATGTGAAGCCTGAGTTTGGCGAACTGCGCGGAGGAAACCACCAGAAGGTTCAACGGGCAGAAAGGCGATCCCAGCAAAGCGTCCTGGAGCACAAACAGGGCAGAGTGAGATACGAAAGATATTTTCTTCTGACCATCCACTGCATCCTGACCTGTCCCCAGCCGTCCCGACGATGTCTTGCTGCTGGATCCTGATCGCCCAGGACGAGAGAGTGAGGCCAACGAGTTGCGCAACTTCCCCTCACTTAAATCCAAGTCAAGCGCAAGTCATGACTTCAACCCCATACCATGCAACCTCAAGTCCTGTGGTGATGGGAGAGTGGCGAAGCAGCAGGTGCGGATACACTGGAAGCTGTAGTCACGAACCTGCAAACAGGTAGCCCAGGGAATAGGGTCGCTCTCGACTGGACCGAAGCAGCAGTGGAGTTCGGCAGCCCCCCGGGTGTCTGAGCAGTCCTCTCCAGGATTCGTTATGCTCACCTCCATGGAGGAAGGGGCGAGAAAAGGTGGCTCAAACATAGCCTGCTTCTCTTCACCCTGGCCAGTATACCGCGGCTGACGGGGATGCCAATCAGCATTCGAAATAACAAGGAAAACAAGTTGAAGATGCTCAACCTCGGCATGTGGAATGTGCGAACCCTGCTGGATAACACCAAGGCAGAAAGACCAGAAAGAAGAACTGCACTAGTCGCCAAAGAACGAGCTCGCTACAACGTGGACATCGCAGCACTCAGTGAAACAAGCCTTGCAGACAAGGGTCAGCTCTTAGAACTTGGTGGTGGGTACACCATCTTTTGTCGTGTTCGCAGCAACACTGAACGGCGAGAGGCAGGTGTTGGATTCGCCATCAGATCCCACCTCGCCCGAAAACTTGCCAAGCTTCCAGAGGGCATTAATGATCGCCTGATGACACTTCAACTCCCACTTGGAAACAAGAAGAGTGCAACGTTGATCAGCGCATATGCCCCAACAATGACCAACCCGGATGATATCAAAGATAAGTTCTATGAAGAACTTGATGCCCTCATTGCAGCAGTCCCACAGTCAGAGAAGCTTTATTGTCCTCGGGGACTACAACACCAGAGTGGGGAAAGATCACCAGACTTGGGAAGGGATCATTGGAAGACACGGCACCGGCAAGTGCAACAGCAACGGCGTTCTACTCCTGAAGATGTGTGCCTCACATGACCTCGTCATCACCAACACACTCTTCCGCCTCCCCACCCATAAAAAGACATATTGGATGCACCTACGCTCCAGGCAATGGCATCCGATTGATTATGTCATCACCAGGAAGAGGGACAGGCAGGACGTGAGAGTGACAAAGGCCATGTGTGGTGCCGACTGCTGGACTGATCATCTCATCGTGTCCAAACTTAAGCGTCGCATCCTGACCATGAGAAGACCCCAAGGTCAGAAGACTGCAAAGAGGCTCAACATCTCCAAGCTAAAGAGGAGCAAAGTTGCAGAAGAAATCACCAGAGACCTTGATGGCAAGCTGGTGGACACACTCCATGATGACCAGGACAGCCTTGAAGAACAGTGGGTGGCCTTCAGAGATGCAGTCCACTCCATCGCCCTCGAACACCTCGCACCAGCATCCCGCAGAAACCAGGACTGGTTTGACGAGAACGATAAAGAGATACAGGCACTGCTATCAGAGAAACACAAACTGTTCGGAGCACATCAGAACGACCACACGTCACAAGCGAAGAAAGATGCCTTTGCCAGCGCAAGACAAAAAGGACAGAAGAAACTCCATGAGATGCAGGGTGCATGGTATTGCAAGAAGGCTGATGAAATACAGGAAAGTCACGACACCAAGCATTTCTATGACGCATTGAAGGCTGTGCATGGACCCCAGTCCTCTGGCTCCTCTCCCCTCCTCAATGCAGACGAGACCCAGTTGCTAACAGAGATCAATGGAGATCAACCAGGACCTTGACAACCTCCCGACAGAAGAAGTTACAAAGGCCATCAAGCAACTTTCCTGTGGCAAAGCACCAGGATCGGATGCAATTCCTGCTGAAGTGTACAAAGCAGGAGGCCCTGTCATGGTGCAGAAGCTGACTGAACTCTTCCAGTCCATGTGGAATAAAAGGAAGGTCCCACAACAGCTGAAAGATGCCAGCATAGTCCACATCTACAAGAGGAAAGGCAACCGCCAGTCTTGCGACAATCATGGAGGCTTCTCCCTCCTGCCCATAGCTGGGAAGATCTTCGCTCACATCCTGCTCAACCGTCTCAATCAACACCTTGAGCAGGGTCTCCTTTCAGAAAGCCAGTGCCGGTTTCCGTGCTGGACGTGTAACTGTCGACATAATATTTGCTGCACGACAACTCCAGGAAAAATGCTAAGAGCAGCACGGCGACCTGTTCGTGACCTTCGTCGATCTCACAAAGGCCTTCGACACTGTCAGCAGAGATGGCTTCTGGAAGATAATGCAGAAGTTTGGCTGTCCAAGCAAGTTCATCATGATTGTCCGGAGGATCCATGACGGCATGATGGTGAAAGTGCTCGATGATGGAGAAGAGTCGGAAGCCTTTCCAGTGACAAACGGCGTGAAGCAAGATTGTGTTCTTGCCGCTTCACTCTTCAGCATGGTCTTCTCTGCCATGCTGACTGATGCCTTCCGTGACCAGTGTGACCACTCCTTGGCTTTTTTCACAAGATCTTGGCTATTCGTTGTTCACCTTGGTGTCTTGGTTTTCTCTAGGTTTTCTTTGCGTATTGGTTTTCTATTATCATCGCTTTTCCGAAACCTTGTGAATTCTTGGTTTTTTTCATTAGCTCACCTTGGCATTTATGAAAATGAGGAGTCGTCACACTGTCCGTGACTGCCGGCATGGAATACACATCAGGTACAGGACTGACAGCAGGCTGTTCAACCTCAGGCACCTGCAAGGTGAAGGAGACCATCATTGGAGATCTCTTCTTCTTCTTCGTTTCCAGATTGATCTTGGTTTCATTCTCTTTCTTCTCACCACGCTCAGGGGCCGAGAGTCTCTGCCTTTTATCACCCCGGAGCTGTGGCGGCGCACCCGGGCTATATGTCGGGGCAGGTGTCGAGCAGCCATTGGGTTGTATCGTCATCCAAAACACGCAGACCGTGTGCCCCGCTTGAGGCACGGTATGTGGGACAACCAAGGATGACATGGTCTGCGGTTTGTTCCTCCACGCCACACTCACAAGCCGCAGAAGGAGCCACACCCCATATTTGAGCGGAATCGTCCGACGCCAGAACGTAGACAGTTTAGTCGTCCCCAAGCCAGTCTTGGCAAGCGCATTCCGATGGTATGGTAACCGACGTCGGGAATGAAAGCGCGGAGTCTGGTATTGTTCGTCCGCCATTCCGTGCTGCAGTTGTGATCCGCCCAGTGGGCCGCACTGATGTTTAGGTCGTTGGCGTTTTTCAGCTACGACTGTGCGGCAGGCACAAATGGGTATCTCAAATTCAGTCGCCGGGGCTGCTCATTTGATGAAATAGAGAGCTTGTGATGGAGCAAATGATTTGGCTCGAGTGCCCAGCGAGTGAGAGATAGAGTGGCTTCTTCGCGGCGAAGCTCAGCGGGTTGGATGCCTGCGAGGATGGAAAGGTTGTCCGTTGGTGTGGGATGCAGGCATCCGGTCACAGTACGCAAGGCGCCGTTGATGGCGGTGTCGATCTGGTGGGAATGAGCACTGCGGCACCAGACGGGCGCACAGGACTCGGTGGTGGAGTAGACCAGGGCTAAGGCTGCTGTACGAAACGTGACAGCAGCCGCACCCCAGCCGGAACCCACCAGTCGTCAAAGCAGCGCGGCACGGGATGTTAGCTTCTTGCATAGTGGCTCCAGGTGTCGGCGGAACGTGAGTAACCTGTCCAATGTTACCCCAATATATTGTTGTGGTTACCAGATTCGCAAACCACCATTCAGGTCCCTTAGGTGAGGTATCTCGGTAAGTGCATGTGTAGTTAGGCCCAAACCCGTTGTCTAGTGGGAATACATGTCATTTATACGTGCTGCGACTCTTCAGGATAGCCGTTTTTCTTTTACTATCTTTATTTTGGACCAACCGCCATGATCACAACCACAACATCAACCACCAACCACAACGCCGCTTCACCACAACCGCCACGACCTTCCCGTCACACCTCGCAACCGTAGCATCGCCACCGTTCTTGCCCCGCTGTGGGTACCGGTGTTGGACTCATGCAGAACGCGCGTTGAACAGCGTGTACAAAATCACGGATTTTGTGCTTCAAAAACGGATCAAAAACGACACACGCCCACTTTTTGCCGTCCAATCGGTGAGCGAGGGGCGACTGGCCCGCCCCAGGGCGATCGATATATGCAAATTTGTGGATCAAAAAGCCTTCACGCCCACTTTTTCTCGGGCCAATGGGGAGCGAGGTGAAAGGTCAAAGGGAGGGGGTCAAAGGCGAAGTTACGGGGGGATAAAAGGACGGTGTTCGTCAGTCAGAGAACGAGTCGCAAACGAGAACGAGAAGGAGTCGGAACGAACGAGAACGAGAACGAAAGGAGAAGGAGAACGAGAAGGAGTCGGAGAAGAGAGAGAAGAGTGTGGAAGTCTGGAGCCCGAAGCCTGCAGTGGCTGGAGAAGCTGAAGAGAGCCGGACGAGGGGGTGCTCGCGTCGGTGCCAGGAGCTGCACGCCCGAGGGAGGCCGGCAGCGCGACCTGGCCGAGGTGGAGACGCACACCAGGGATAATAAAGATCCTCTATACCCCGAGCATCAGCAACCCCCTCCTGTTTCCCCCCGCGCTGAGATAGTGCGACCAAGGGGGCCCCGATCCCACCCCCTGCCAGGCACTGTCCACGAGGCCCGCGGAGAGAGGCGCCATCGCCGCTCCGCGTCTCATCACCAGACGGGTAGGCCCGACCCGGTCTCGGCCTCAGGCCTGCCTCATTCTTGAGGGTATTTCTTTTCCTTGGTTTTGGGTATGTGTTGTCGGCGCCGTCTGTGAAGTAGAATTGTATAAGTGTTGCCGTGTGCTCGGTAGTCGGTATTAGCTCTGCACTGTGTTTTCACTTTTATGTTTGCTTTTTGTGTAAATGGAATTGTGTTTTCTTTTTTTGTGTGCATTTGGTGGAATTGTATTTGTGTGCTTTCCGTTCGTCGCGAATAAATGTGCTTTATTGTTGAACTGTTCTCCCGCTTCGCTTCGTCTTTTCCTCCATTGAATCCTCATCTTGCTTCACGTAAAGGGTTGGTAGTGGGCTGAGTACGCCCGATAATTAATCGAACCGTCGAGGTCGACGATAACACCGCTCGGTTATTCTGATAGTACGGAACGGGTCGCTTAAGTGGCCCGTGTCCGAAGTCGACCTGCGGCGAGGTGCGATCGCCCGGTCTACCCTCCGCGTGGGTACTTAGGTAGGTCGAATTTGGCGAGCAACCCTATCCCACGCGGGGGCTGATTGGCTCGATCGCGGTGAGACCCAAAGGTCCACCCGTGACTGGTTCCCGGCGTTAGTCCGAGAGGGTCACGACTGGATTGTCCGTCCGGTGGGCGACGTGCCGCGATTCGAGTTACGTGGCCGTCGCACGCCGGCAGGCGCGAAATCCGCAACACTGGTGTCAGGAGTGGGATATAAACTCATCGCCCTCCTCGCGGCACTGGTATTGGAGAGCGGGACAACAGGCTGTCCTGTCTCCAGCGAAATTCACGGGAATCGGTCCAGGGGTGAGAGAAGCGACCCCCGATTCCCTCCAAATTACGAGCGAGCAAATTAACCCTTCACGAGAAGCAAGATGGCGTCTCAAGGCGAGCGGGAGCCGGGGGTATTAGAAATGTATATGTGTAATAATGTAGAGTCCATGGCCCAGGATGGAATCCCCGAGCAGGAAATGTTGATTGTGCAGGAACACGGACTCGCCCAACTGAACCCAGAACCTGAGGTGGGTGCGGCAGCGGCCGCGGTGTATGACACCTCCCCCCCCCTCTCCACCAAAACCCTTCCCCGACCCCTGCCGAAACGGCTCACCCAAGCGCACCCGACATGACCCAGCTATACACCATGCTGGCAAAAATGTATGCGGAAACGACAGCGAAGATGATTGCGAACATGAACAAGCAAATGGACGAAGTAAAAACAAAGATGGAAGCGAATATGAAAAACGGAATAAAAAGCATGAACGAAAAGATCGATGCGAGTACACAGCAAATGAAGGAAAGAACGAAAAAGCTGCGGGGTGAGACGCAGAACATGGGCCGATGCCGGCAGGCGGGCATGAAGGCCGTGACAAAGGAAATAATAATAGTTGAGACAAGGGAGGTAAAGGGTGAAGAGGTGACAGAGTTGGCAGAGACACGGGAGACAAAAAAATAGAGGAGAGACTGCACGATGAAGACGGGGTAAGTGACGCACACACACACACGGAGATAGTGGAGGACAATGGGGGTGAGCTCGCGGAGCGTGTTGAGACCCAGTGCGAGCACCTGGATGGCCTCCTCCAGGAACGAGGGGAGGGAGTCTGCCCCCTTGAGGTGAGTCACGACCAGGTGAGTTCGGTCGTGCTTTGCGAGGTTGAGGGGACGAGTGCTGTGGACGGGTGCACGGAGAGCTTGGGGGGTATAGAGGCCCCGGAGACCCTTGTGGGGACTCGAATCCCCAGTGTGGTTGTCCCTGTGTGTGTGGTGCAAGGTGTGAGTGCGTCCCCGTGTGTGGAAGCGACCCCGTGTGTGAGTGGTGTGGTGGCGATGGTGCCGGAGTACGTGCTTCCCAGCACGCCGTGTGTGGATGAGGCACGGAGTGTGAGTGAGGCACCGCGGGTTAGTGCCCCCGCGTGTGTGGGTCAGGCACCGTGTGTGAGTGAGGCCGTATGTGTGGATGGAACGGCCAGTGTGAGTGAAGAACCGCGGATGAGTGCCCCCGCGTGCGTGGATGAGGCACGGAGTGCGAGTGAGGCACCGCGGGTGAGTGCCCCCGCACGCGTGAGTGAACGGCCGTGTGCAAGGTCGCTGTGTGCAAGGGAGACCGTGTGTGTGAGAGAGCGGTATGTGAGGGAGATGTCGGTTGGCATGCGGGAGCACGCAGCCGCGTCTCCCGGGGTGAGTTTAATGGTGTGGACTGTGTGCGTCGTAACACGCAGGTATGCGTGTGTGGAATGGCGACGACGACGACATGTAAGGAAAGAAAGCCGGGTAGCGGCTGTAGTTGTTTCGAGGACCGTGCCGGGTTCACCCAGCAGTGAGCACGCGGTTCGTGCTGTGCAACGCACGAGACCGGCACGTGCTCGCTTGCGAGAGTGAAGTCCCGGTCCGGAAACGCACGCGGTGGATTTGCCGATCCCGCGGACGGACAAAGTTTAGGCAGGTAAATGGATTTGGACCGGACGGGTTCTCCACGCGATCGTGTGTGTTCAGCTCCAACGGGCAAAGCACATGTGTTCGCGTGGGAAACCCCTCGAGACGTGGGGCTTGTGTTTTTTTTTGCGCACGGTGACGTCATGGCTGCGCGTGTGGTTGGAATCCGGCAGGAGGGGTATCTCTGCCGGATGGTCCCGTCCAAGGAGGGACGAGGAACACGTGCAGCTGCATGACGTCACGGGCAGGTGCAAAGTGCGCGAGCTCTGAGTTGCCGCGCAGGTGCTGCGCATGAAAAAAAAAAGAAAGAAGCAAGCCTCACTTTCGGGTGCAAAGGATTCCTGGGCAAGGGGTGAAAGACCCCCTTGACCTGGGCACAGGATGAAAACTAGTTAGGGGGAAGGGTTAGCTTAGCTAGACCGACTTCATGGGGCAGGGGTAAGTCCTCATGGAGTCCGTGGAATGGATTAGTTAGAGGGATTGTAGCCAGATTTAGGTTGGGAAATAAAATGGGATTATTTTGGAGACAGAGACAGACTTGTGAATGTGTAGAGGGGACGTAGCTTAGCTACGTAGTGTTAAAAGGAACGTGCTACTAGTTTAAGGGACGACGTGGGAGCACGAGTTAGTTAGGGGATGTAGATAGAAGGATGGCAGAGTTCAGCGGTGTGTGTGTTGAAGAGTTGTGAGATGAGTGCTTGATGAGTGAGTGAGGCCAGCGGGTCTGTGTGTATGGAGCGAATGGGGAATGCATGGTGCGATGAGTGATTGGGGGGAGGAGTGACTCCCGCCCAAGGGACCCCGGGGTCAGTGTAGAGTGAGTTAGCTGGGTTAGTCAAATTGAAAAATGGAGGTCGTTTTGCTGTTGGTGGGAAAGTAGGCTCGAGACCCACTTGGAGGGGTGCAGGAGCCCTGTTGACGGGCTTGGGAGCGTGGCTGCGAAAGGTGAGTATCGCTGAGTGGGTACCCCGGGCACCAGGCTAGTCGGCCGCGGTAGGCCATGGGCCCATGGGGGGCCGGGATAGAGTAGTGGGCACGGGTGCGCCTGCTTGGTGCGGGGGCCCGGGGCGCCATTAGCCGCGTGGGCAGTGTTGTGGGCACGGGTGACCCTCGGAAAGGGGCCCGGGAGGCCGGCCTGCCACGTGTGCGTTTCAGGGGAGGTGCCATGGGGGCACTCCCGGTGTTAGGGAGCTGGTAGGCTCGGAGGCAGTGTAGTGCCCGGGGGTGCCATAGCGGGAGATTCGGCAGAGGGTCGTGCCTGCCAAAGGGAGCCACGTGTCCCAGCCAGGAGACCGTGTGAGGGCACGGAGAGAAAATTGGGGGGCGAGGCCCGAAATTGTAAGGACACCAACACAGGCGACGGGAATCTGGGTTGTTAGAACCAATAGTTTAAGCGAGAAGCGCTTGTTGAAAGCCCCGGGGTAGTTTAACTGTTAAATGGTTAGGGTAGATTAGGAGATGTACCCCTCCGCACCATCCATCCCCTCGCTGTCGTTGTGGGCCGCTGGACCTACTTTGGGTTAGATCGCCGAACTCTGGGGAGGCCATTCTGAGGCTTCGTTGGGCCTCGACACAGGACGTTAGCTCTCCCTTATTCCCCTCCGGGAAGGGAACGTAGGGGTTGGGAGTAGGCTAGGTGACAGGATAGGTTAGCCGAACAAGGACGATAAAGGGGGTTAGGGGACGATTTATAGTGGGGAAGTAAAAATAAAAACAACAAAAAAATAAGTTGGGGCTAATTGGGGTTTGACAAATTAAGGGAGTGGGTATGTACAGTGACAGGCAAAGGCGATAGGTGGGAGGGAGACAGGTAGGTAGGTCCGAGCCCGCCTTCTGAGTGGCCAGCACCACCGCACTCCCTCCACCAACCTCCACTGAACGGCAAAGGCCGGCTAACTTCATCGGCAGCTGTTGTTGTGCTGCAAGGCCTGTACCGGCCAGTTCATCTGCTGGCTGTTTTCTTCAAGGCCTGTGCCGGCCAGTTCATCTGCGGGCTGTGTTTGCCTGCAGCGGCCTTCTTCTACGGGCTGTGTTTGCCTGCTGCCTTTGCCATGCCATGCCCACTGCCCACGTTCACCAGCCCCGTTCAATTTTTGCTTTGCCCCCCCCTGTTCATTTCCATGTGCGCCAGGATCAAGGCAACAGTTTGCAAGCTGCGAGAACTGCCCTGTTGGCAGCTACAACACGGGCCTGCAGTGGCGGCCCGTGCACCGTGTTTGTGTTCATGCATCCATTCGTTGTGCTCATTGCGTGTGCCACTTGAGCTGGCACGGAGACTGCGTTGTGCAGCCCATGCACCGTTGTGGTTCACTGCGTTCAGTTCAAAAGGGAAGGCCTTGGACTGCGTGTGAGCAGCCAGCCACGTTCCCTGTCGCCTGCATTGTTTTGAGCCAGAGACTGCATGCGGGCAGCCTGGCTCCCTGCTAACTGCTTTCTTTTTGCAGAGTCAATGATCCTGGGCCATGGTTTAGTGTAAAATTTGTAAGTTAAGGTTAAGATGTACTGTACATATGAGTGCGCCCCCGGCATGTATGTCTTAGCGCCGGCAATTTTATTTAAGTCGTCCGTGTGAGTGAGTTTGTTTAGATAGTTACGCAGCCCTCAGGTTATTTATTTTGGGGACACGAATACCATGAATGTCGCACTCAGGGATCCGTAGGTAAAATGTACTAGGGGAAAACTACACATGATGGCACACGAAAATTTGACGACTCGGGACGAGTCTTTAAAAAGGGAAGGGGGTAGTGTTGTGGTTACCAGATTCGCAAACCACCATTCAGGTCCCTTAGGTGAGGTATCTCGGTAAGTGCATGTGTAGTTAGGCCCAAACCCGTTGTCTAGTGGGAATACATGTCATTTATACGTGCTGCGACTCTTCAGGATAGCCGTTTTTCTTTTACTATCTTTATTTTGGACCAACCGCCATGATCACAACCACAACATCAACCACCAACCACAACGCCGCTTCACCACAACCGCCACGACCTTCCCGTCACACCTCGCAACCGTAGCATCGCCACCGTTCTTGCCCCGCTGTGGGTACCGGTGTTGGACTCATGCAGAACGCGCGTTGAACAGCGTGTA
The DNA here is from genome assembly GCF_056783735.1 of Eptatretus burgeri. Classification (NCBI taxonomy): domain Eukaryota; kingdom Metazoa; phylum Chordata; class Myxini; order Myxiniformes; family Myxinidae; genus Eptatretus; species Eptatretus burgeri. The sequence continues at coordinate 270,758 of NC_140985.1, read as the reverse complement.
CAAAATCACGGATTTTGTGCTTCAAAAACGGATCAAAAACGACACACGCCCACTTTTTGCCGTCCAATCGGTGAGCGAGGGGCGAATTGGCCCCGCCCCCAGGGCGATCGATATATGCAAATTTGTGGATCAAAAAGCCTTCACGCCCACTTTTTCTCGGGCCAATGGGGAGCGAGGTGAAAGGTCAAAGGGAGGGGGTCAAAGGCGAAGTTACGGGGGGATAAAAGGACGGTGTTCGTCAGTCAGAGAACGAGTCGCAAACGAGAACGAGAAGGAGTCGGAACGAACGAGAACGAGAACGAAAGGAGAAGGAGAACGAGAAGGAGTCGGAGAAGAGAGAGAAGAGTGTGGAAGTCTGGAGCCCGAAGCCTGCAGTGGCTGGAGAAGCTGAAGAGAGCCGGACGAGGGGGTGCTCGCGTCGGTGCCAGGAGCTGCACGCCCGAGGGAGGCCGGCAGCGCGACCTGGCCGAGGTGGAGACGCACACCAGGGATAATAAAGATCCTCTATACCCCGAGCATCAGCAACCCCCTCCTGTTTCCCCCCGCGCTGAGATAGTGCGACCAAGGGGGCCCCGATCCCACCCCCTGCCAGGCACTGTCCACGAGGCCCGCGGAGAGAGGCGCCATCGCCGCTCCGCGTCTCATCACCAGACGGGTAGGCCCGACCCGGTCTCGGCCTCAGGCCTGCCTCATTCTTGAGGGTATTTCTTTTCCTTGGTTTTGGGTATGTGTTGTCGGCGCCGTCTGTGAAGTAGAATTGTATAAGTGTTGCCGTGTGCTCGGTAGTCGGTATTAGCTCTGCACTGTGTTTTCACTTTTATGTTTGCTTTTTGTGTAAATGGAATTGTGTTTTCTTTTTTTGTGTGCATTTGGTGGAATTGTATTTGTGTGCTTTCCGTTCGTCGCGAATAAATGTGCTTTATTGTTGAACTGTTCTCCCGCTTCGCTTCGTCTTTTCCTCCATTGAATCCTCATCTTGCTTCACGTAAAGGGTTGGTAGTGGGCTGAGTACGCCCGATAATTAATCGAACCGTCGAGGTCGACGATAACACCGCTCGGTTATTCTGATAGTACGGAACGGGTCGCTTAAGTGGCCCGTGTCCGAAGTCGACCTGCGGCGAGGTGCGATCGCCCGGTCTACCCTCCGCGTGGGTACTTAGGTAGGTCGAATTTGGCGAGCAACCCTATCCCACGCGGGGGCTGATTGGCTCGATCGCGGTGAGACCCAAAGGTCCACCCGTGACTGGTTCCCGGCGTTAGTCCGAGAGGGTCACGACTGGATTGTCCGTCCGGTGGGCGACGTGCCGCGATTCGAGTTACGTGGCCGTCGCACGCCGGCAGGCGCGAAATCCGCAACAATATTTTGGCTCAGGGCAGAAGGACAGGGGTTTTCCATCGATGTTGACGTTTAGCTCACGTTTTGCTTCCCTGTTGTTCAAATGGAAAGCTGCCGACACTGTTTTGGTTTCGCTGAGCTTCAATCTCCATTTCTGGAGGTATGCCGATAAAGTAGACATGTCCTGGCTCAGAGTCCCCTCTAGTGCTTCCCACTTCTTTGCCCGGTGGACGATCGCCAGGTCGTCCGCATCAGCATACGTTGTGGAGACCGTGTTCGGCAGGTCGTGGGTGTAGATATTGAAGAGGAGGGTGGCCAAGACCGATCCCTGTGGGACGTCATTATAAAGGCGTCGTAACCTGCTTCGCTGTCCGCTACCGGTGGTGAGGGTGAAGCTTCAATTGCAGACAAGCTCCATGATCATACGGACCATGTGCCTGTCTCGGAGCAGGCGGCGCAGCTTGCAGGTGAGGCCGCGGTGCCACACAGTATCATAGGCGGGTGTGACATCAAGGAACACAGCACCGGCCTTCTTTTTAGCCTCAAAGCAGTCCTCGATGTCTTGGGTCATAAGAGTGACCTGATCTACGGAAAATTTCCCGCGCCAAAAACCAGCTTGCTCCCGAGGGAGAAGCGGATCTATAATTGGTTCGACGCGGGCGAAGATAAGACGCTCAAGGATTTTGAAGGGGAAACAAAGGAGAGATATCAGGCGATAACTCTTCGGGTCTCCTGGTATCTTATGAGGCTTGGGGATCGCGACTACTAGGGCTCTTCTCCAGCTTTTGAGGTGGCGCAAGCAGGAAGAGAGGAATTCGCGTAACCAGGACTTCAATGCAGAGCCAGCATGGAGTATAAGTTCCGGGCAGAAGTGATCGGGTCCGGAGACTTGTGTGGCTTCAGTAGTTGGAGGGCGGTGGCGAGCTCATCCGGGGTGATGTCATCGGAGATACTTTCGCCTTCTGGTGTTTCCACCCTCCAGAGGTCAGACACCTCTTTAACCACAAGTCAAGATGACTTACAGTCCCACGCTTCGTACACCCCGTTCTTCACCAGCTGGGTCGCAATGGCGTCAGCAGAAACGGGGCGCTTGTGAGGGGAGCGTGCTGACCGGCCAGTGAGGTTGTTAATGATACTCCATGCTTTGCGGCTGGAGTGCGAGAAGTCGATGGTGTTGACGGCTTCGGTCCACCGCTCAAGCTTCCTTTGGTAGAGCCGCGCGAGTAGATTGGTGGTGGCTACATTGGAAGGGGTGCCCGGTGGGGCACAAAGGAAGGAGCGGTAGAGGGTCTCGCACTCAGAATCCCAGCACGGCATATACAGTAGTTGTTTCGGCGGCCGCGTGGGATTGCTTTCTTCACCGCAGATGTTATGGCGTTGCAGAAGTCCTGGTAAGCCTCGTCCATATTGATGGTATCGGGGTGGTGGTAGACCCGTGATGGATTTGTTTGTAAGGAGGCTGTCGCGATTCCAATCGGCCTTTCCGAAGTTCCATCGCTTCACCGGTGCGCTCGGGACAGGTGCCACGAGCTTCGGAGCAGTGATAACCGAGGGTCGATGTTGGGACCGTGGGAACTTCTCAAGCACACGTCTGTCAGGTTGTGGGCTGTCAGGGTCGGCACTCGCGAAGGCCAGATCGGGGTTCGTCCCCATTCCCCAGCGTCCGGAGAGGAAACTTGCTGCGCCCTTCGGATTGTAAAGGAGGGCAAGCTTGTTGTTTGCTGCCCAGGCAGCAAGACACTCTCCATCGTTGGTCGTGGTGTTATATCCCCAGTCAACATGCTGGCAATTAAAATCGCCAGCGTAGAGACTGTGGAAGGAGAACGTGGGTCACGACGATGGGGATATCCGCGAGGATGGGGGCTTGTAGACGTTGATGATGTTATAGTTTGCAACGTCCACGCACACCCACTCAATCTCGGCATCAGCCACAGATTGATCGACGAGAGTCCAGCTCAGGCTCTCGTGGACAAACGTGGCTAGGCCGTGCTTCCTGCTTTTAGCAGACCCAGCTAGTGCACAGTGAAGAAAGACTAGCTTCTCTGCAGAGATGCAGTGCGTCTCTTGGAGGAGGATGACGAGGGCCCGGTTCTTATGGGCAAGCTGCTCGGTGACATTGATCTTGCTTGAAATAAGGCCCTCGACATTCAGCTGCAGTATTGAGGGTCGACGGGACTTGTCGGCGGCACCGTGCCCGAAAAAGGGCAGTTTCCTCGCCACCTGCTGCTCAAAAGACCGGGTGGAGGCTCGGATATGGCAAGAGATACATGACAAGAGAAACAAGAGATCTCTTGTTTGCTGATGACTGCGCCCTCAACACCTGCACAGAGCAGAAGATGCAGGATGAAATGGACTGCTTCTCACAGGCTGTCGACAGCTTTACCTATCTGGGCAGTGCACTCTCGTGAGTGGTGAACATTGACGCTGAGGTCAACAATAGGATTGTCAAGGCCAACGCTGCCTTTGGGCGACTCCGTGAGAATGTTTGGGAGCAGAGAGGACTCACCCTTACCACCAAGCTGAAGGACTATCGTGCAGTGGAACTCACCACTCTTCTCTATGCCAGCGAGACCTGGACTGTCTACAGCAGACAGGCTAAACAGCTCAACCACTTTCACCACAGCTGCCTATGCAGACTCCTTCCCATCAGGTGGCAGGACAAAATTCCTGACACAGAGGTCTTGGAACAGGCCGGAATCCCCAGCGTCCACACCCTTCTGCGGAAAGCCCAACCCAGATGGGCAGGTCATGTCGTCAGAATGCCCGACAGTCGACTGCCAAAACAGCTTCTGTGTGGAGAACTGTGTCAGCGCAAGCGCTCAGTCGGGGGACAGAAGAAACGGTTTAAGGACTGCCTCAAAGTGTCCATCAAAGACTTGGACATCAACCTTAGCACTTGGGAATCTCTTGCTCTGGACCGTCCAACCTGGCGTAGCAAGCTCACCACAGGAGCCCGTGCAGCAGAGAACAGATGCACAGCATAGGCGCAGAAGAAACGCACCGCGCGCAAGGCCCGGGCTACCTCCAGTTCCACTGCAGAACCCATCTACTTGTGTCCAACGTATGGGCGTGCCTTCCGGGCTCGGATTGGCCTCACCAGTCACTTCCGGACCCACAGTCACTAATCCTCCAACTGAAAATGAAGTCATGGTCATCTTCGAACCCGAAGGACGAACAGAGTGCTGAGAGCGAGCATGCGTACCTCCCGGGCTTCCTGCTGTGATGTGAATGAAACGTTTCATTTAAATTTTTTTTTTTATTTATCGATGTCGAAGTGACCGCAGACCCACGTGGGTCCATCGCAGGTGAGTGGCCCCTGAACATTGTTCATTAAAGATGGTTGATGAAGATGATGCCAGCTGACTTCCAAAAAGAGGGAAGATGACCCCGGGAAAATGATGGAGTGAATCGAGCAGGATGTTTGAAAGTACAACGTGCTGTCATTTGATGAAATAGTGTTGTCAGGGTGAGGGATAGCTGCTGTACCCGCCTTCCCATCTGCCATATCACGTGACGGCCGCTGCACCTTGAAGATGAATGACGACTGCTGCTTCCTGCATCATTGTGGTGTCATCAGCTTTGGCAGTTGATGTGTTTTTCTTTAAAATTCATTTCATTTGAGCTTCGTTGACTTATTTCTCCTTTTTTAAGGCCCTTTAGATTCACTTATACTCACACTCACAACCAAAATCACTGCAGTGACACTCGGCTTCGTCAACAAGTATCACCGCCACCACCTCGGTGAACGGTCATTGTTGTCACCGAGTGCTCATGGCTGTGTATGTGTATCCATTCGGGGTCTCGCTGGTCTTGGTCCCAGACCGTGAGGGACTCTGTTGCGAATGTGAGCCATTGCCTCCCCATAGAGCGCCCCGGTTGCGGTGAAGGAGCGGTCCGCCCAGACCTGCTGCGTCCCGAGCCACATTCCGCATGTGCTGGCGTTTCGTCCGTGGTGTGAGGTTGTCGGGAAAATGTGCAAGCTCGGGTGCACTTCCACCGGGCAACCGACAGACGCCTGAGAACCGGTGCAGACAAGGGGATTCCGACTGTTTTATTAAAACAGAGCATCGGGATGGGCGATGAGTGAGTGTGGACGTGATGTGATTTCTGTCCAGTGCTCCGAATGTCAAAGTGAAGAGATTCACAAGAAACAGGGGTAAACGGCGGGAGTAACTACAACTCTTATGAGGTTCCAGAGTTCGAAGTCTCAGCGATTCTGCAATGTATATTCTGTGCTGTCAATCTGTCCCTTACGTCTTTGGGTTCTGGCCTCAATGTGCCTAAGATCCCCGCATACACGCCGCGAGAGTCGGAGTATTCCTCTTGGAAGGGTGTGTCAAGTCGAGGTCGGGCTTTCCGCGGGGCCGGGGTGCACTCTCCCTTCCCGCCGTTGACACTCTCTGCAGCGCTTGCTGAAAGCATGGTGCGTGGAGATGAGGACACCACTGCTGCGGCTGTCCCTGAGAGTACGGCACCAGAGCCACAGGTGGCTCAAGGGTGCTTGTGAGTGTGTGAGGATTGTGGAAGTTCCTTTGGGAGTCAGACTGGTCTTGGCACAGGCGTAAGGCGCACCGCTTCGTGTTCCATGTGTCTAACCGACCTGTTCGGGTGAAGGCATGTTGGAACGAGGAGGAGGTGTATGCGATGGCTGTCCGTGAGGCTCAACTGATACACAATAGAGTTAAATTCATCAATCAAGTGTTATTTCAGTTCATACCTGGACGGTCATTGGAAGCCATTAAGGGGAAAGGGAGGCAGGCCGTTTATAAAGCTCTTCTCGATTCTAAGCTGACGGAGCGAGCCCAGGGAAATACCACGCTGGATGGCCTATTCCCTACGTTGTGGGTGCCCCCGAGAAGAAACAAAGTTACCGGAGATGAGACGAGACAAACACCGAGGGACGAAACGGCCTCTCCGACACAGGTGATGGGGGTCCAGGCTCCCCCACCATTTGTGGAAGCTGGCCCGGCTGACTTTGGTGAAGAGTATGGTGGTGACAGGTGTGTTAAGTGATTGTTTATAAGTACTCCGGGGTCGGGTATTATCGGTGGAGGGCAAGGGAATATACATATGTGTATAATGTGCTTCTCATGTGTTTTATATGTGTTCAACCTCTTTTAATTTCATGTATGATTTCCCTCACCATTTTCTGAGGTAACAATCCGCCCCCAAGCATTTGCTCTCCTTTGCATTTGTCCTCTGCATTCCTTTAATCACTCCTCCCATCATTTTCTGCTCTTTACATTCCCTTGCTTGCTGTGGAATACATTATTGAAGTGTTGAATGCGTCCCGATTTATCCTGCATTGCGTTGGTCCGAATAGCATTCCCAGGAGGCAATATTGGTCTGAGTTCCCAATGGTAATGGTAGCCCACGTAAGGCAGCATGGAGCATTGGTTCGCGCATCCAAATTAACTGCCGCATTGTTGCAGGCACGATTCAACATCTGTCACGTTTAATTCACTGGTGCGGTAAACCCAATTTGGGCGTGAGGATCCGGCCCGAGTTGAGGGTTGCAATTGGCGTTTGTGGTTTCTCGTGACATGTCGCTCTCTTGGAGAGATCACCACTTATTCTCTATCACTACCAGATCATAAATCTGAAGTTTCACATTGATTGATTAAGTGGTTCCAGAGAAACATTATTTAGTATTTTCCTTCAATGTCATATGGCTGCCAAACCATGTGACTGATCTATTCCTTAACAAACTCGTATACACATGGCTTGGGGAACATTTGTGTGAAGTTTCCCCTCGATTTGTCCAGCTGTTCTGGAGAAGAAGATTTTTATTTTAGGTTTCAGGGTAAATCCAATATACCTGCCAAACCATGTGACCGATGCTGTCATGTGTGTGAACGTTTTGTTCCTCATGGAAAGACGGTAATACATGTAAAGTTTTGCATCTATCTGTTCAGCCACTTCAGAGAAGAAGATTTTTTTTAGGTTTCAGGGTAAATCCAATATCCCTGCCAAACCATGTGACCGATGCTGTCATGTGTGTGAACGTTTTGTTCCTCATGGAGAGACGGTAATTCGTGTAAAGTTTTGCATCAATCTGTTCAGCCACTTCAGAGAAGAAGATTTTTTGAACTGACGAGGGTAATAATTTTACACATTAAGAAAATAATGAAGTTCCCCATTGAAAGGAAAGTGTTTTACTTCATCACGGAGCCAGTCAGACAAGCATCAGGAGCCATGAAAGCGGTGGTAACTTGTAACAGCTTGTATGGCCTTTGAGAAGCTACAATGTTGAAAAATAAATCATGTCTTTGTTTTGTCGATTTTAGCATGGAGAGTGTGACCATCCAACCCATTCCCCCAAACCACTCTTCACTCTTTTTCACTCAACAAACTCTTCTCTCTCATCGTTGATCCTCCAAAATAACGAGTGCGACACATGATTGTTGGCGAATGTGTATATTTCACTGAAAGGTTTCACTCACTCATGGTATCTGTTTGATTGTCTGCACATGTGATCTGCTTCATTATCTCAAAAATAAAGGTGCACTCATGACTGAGGAACAGGTGCGACCCATTATTCGTCAGGTGAGCTGAGCCGATGTTGATGGGATTCGTTATTTGTGATGTTTATCGTGTGGTTTAAAAACAGGATATTTTAAATATATAAGATTTTTTGGAAACTCCAATTTGTGTAACCACCCATGAAGTCAGTCCTTTCTTTCCAGGCGGCTTCTGCGTTCAGCTACATCCACAGCAAGAACATCATGCACGGAGACATAAAGGAAAAATGAATCGACACAAAACATGATGATCATGCAGTCGGAGAAGGATATCAGTTAAAGACCAGAATTTGGAGAGGTTTCAGTCATTGTATGTGGATGTGTGAATGTCATTGATATGACAGTGTGACTCACCCTTCAGAGATCTTTGTAAGCCAATGGCCATCCATATCTGGTGCCCAACTGTGTCGATGGACATCCTCTTCCAGTTTAATCTAGTAGCCAGATGGCCTTCCCATGCACCCCCTGGAATATTCAATGCCACCTATTTTTTTAAATGCACAAAGGTGTCAGAAACAAAATTTAAGATGTTCCCATTTCGAAATATTGTCCCATGGGGTTTTTATGGCGGCGATCTTGGATTTAGTTCCTTTCCGGTGACAAATTTATAACTTTTGAACTATACACCATAAAAACGTGTGACCCCATTTTTCAATGCAGTTTTCACACGATAAAACGTTTCGGAGCATCATTTCGAGGATTGTACAATTTATTAACGACATAATCAGGCATTTTCTTTAAAAAATGAACAATTATGCACAATATCGGCATTTGTACGAAGGAAATAAGTATATCAGTGCCTCGCACACTTGTGTTTGATGATGATTGATTTGGTGATTCATTCTCCAAACAGTGATCAACAAACATTGTGTGGGATGTGGGTGCAGCTTTGTTTCTGCATAATATTGCCATGCTGTTGTTTTTGCAATATTTTCAATGTTTTCAAACGTACATCAAGTGAAACAAATTGATTCGTTCCTTCCAAAATGCGAGCCCGGTCGTCGGTGCTTGGGTCGCAGCTCTCCGTAAAGTAAGTGTTTTTTCTAGGTTTATTGGAAGCATTTTATTCTCCAAACTGTATAATATATTTGTACAAGAGTTGTAGGTTTCATATACGAGAATTTTAGAATACTTCATTTGATATTTTTCTGACATTTTGAGAATTGGTTGCTCTCTGAATTTAAATTTTGAGCGTCCATCTTGGATCTCTTGTTATGAAACTGATGCAATTATTGCACATCTGGTGTTGACGCTCTGCTGTCATGTCAAACTTTGGCCTTTGGTAGTTCATTCACTGCCAGGCCCATGCCTACATTGAACGTTCCATGTATTCCCAAGCATGTTGTATGTTCTTGCTGGTGGAAACCAGCTTATCCCATATCAGCCATTCGATTCTTAGATATGTCATTAAATTTAGATGAAACGCACTTTGCTTTGTGACAACTAATCGATGTCATTTTGCTTTCAGGTTATTGGCGACAGAAAACCGTCAGAAATCATGAGTAAGCAAAAGAAGTCTGTTGACACTTCTGTGCCAGCAAAGAGAGTCAAGCTCCCAGAGTGTGTGTTGCATGTTAGTGGACTTTATCATGGAAACTTCATTTCGTTTAGAGATATCAAAGTTGAACCTGCTGACTTGGAGAGATCGTTTGAGATTGGGGCAGGCTCATACCAACGATGCGAAATGGGGGATGCTTCATCCCGGTCAGACACCTCATCCGCACGGAATGGAGGCCACTGGGGCCTCCGTCGTGAGACTGTCCAGTTGACCCCCATGGTGCACTTCATCTGCAACACATCATTGCATTGTAAATGTTGCTGTGAAGTGCGTGATGAGGAATGATTGGGACATGCTCTCAAATGAAAGAATATTGTTGCTCAAGGCTTCTCATCCAAATGATGTGCAAATGTTCCGTTTCCAAGTATGGAATGACTTGGACAGCCAAAACAATGGAGGACGTTGAAGGAGAAACACTGATTTCCTCTCTCAAAATGAAGCGCTTTCTGAACAATTCTCTTGGCCGATCATGTATCAGATTGTCTCTGCTCTTGCGTTTATACAAGATCAGAACATTGGGCATTCCGATGCAAAGATACACTTCTGCAAGTTTGGCCAATTCTGAGTGGACATCACACGTTGATCTATCATTTCAAAATTTGAGTTTTGATTGGATGGATTTTTATGACTTGAAGTGTTCAGGGAATCAGGAATAAAACTTCCTGTGGGAATGTTAATTGACAGTGAAAATGATGTTACATCATACGAAAATACACCAACTCTCTGACTGCGAAGGACAATGAATGAGTTGCATTACATCCCTTCCAGAGCTCAGCAGAGTTCCACACATCTGCCCAAAGATCTCTCATCTCGTACCCATGTTTTGTACGTGACGACACTGTCAGAGCAACCTCCTTACCGGGGACCGTTCCGAGTCATTTCCAGGAAGGACAAGTTCTTCATCCTTGATTTTAATGTTGCTGTGAAGTGCATGATGAGGAATGATTTGAAGATGCTCCAAATGAAGGGAAATTGTTGTTTTCCTTTTGACCTTCTGGATCTACACCGGTGTATTGTTGAACTCATATCGTGATGTCATGATGTTGATGCCAAATATATATATGACACCATATTTGAGTCTCAAGAATGGTGGCAACACTTGCTTTTTGAATGCAACGCTCCAATGTCTGACATATACACCACCCTTGGCCAACAACAATGCTGTCGTCCTTGTCGAGGAGGCACGGCGACGACGGTACGTACCTTGCTCTGTTCATATATATCGACATTTATAGTTTCTCAACTCCACAACCATAATCATTCAGTGGCATGATCATTAAGTTTTTGCTTTTTGTCACATGCAGGTGAGCATCACGACATCATCATGTACACTGTGTGCGATGCATGTACACCTCGTCAAGGCGTTATTGTTTGGTTCATGGTGGCTGGTTAATGGTTTCATCGCTGGTGTTGGTATTGTAACACTGGTGATGGGGCAAAGGAGATTGACCGTGTGCTTGTTGATGGTCACTGGAGGATGATCCAGAACTGCATGGTCGACCAGAGTGCCCAGTTCTTCAATATGGACCACAGGCATGTTGTCGCAACTCTGAAGTTTCAGCTTAAATCCAGGAGAATGGTACCATACCAGCCTCGGCAGGATGTTGGCAAGCTCAAGGATGACAGGGTAGCTGAGGAGTTTGCGAACATGCTGAGTGGGGATTTGGGGGATCTGGGTGCTTTGGGGGATCCTGAAGAGTGGCGGAGTGCCTTCAAGACCACCGTCCTTGATGTTGCTGGAAGATGTCTTGGAACTCACCGAAGGGTGAAGAATAAATTTGTCTCTCAAGGGACACTGGATACCATTGATCAGAGTCGCAAGGCCAGGCTGAATAGCTGAGCTGTTCAGGGAGCTGAGGCGTAAAACTGTACGTGCATTAAGGTTGGACAAGGAGGCGGATGTGCGAGGAATCTGTGAGGGGTTCGAGCCGAGATGAAGCTCCATGCCTGTGTTTCAGAGTGAAAGCCTTCGAACTCCACGAAGACTGGAACTGACAAAGGTAAATCTTCTTTGCGGGATGAGAAGCCACAAGGAAACACTGAGCCTGAGGAGAAGAGAGTTTGACCATTTCGATTCCACTTATTCGATGCAGAGTGGCAGCGTGATGCTTGTGCGGCTTTATGTCTTTCGTTTGAGAAACCAAATGGAGTGAATGCTGGTGGTCATGACTTGCCACTCACTCGTCCAGACACGCGTAAGATCAAAGGCACAACGCCTTTGTGTGTGGGAATCATGATGGCTTACAATCTCTCGTTAGGTGAATAGGTGAACGTGTTGAAACTGTCATTGAGTACTACCAGTGAAACGATCAATATCGGAAGGAGATCGTGGCTTCATCACTGGGTGAAGGGAAGCGGGGTATATCGGGAGAAGGATGCTGAGGATGGAGTTAGGAACCAGGTAGGAGGAGAAGAGGAAGTCCAAAGAGGAGGTTTATGGATGTGGTGAGGGCAGATATACGGGTGGTCGGAGTGACAACGGAAGATGCGGAGGACAGAGCGAAATGGAGAAGGATGATCCGCTGTGGCGACCACTAGCGGGAGCAGCCAAAAGAAGAAGAAGAGGAACAACAGACTACGTCCTACAATGTGTCATGATAGGCTCAGTCACCTGGCCTTGATGAGCATTGAATGTGACATTCTCAGAGAGATTGACTTCGACAAATTGATCCAAGACTTTGCAAGGGTCAAGTCTCGTAAAGTGCCTGGTGGTCTCATCAGTGGTCTGTAAATGTAGGTATTAGGTACTGTACGAGATTGTAGATTCTATGATTGATCATGATTGACCTGCTTGCTTATTCACAACACTATTCAGATTCTTTATAGTTGAAATATGGGAACTTCCAACTTCGTCGATTCTTATAGTGTGATCATGATGTTTAAAGATGTGCCTGCTTGCTTATTTAAATTCTTTATGTTTGAAACATAGGAACTTCGCAGATTCTTATAATCTTATAGATTGATAATGTGCTGGCTTATTCAGATTCTTTAGACTTGAAACATAGGAACTACATGCTCGAACGACCCCCGAAACTCGTTAGATTTTACATGTACGTATATAGATTGATCATGATGTTTAAAGATGTACATTTTTATTCCGATTCTTTGTTATTGAAAAATATACTTTATGGCTGACTGTAAATATGTCTTGTCACCTTTTTAGTATTCAAAGGTAGGGTGCGCCTCCACGACTGAAGGTTGCCCAGGGGCCACCACAACTGAAGGTTTCCCAGGGGCCACCACATGTCTAAATCCAGCCCTGCACAAGCCTCCAGCATAGATATCCATCAGGAGCTCCAGGAGTTGGACAAGGATGACGAGAGCTTGCGCAAGTACAACATGAATTCCATCTAAACGTCAACCAAACAAAAAAATTGTTGACGGTTGATCAACTCCTGCCCCGGGATTTTCCCCGCGCCGGGAAGGGGGAGGGGGAGCGCATAAAAAGGAGTGAGTGAATCGGAGCCATACAGCGAGAGCCCCTGTCGTCGTCGTCATCGTGGCCTTGGAGGTCGAGAAGCGCTTCTGTCATCGTGGAAGAAGTCCCTGTCGTCGTCATCGTGTTCTGAGAGGTCTGAGCTAGTCGTGGCCGTCTTTAACGTCTTCTTCTTCCTCCTCCTCCAGAGGGTCGAACTCGAGAGGGACCATCCGCCGAACGGAGTCGATGTTTTGGTGGCCGGGACGGGCGCCGACCGAGTCAGCCGGAAAGGTCCAATATAGACCCTTACCTCCAGCTCACCTTCCCTCCGAGCTGGGGGTATAAATAAAGGCATTAGCCACCACTTATTGTGTGTGCGTGTGTGTGTGCGCGTGTGTGTGTGCGCGTGTGTGTGTGTATGTGTATGTGTGTGTGTGTGTGTGTGTGTGTGTGTGTGTGTGTGTGTGTGTGTGTGTGTGTGTGTGTGTGTGTGTGTGTGTGTGTGTGTCCGTGGGCCCGTCTGGTAAGTAGTGAATTGTTTTCGTGCCTTTGCTGTATAAACTTGTATTTCTTATATTCGGTATAGCTCTGCCTGAAGTGCTCCCCTCATTCCCCCATTGCATTATAAATAAACCCCCCATTTGTTCAATGTTTTCAGCTCGTTCGTGTCAATTCTTTCATTGACTGAGTGTGTCGCGTGCTGGGAAAATTAGCAAGGCCGTGGTAAGGGGACATAAAAAGTGCCGCGGTAAGGGGACATCGGGACCGACGGTTCTTGGCGATTAAACCGCTCGGAATCGCACATGGATCGAGCGCGCGAAGCGGCTCGTCTCCGTACGAGTTCAGTCGAGGGTGTGAAGACTCGGTAGATCGCCACGTGGTCTCTCGGTATTTTGAAGATTTGGCAAATAACCCTGTACCACGTGGTGGAAATATTGACGCTTCACGGTCCAAAACAAAGGACCCGTCGACTCCGGACTTATCCAGGGCGACGATCTGAATTCCGGGCGACTCTACTGCTCAATCTGGTGGTCGAGCTCGTCGGCCGACGTCCCGGCCCAAGCAACAACATAACATCTTGTGACACCTCTTCCTTCTCTAAGCCAACATCGCCACCTCCATGTCCATATAACATCACGTGATGCTTCTTCCTTCTTTGAGCCAACATCGACACCTACATGTATATATAACATCATGTGATGCTTCTTCCTTCTATGAGCCAACATCACCACCTACATGTCCATATAACATCATGTGATGCTTCTTCCTTCTATGAGCCAACATGACCACCTCCATGTCCATATAACATCATGTGATGCTTCTTCCTTCTATGAGCCAACATCGCCACCGACATGTCCATTGAACATCACGTGATGCTTCTTCTTTATTTGAGCCAACATCGACACCTACATGTCCATATAACATCACGTGATGCTTCTTCCTTCTATGAGCCAACATCGCCACCTACATGTATATACATTATGTGATGCTTCTTCCTTCTATGAGCCAACATCACCACCTACATGTATATATACCATGTGATGCTTCTTCCTTCTATGAGCCAACATCACCACCTACATGTCCATATAACATCATGTGATGCTTCTTCCTTCTATGAGCCAACATGACCACCGACATGTCCATATAACATCATGTGATGCTTCTTCCTTCCATGAGCCAACATCGCCACCTACATGTCCATATAACATCATGTGATGCTTCTTCCTTCTATGAGCCAACATCACCACCTACATGTCCATATAACATCATGTGATGCTTCTTCCTTCTCTGAGCCAACATGACCACCTACATGTCCATATAACATCATGTGATGCTTCTTCCTTCTATGAGCCAACATGACCACCTACATGTCCATATCACATCATGTAAGGCTTCTTCCTTCCATGAGCCAACATCGCCACCTA
>NC_140985.1:241000-251000 GCF_056783735.1 Eptatretus burgeri | reverse complement strand
GATGTGACGTCACGCACTCCCAACGAGAAGCTCCGCCCCTCGACCTCGAGATTCTCTTAAACTTGCGGTGTCATTCCACGATTCCTGATGTCCCAAGTTCCCTCATCTTGTTCGATTTTAGTGGGGCAGATAGGCAAATCAATTGTGCAATTCATGACGAAAGCATGAAAGTTCTAACATACCATCTACATACCATAAGGTTTCTTTTCAGACGTGGAGCCATTCTGTGTTTGACCTTTAATGACCTTGAGAGGTCAATGACCTTGAACATCGAAGATAACTGTTTTTTACCATCCCATCCTTCATTATAAACATGTTGAACGATGTAAACAATGCATTTTTATTCCAATAAAGATGTGTATATATCCTACAGAGTGTTTGTGGTTAATTTCAGGTACTTTGATGATCAAAATCATTTAATTTTCATTGGTCCAACACATTTAAATGTGATATTTTCACGTAAAATCATCTTCGATTGCGCTAACACGATTTATGCTTTGTGTGTTTCAGATAGCCTGTCAGACTCATCCTGGAGGTTCTGCTAACAGCTATCCTTAGATTATAGAACTGTTTAACAACTGGTGGTGGCAAGCCTGAAGAAACTATATTCACAGGGTAGTGGAGGACGCTGTCACCATGTCAAAACGCCATGTCTTGATAGATCCAACTCAACCTTGCAGCACATCCAAACAACCCAAGCCACCTTGCCCAACTGACTGGAAGCTTTGTATTCTTTGCCAAGCAGAAACATGGGATGCCTTGCAGTGTCCAGCCAAATCCAGCAAGAAACCTGTGGGTAGCGGTTATGTGTCATTGGCAGAGGACCTCCTCCAGTTTCAGGACATTGGCCACATGCCGACTGAGCTGAATCTGGACAGATTGGACGATGGAGGTGGCGTAGAGGCCACGCTGATTGCACACAGTGCTCTGTGGCATAAAACCTGGCGGATAAAGTACAACCAAACAAAGCTTCAGCGACTAGTACAGCGGAGTTCAAGTGGTGGTTCGACTGTTCACACACGGTCTGCTCACAGCCACGTGAAGCTCACAGAGCCTGTGTGTTTCTTCTGCAATGAGTCAGCTGGCTCTGAAGGCCGACATGAAGCGTCAACCAAACAGATAGACACGAATGTTCGGAAGTGTGCCTTAGAGCTGGAGGACACGGAGCTGCTGGCCAAACTTGCCCCCGGGGACATGATTGGCCTCGACGCCAAGTATCACCGCAACTGCCTCCGCATTCTCTACAACAGAGCCAGACAAGCTGCCTCCAAGGATGAGTATGGGGATGATGCTCGTCTGCAAGGCATCGCCTTTGCTGAGTTGGTGGCATTCATGGAGGACACGCGTGGCGACGATTGTGCTCCTGTTTTCAAGCTGGCAGACCTGGGTGACCTGTACAAGGTCCGACTGGAACAGCTGGGTGCCACAGTGGAGACTCGGATTCAAACCACCAGATTGAAGATCTGACTCGTGTCTGCCTTCCCTGACCTAAGAGCACATTCACAAGGGAGAGACACACTTCTGACGTTTGCAGAAGACATTGGAGATGCTCTCAGGAAGGCCTGTGACCATGACAGTGATGCCATGCATTTGGTGCGAGCAGCACAGGTGCTGCGCAAAGAGATGTTCGACACCAAGTTCGCCTTTGATGGATCATTCCAGCCCGAATGTCAGAAAGCAGCGGTTCCACCAACACTCTTGGCTCTGGTGAACATGATTCAGGATGGGGCCAACATCAAACACCAGACCCAGCTGGTGGACACAGCCACCACAACTGCCGCCCTAACACTGTCACAGCTGCTGGTCTTCAACAGTGTCAAACATGCACGAGCAGTGAAGTCATCAAGCACCTTGCGTCACAGCCGTGACCGTGAAACTCCACTTCCACTCTACATTGCACTGAAAGTCCATGCTGTCACACGCAAGAGGGGGCTCATTGACACACTCTTCCATCTCGAGATGTGTGTCTCATATGACCGCCTCCTGCAAGTGTCATCCGACATCAACAATGGAGTTTGCCAACGCTTCAGTATGGAAGATGTTGTGCAGAAAGGGAGCACAAAAGTGACCATACGCACGGTCGACACTGATGTCGTGGTATTGGCTGTGGCTGCATTCCTGAAGATAAAGCCGGAAGAAATGTGGATAGCTCTTGGTGCTGGCGTCAGTTTCAGGTACATTGGTGTGCACAAAGTGGTTGGCAAGATCATCTACAGAGGACAAACATGGACAAACATGGCCTGAACTAAATTACTATCACCCTGTCCATCACTATTCTTCAGATAATTGATACAGATGGATACATGTTAAAGTTGTTTAATCCAGCCAAAATAAACACCGGCTGAGGTCATTGTTTGCATCTAAAATGTAACCTGTAGGATATATGTGGAGTCTAAGTAAGAGGTATGTGCAGCAACAGGTAAAATAGCTTTTAAAAAAGTGGTGTATATTGAGGTTTTTCCTGCGATAATGCCAAAAATGAAGATTTTTCATCGTACAAGGTCAATGACCTCTTATCGGGCTCAGAAGTCAAATCTGAAGTGGCTCCACGTCTGAAAATAAACTTTATGGTATATACAAACACTGCTGAAAATTTCATGCTTTAGTCATAAAATGCACAATACATTCCATATATGAGGTTATCTGCCCCACTATTTGATTACAATTGGTGGACAAACAATAAAAGGAGACAAAGAGGTCACGTGTCGTTTGTGGTTGAATTAAATTGAAGTAAAATCGAGAAGTAAAATCAATATGGCCGCCGAGTAAGGGATGGGAGATAAACTCGTCCTTCATGGGGTCTCATGGTGGTTCATGTGTCCTGTAAGAATGAGATAAACACCATTGGGGTCATCGCTCCACATTGGAATACGGGGATGAAGGGAACATGTTCGGGATTGAAACAAAACACGTGGGGTGGTTGTTACAGAGATCACGTGGTGTGGTTGATTCAGAGATCACGTGGTGTGGTTGTTACAGAGATCACGTGGTGTGGTTGTTACAGAGATCACATGGTGTGGTTGTTGCAGAGATCACGTGATATGGTTGTTTCAAAGATCACGTGGTGTGGTTGTTACAGAGATCATGTGGTGTGGTTGTTACATTTCTGAGTTGTAACAGTTGGCCTATTTGCTTTCCAATTTATTCTTCAACTTCTTACTGTGATATTTATCGGTACTTTCCAGTACTTTGAATGGTAGGATTTGATTCGGATTGTTTTCATTGGTATACAAGGTGTCCATAAACTACCGTTCCAAATTCAGACCGTAATAAAAATAATTAATAAAATAGGATACAATAATGTGGTTTGATGCTTGTGTATGAACGAACATTTCTCAGTTTTTCTCAGTTCAGTCGACCGAACGAGGCGGCCCAACCGAAGGATAAGCAGAAGATCTCTGAACTCAAGTGACTGTTCTTTATTTGCTTGATTGTACATCGGTAGCCAGTCAAGAGCAGGAAATCTTGAGGAATTTTTCAAGCACGAGAATCAGAAATTTCCACCATCATTATCTGCAGCAGGGAAACTTAGGCAAGGAAAGAAATCTGATCTCCTCGGATGTCTTGAATCTCGCGGAAAATCAGCCCACTTGAATACTCCAACTGCTGAAGGAGGAATACTTGATGGTGCTGCAGTGGTGCACTTTCTGCCAGTTGGAGAATCCAGGACCTTTGGGGAATATGCCAGGGAGGTATTTGTACCATGTGTAGTTTCAGAGCTGGAAAGGTTTCTTCGAGTCGATATTGTTTGGGATGTTTATCAGAGAAACACTTTGAAGCTCACAGCAAGAGAAAATAGAGGGACAGGGGCTCGTAGACGTGTGTCTCCAAATGTGAATCTGCCAGGCAATCGGAAAAACTTCCTTCACAATGATGACAACAAGGATGAACTGTTCCAGTTCCTAGGTGCTGAGAGTGTGTCAAAGGACACTGGCGACAGGGTTATCATATCCACTGTTCATGAGTCAGTTGTCAGCTCTAATATGAACCACAACTTGGATGGACTGCAGCCTTGCTCACATGAGGAGGCTGACACCAGGATTCGACTCCATGTGAAAGATGCCCTGAATTCTGGTTTTAAAGATGTGATGATCAGGACTGTTGACACGGACGTTGTTGTTCTGGCTGTGGCTCATTTTCAGAACTTGGTAAACCTTGAAAAACTATGGATAGCGTTTGGAACAGGAAAGGAATTCCGATACATTCCCGTGCATGAGATGGCAACAGCAATTGGCCCTGAAATGGCAAAAGGTTTGCCCTGTGCAAAGTTTCATGCTTTCTGCAAAAACCTGAAAGATTCTGGTGCTCAGCCGCTGTACTAAAAGGAAGAAAGCACCTCGAAAAAAGAAACCATTTGATGGAGACGAAGAATGACGATGACGACTGTGACAGAGACGAGGGTGTGGACGGGGACTGCGATAAATTTTATAATCTTTTAAAACCAGGGGACGGAAGTTTAAAAGTGATGAAGTCGGTGCAAAAAATGTACATCAGTACGTGCACGAGAATCACTCAATTAAAACACTTCAAACGAAAGTTGATATGAATTATAATACAGTACTTTCAAATGAAAGGTGTGACAACACATTGCACAACATTTTTAAATGCACATGCATAACATGCACAACAGCTTGTTTTTTGTTTGTCTGTAATCACGTATAAATCACTCTGCAGAGCACAGTTGTCATTGGAAATTTTTGTAACTTCGCATATCAGAGGCCTATAGAGGTCCCTATCAGCGCATAAAATTTTGAAGGTCAAGGTCAAAGGTCAAGGTCACTTTGTCGCAAATCAGGGGAGTCGACGAAACCCTTATTTTTTGAGTAATTTTGATCGGATCGTCTTCAAACTTCATGGGAATATAGTTCATGGTCTGGCGCTCAGCTGATTAATTTTTGGTGGCGATTGGCCTTGACCTTCATGGTTAGCGCCTTAGGTCAAACATATTTGACCCCAAGGTCAAATTTTCAAGTTTTAGAAACCATATCGTGTAGTACCTCAAATTGAACACCTCGATGAGTGCTTTCTATATATGTCAAGCTTGAGACATTATGACGTCATTTGGTGACGTTATGAGGCAAACGCATATTTTTCATGGTTACTCTGTAGAATGATTCTCATCGGAATCTCTCGTCGGTAGATATTCCTCAAGGAGTCGCTCCTGGTGGATAGCAGCTCTGTTCACCTCAGTGTCACCTTAAAGAAGTCACATGTGGTCACCTTTTGGCAAGATACGGGTCACCCTGCGGGTGACATTGGTTTATTTGTTTGTTTGTTATTATTATTGCCAGATAACACTGCAATTCTTTTGACCCTCGCCAATGGAGAGAGAATTTCATTTGTGTCCATTTGTTTGTTTGGTTGATGATTGTCTGCACAGAACTTGTGTTTTTCTCCGCAACCTCTTGTCGGATTGAGACAAAATTGTCATCAAAGGTGAGACAACTCATGGAGAATGTTTTCATGATAATTACAACGTCATAGGTCACGTGGTGTGGCAGCCATGTTGGATTTATCCGAAAACCTTTAAAAATATTCTTCTCCAGAACGGCTGGACAGATTGAAGGAACGCTTCACACAAATGTTCTCCAAGCTTGGGTGTCCAAGTTTGTTCAGGAATAATTGCTTGGTCTCATGGTTTGGCAACTATATTGGATGGAAGAAAAAAATTATGAAATGACGTTTTCTCTGGAACCGCTTCATCAAGCAATGTGAAACGTCACAATTATAATCTCGAAGTGATGTGAAATACTGTACATGTTTATATTCAAACTTGATCGGCTCACTTGGCTATTCCTGGATGGGTTTGAGGCTCGAGGAGTCACAGCTGAAATGTGAATCCTATCCACGTTCCTCCTGATGACTTCATCTTTGCTTTTTGCTTGTTTGGGCTCCTTCTGATGACTCCAATGCAGAACTGCACCGATTTGGTCTTCCATTTGATTGGAATTGAATTTATTTTCATCCCATTCTAAATTCAATTGAATAATAATTATAAACGGGTCATTCCGTGTCAAATCAGCCCAAAAAATGAAATTCTGCGGTGACCCCCTCCGATTTTCCTGAAAAATTCTCAAAGCTACCTTAACATATATGAGTAAGGTTTGCCAAGTAATAGCTCAAAATTCCAAGTAGTGTTCGAGATATGGCCCTACAAACACCCTCGGAGTGTTTCAATTCTGGCAGTTGCCAGTTGCAGATTTGTATCTGAAGCATTTTTGGAGGGCTCTAAATTCCAGAGTTTTACAAACAGAGTTCTGAAAATTCACACAAATGGTGTCTATTAGTGAGGGTTTCAGAATCTGACATCAAAAATGTTTTACTGAAAATACTTTTTCAGATAATTACTCTCAAAAGTAGTGATGTGTAACATGCAGTCAAAACAATTTCAGTTTTCAAATTGCTGCCAACAGTCAGTTTATTCATCATGAAGAATTTTGTTGCCTGATTTACATAATCTAGTGAATGGATCATTTACACAAGAAAACTGAAACCTTTTGGAGCAAAATCTTGGGTGCATAAGTGTCTGAACTTTGCGCCAGACTCAACGACACTGAAATTTACCCCGGTTTTACTCCAAGTGTTCACAATGTTGAAAGTTACACAGCTCTGAAATTTTTGTCACTTAAAGACACATACATAGGCAAACTGTGGTAGAAAATTCAAGAGTTGTTCTCAATCCCTTCTATTTTTAAACGAATTTTTTTTTTAATGGATCAATTTCTAATGATTCTGCAGTCCCAAAAGGTACTTTTTAAAAATAAATTTTTTACTAACAAACCTATCGGAAAAATAAAGATAATGTAAGGAAGTTTGACTTAAGTGGAATCTAACAATATATAAATCAGTTTAGTAAAGCTTCAAGAAGTGTACCAAAATCATTTCCAAAGTTAGGCATGGAGCAGAACTCTATCTTATTTAGGCTTTAACCGAATACACAGCCCTGTCGTAACTGCCAATGCTGATTGTTACATTTTATTATATCCTGGCAATTATAAAACCAATCACTGTTCACTTTTTACAATGGATCCAAGTACATTTGTCCAAATAATTTGATATGAAATTATGAAAAAAAGTTGAATCAGATATTGTACCGACATTTACAAATGGATGTAGACTTTCGTACAATGTACACTAAGTATATAAACAATTAGATATGCAAATGATTATTTATAATGGTGATTATTATGATCACATTATGTCTTAATTTGTCGTTGAGATTGGCGGCGGCCTTAAACTAAAATATCCTTCAAAAAAAATGTGAGGCAAATTAAAGTAACCACATACTTGTTCTGACCAAAAAACACAACAATTTGATCATTGTGGTGCCAACTTATGAATGTTTGGCATGGCTTCCACTTCAAAAGCACACCTCTTGCTTTTATTCTACATCTTTCATTGAACATGTTTTTTTTTAAATAGTGGGCCTTTTTAAAAATAGAAGGGATTGAGAACAACTCTTGAATTTTCTACCACAGTTTGCCTATGTATGTGTCTTTACACACACAATACAGGGGACCTAATTACACACCAATACTGTTTTACTGCATGAAACATGAAAACGTATATATTAATTTAAAAAACTACAAATCTTTGGAAAAACAAAACACTTTTACATACTTATCTTAAAAGCCGCGATGAAGCTGCAATATGTGAAGGCAATTTCACATAACACTGTTTTACTGTATGAGACAAGAAAATGTATATATTAATAAATCTGCGAAGAAAATACTTGTTACAGATTTTCTCAGAAGTTTTGCATTTAATGTCACTTGTTATCAACAAGTCACCTTTGTTGAACTGACGAGCATGTCATCCGTAAGTGCCACAAGCATTTACAGGTTTCTCAGAAGCCTAACATTTTCCTCCACAAGTTTCTCTAACGCTATCAATTATTTTTCTTTCTTTTTGGAGGACTCTCTCAAACTGTGAGCTTTACTAACAAACTAGTGCATGCCCATAGGTGCGTGCGTGCCCGTACGTGCGTGGCCGTACCTGCAAACAAACAAAAAAAACTTCCAAACCGCGTGCCAGAAACAACAACCACACAGGCCGTTCCTTCGCTCTCACGTGCCAGTACGTGCGTGGCCGTACGTGCATGGCCGTACGTGGGGGAAAAAAAGAAAAGAACAAATACTTTAAAACCGTTTGCCAGAAACAACCACACAGGCCGTTCCTTCGCTCTCGCATGGCCTTACGTGCATGGCCGTACGTGCGTGCCCATACGTGCCTGGCCGTACATACAAAAAAAATTTAAAAAAAACTTTCAAACCGCGTGCCAGAAACAACAAACACACAGGCCATTCCTTCGCTCTCATAAACGACGACTGGATTGGCGCATTGTGTTTATCTATAAATGCGGATAAGAAATTGAGAAATTATTTGAATACAGTCAGTCATCACTATCCAAAAGTAGTGCGTGCCCGTACGGAATGTTCATATCATTCCACGAATTATCTCTTGCATTGAAGTAACAAATGCTGTGATACTTACAAACACATAGTTCATTAAAATCCACATTAAAATCAAGTTTACCTCCCTGTCTTTGCTTGCCATGACATTCGCTGCCATTTACCATTGACACTCCTACACCACGGTAACTAAGGCACCAATCGATCCCCAACGTAACCGGCACGGCACGTGACATCATCGTCAGCCGGCCGCGCACCGGCCGATGCAGCCACGCCTACGCAGCAACGTGTCCTGTGATTGGTAACTAAATGGGCATAACTTGGGAATCACTTGTCCGATTAATATCAAATCTTGAAAAGGCACGTACTCAGGTCCCCAGCAATATAGCTGGCAAGTTTCAATTAGATTGGACCATTGGTTGTCAGGAAACAGCGGTCACAGACACACATACACAGACACACACACACACACACAGACAGACAGACACACAGACACACACAGACAGACACACACACACAGATTGCTGGAATTATAGATAGATGAAATGAGGTCAATGAGATGACAAATGAAGGGGTTGAATGCAGACTGCAGAGCATTGAGTAAGGAAACCCGTCGTTGTGAATCGTTTTTACCACCAAATTGAGATGTATTTCGTTGGCAAGCATGTTGAATGGAGCTGAATTCCTTAACACTTCCAAAGGCCACACTACACCGTTTTGACAATTGGAAACAAAAAGAAGTTGTGCACTTTTTTTGATAAATTATTTTCGGAACAATTTTTCTTCATTAAATAAGTAATCATAAAAATTGTCTCCATGTACATTGTACACACCTTTATCTCGTTAGCACCTCTTCATAAACAACATCGCTGAGGAAACGGCGCTTCTTCTTTGTTTCCTCGTCCAAGACAAGAATGTGGAGGCTGCTGGATCTACCAACGTTTTGATAAATTATTAGTTTTAATAGCCAAGCTGTTCGGGTTAGCCAATGCTCATCCAAGTTTTAATGGCCAAGCCAATGCTCATCCAAGAAATCTTGGTACTTCCTTCGTGCAGCACTTGCAGACAATAGCAGCTTCTTGTCGAGTTCAACTTTCTGCAACCCTCCGACATTGTGAAGATGATCACAGATTACTCTCTGGGCAATTAAGGACTCGTCTCCCAGATTTTCCACCTCAATTTCTTTGTTTATCGAGAAGCCCCTTTCAGCTGTTGCCTGTCCATGGAATAGCAGCAAAAGTTGTCTCACAACCTCCCACAGATTACTGAACTCCGGCTTTTTTGCGATGTCTGCATGCCACAGATGGTCGAGGCGATCTTTCTTTTGATCAAAGTGTGCGTGTTTGACTGAAGCGTCAGTCAGATATCTTGAGCACTGGCGGACAGTCTCATCGCCATTTTCTGGTGTTATCCACTTGGCGTCACAAAGGGCACTCACATCTTGCTTTGTGGATGGACACCCTTTCTAGCCAATCCCGATAGTCGGGATGGCTTTGACACGCGGTGTTGAAATAACAAACTTTAGACATTTTGCTTTTCAGTTCTGCAGCCGAAAAGTTTCTCCGCGCAGAGACGTTCATGCAATTACT
>NC_140985.1:237523-240500 GCF_056783735.1 Eptatretus burgeri | reverse complement strand
GAATCAACCACACCACGTGTTTTGTTGAAATCCCGAACATGTTCCCTTCATCCCCGTATTCCAATGTGGAGCGATGACCCCAATGGTGTTTATCTCATTCTTACAGGACACATGAACCACCATGAGACCCCATGTAGGACGAGTTTATCTCCCATCCCTTACTCGGCGGCCATATTGATTTTACTTCTCGATTTTACTTCAATTTTATTCAACCACAAACGACACGTGACCTCTTTGTCTCCTTTTATTGTTTTTCCACCAATTGTAATCAAATAGTGGGGCAGATAACCTCATATATGGAATGTATGGTGCATTTTATGACTAAAGCATGAAATTTTCAGCAGTGTTTGTATATACCATAAAGTTTATTTTCAGACGTGGAGCCACTTCAGATTTGACTTCTGAGCCCTATAAGAGGTCATTGACCTTGTACGATGAAAAATCTTCATTTTTGGCATTATCGCAGGAAAAACCTCAATATACACCACTTTTTTAAAAGCTATTTTACCTGTTGCTGCACATACCTCTTACTTAGACTCCACATATATCCTACAGGTTACATTTTAGATGCAAACAATGACCTCAGCCAGTGTTTATTTTGGCTGGATTAAACAAGTTTAACATGTATGCCTCTGTATCAATTATCTGAAGAATAGTGATGGACAGGGAGATAGTAATATAGTTCAGGCCATGTTTGTCCATGTTTGTCCTCTGTAGATGATCTCACAGTCTCCTGAACATGAGCACAGGGCAGTGCACATGAGGGCTGCCTTGTTGCACTTGCAGCGCCCCGTGCACCCCTGCTTGCACCCACAGTGTATCAGTTCGTAGCAGGATTGTGATGCTTCTGGAAGGGTGGTACAGAGTGTCTGCCATCCTGTTGCATCCTTTACCCATCCCCAATCAGAAGGGCTTGCGAGTTCAGGGTCAGGAACTAACGCCTGGTTCCAGATGTTGGCCTGGTAGGTGGCACGCATGATGTGTTGCCTCAGAGCAGCCTGTGTGGGTGGGATATTCTCCAGGGTCCTGGACTTCTGAGTGAAGAGCTCTTTCCTCGCTTCATTTCCCTCCATGGTGTCGCTGGTTCTGTCGTACATCAGCACCACGAAGCGCTCCACTAGTGACATGGACAGCTCGCTCACAGCACCTGGCACCCGTGAGAGCTCTTCAAAGGCCTCAGTCACTTCAGGGATAGCCGTCCACGTGTCCCAGGCAGTCTTCTTTCCCCTGCCGCCGAATGCAGAGACAGTGTCGCATCCTGTGATTGCATGGAAGACTGGGAGAGTGGCACAGGTTCTTGGATCCAGCTTGCCAACCACTTTGTGTACACCAATGTACCTGAAACTGACGCCAGCACCAAGAGCTATCCACATTTCTTCCGACTTTATCTTCAGGAATGCAGCCACAGCCAATACCACGACATCAGTGTCTACCGTGCGTATGGTCACTTTTGTGCTCCCTTTCTGCACAACATCTTCCATCCTGAAGCGTTGGCAAACTCCATTGTTGATGTCGGATGACACTTGCAGGAGGCGGTCATATGAGACACACATCTCGAGATGGAAGAGTGTGTCAATGAGCCCCCTCTTGCGTGTGACAGCATGGACTTTCAGTGCAATGTAGAGTGGAAGTGGAGTTTCACGGTCACGGCTGTGACGCAAGGTGCTTGATGACTTCACTGCTCGTGCATGTTTGACACTGTTGAAGACCAGCAGCTGTGACACTGTTAGGGCGGCAGTTGTGGTGGCTGTGTCCACCAGCTGTGTCTGGTGTTTGATGTTGGCCCCATCCTGAATCATGTTCACCAGAGCCAAGAGTGTTGGTGGAACCGCTGCTTTCTGACATTCGGGCTGGAATGATCCATCAAAGGCGAACTTGGTGTCGAACATCTCTTTGCGCAGCACCTGTGCTGCTCGCACCAAATGCATGGCATCACTGTCATGGGCACAGGCCTTCCTGAGAGCATCTCCAATGTCTTCTGCAAACGTCAGAAGTGTGTCTCTCCCTTGTGAATGTGCTCTTAGGTCAGGGAAGGCAGACACGAGTCAGATCTTCAATCTGGTGGTATGAATCCGAGTCTCCACTGTGGCACCCAGCTGTTCCAGTCGGACCTTGTACAGGTCACCCAGGTCTGCCAGCTTGAAAACAGGAGCACAATCGTCGCCACGCGTGTCCTCCATGAATGCCACCAACTCAGCAAAGGCGATGCCTTGCAGACGAGCATCATCCCCATGCTCATCCTTGGAGGCAGCTTGTCTGGCTCTGTTGTAGAGAGTGCGGAGGCAGTTGCGGTGATACTTGGCGTCGAGGGCAATCATGTCCCCTGGGGCAAGTTTGGCCAGCAGCTCCGTGTCCTCCAGCTCTAAGGCACACTTCCGAACATTCGTGTCTATCTGTTTGGTTGACGCTTCATGTCGGCCTTCAGAGCCAGCTGACTCATTGCAGAAGAAACACACAGGCTCTGTGAGCTTCACGTGGCTGTGAGCAGACCGTGTGTGAACAGTCGAACCACCACTTGAACTCCGCTGTACTAGTCGCTGAAGCTTTGTTTGGTTGTACTTTAACCGGCAGGTTTTATGCCACAGAGCACTGTGTGCAATCAGCGTGGCCTCTACGCCACCTCCATCGTCCAATCTGTCCAGATTCAGCTCAGTCGGCATGTGGCCAATGTCCTGAAACTGGAGGAGGTCCTTTGCCAATGACACATAACCGCTACCCACAGGTTTCTTGCTGGATTTGGCTGGACACTGCAAGGCTTCCCATGTTTCTGCTTGGCAAAGAATACAAAGCTTCCAGTTAGTTGGGCAAGGTGGCTTGGGTTGTTTGGATGTGCTGCAAGGTTGAGTTGGATCTATCAAGACATGGCGTTTTGACATGGTGACAGCGTCCTCCACTACCCTGTGAATATAGTTTCTTCAGGCTTGCCACCACCAGTTGTTAAACAGTTCTATAATCTAAGGATAGCTGTTAGCAGAAC
>NC_140985.1:195023-232523 GCF_056783735.1 Eptatretus burgeri | reverse complement strand
CACATGATGTTATATGGACATGTAGGTGGCGATGTTGGCTCATGGAAGGAAGAAGCATCACATGATGTTATATGGACATGGAGGTGGTCATGATGGCTCATAGAAGGAAGAAGCATCACATGATGTTATATGGACATGTAGGTGGTGATGTTGGCTCATAGAAGGAAGAAGCATCACATGATGTTATATATACATGTAGGTGGCGATGTTGGCTCATAGAAGGAAGAAGCATCACGTGATGTTATATGGACATGTAGGTGTCGATGTTGGCTCAAATAAAGAAGAAGCATCACGTGATGTTCAATGGACATGTCGGTGGCGATGTTGGCTCATAGAAGGAAGAAGCATCACATGATGTTATATGGACATGGAGGTGGTCATGTTGGCTCATAGAAGGAAGAAGCATCACATGATGTTATATGGACATGTAGGTGGTGATGTTGGCTCATAGAAGGAAGAAGCATCACATGATGTTATATGGACATGTAGGTGGCGATGTTGACTCGTAAAAGGAAGGAGCATCACATGATGTTATATGGACATGAAGGTGGCGATTTGGCTCATAGAAGGAAGGAGCATCACATGATGTTATATGGACATGTAGGTGGCGATGTTGACTCATAAAGAAGCATCACATGATGTTATATGGACATGTAGGTGGCGATGTTGACTCATAAAAGGAAGAAGCATCACATGATGTTATATGGACATGGAGGTGGTCATCATAGAAGGAAGAAGCATCACATGATGTTATATGGACATGTAGGTGGCGATGTTGGCTCATAGAAGGAAGAAGCATCACATGATGTTATATGGACATGTAGGTGGCGATGTTGGCTCATAGAAGGAAGAAGCATCACATGATGTTATATGGACATGTAGGTGGCGATGTTGGCTCATAGAAGGAAGAAGCATCACATGATGTTATATGGACATGAAGGTGGCGATGTTGGCTCATAGAAGGAAGGAGCATCACATGATGTTATATGGACATGAAGGTGGCGATGTTGGCTCATAGAAGGAAGGAGCATCACATGATGTTATATGGACATGTAGGTGGCGATGTTGACTCATAAAAGGAAGAAGCATCACATGATGTTATATGGACATGTAGGTGGCGATATTGGCTCAGAGAAGGAAGAAGCATTACATGATGTGATATGGACATGTAGGTGGTGATGTTGGCTCATGGAAGGAAGAAGCATCACATGATGTTATATGGACATGTAGGTGGTGCTGTTGGCTCATAGAAGGAAGAAGCATCACATGATGTTATATGGACATGTAGGTGGCGATGTTGACTCGTAAAAGGAAGGAGCATCACATGATGTTATATGGACATGAAGGTGGCGATGTTGGCTCATAGAAGGAAGGAGCATCACATGATGTTATATTGACATGTAGGTGGCGATGTTGACTCATAAAAGGAAGAAGCATCACATGATGTTATATGGACATGTAGGTGGCGATGTTGGCTCATGGAAGGAAGAAGCATCACATGATGTTATATGGACATGGAGGTGGTCATGATGGCTCATAGAAGGAAGAAGCATCACATGATGTTATATGGACATGTCGGTGGTGATGTTGGCTCATAGAAGGAAGAAGCATCACATGATGTTATATATACATGTAGGTGGCGATGTTGGCTCATAGAAGGAAGAAGCATCACGTGATGTTATATGGACATGTAGGTGTCGATGTTGGCTCAAATAAAGAAGAAGCATCACGTGATGTTCAATGGACATGTCGGTGGCGATGTTGGCTCATAGAAGGAAGAAGCATCACATGATGTTATATGGACATGGAGGTGGTCATGTTGGCTCATAGAAGGAAGAAGCATCACATGATGTTATATATACATGTAGGTGTCGATGTTGGCTCAAAGAAGGAAGAAGCATCACGTGATGTTATATGGACATGGAGGTGGCGATGTTGGCTCATAGAAGGAAGAAGCATTACATGATGTTATATGGACATGTAGGTGGTGATGTTGGCTCATGGAAGGAAGAAGCATCACGTGATGTTATATGGACATGTAGGTGGTGATGTTGGCTCATAGAAGGAAGAAGCATCACATGATGTTATATGGACATGTAGGTGGCGATGTTGACTCGTAAAAGGAAGGAGCATCACATGATGTTATATGGACATGAAGGTGGCGATGTTGGCTCATAGAAGGAAGGAGCATCACATGATGTTATATTGACATGTAGGTGGCGATGTTGACTCATAAAAGGAAGAAGCATCACATGATGTTATATGGACATGTAGGTGGCGATGTTGGCTCATGGAAGGAAGAAGCATCACATGATGTTATATGGACATGGAGGTGGTCATGATGGCTCATAGAAGGAAGAAGCATCACATGATGTTATATGGACATGTAGGTGGTGATGTTGGCTCATAGAAGGAAGAAGCATCACATGATGTTATATATACATGTAGGTGGCGATGTTGGCTCATAGAAGGAAGAAGCATCACGTGATGTTATATGGACATGTAGGTGTCGATGTTGGCTCAAATAAAGAAGAAGCATCACGTGATGTTCAATGGACATGTCGGTGGCGATGTTGGCTCATAGAAGGAAGAAGCATCACATGATGTTATATGGACATGGAGGTGGTCATGTTGGCTCATAGAAGGAAGAAGCATCACATGATGTTATATGGACATGTAGGTGGTGATGTTGGCTCATAGAAGGAAGAAGCATCACATGATGTTATATATACATGTAGGTGTCGATGTTGGCTCAAAGAAGGAAGAAGCATCACGTGATGTTATATGGACATGGAGGTGGCGATGTTGGCTCATAGAAGGAAGAAGCATCACATGATGTTATATGGACATGTCGGTGTCGATGTTGGCTCATAGAAGGAAGAAGCATCACGTGATGTTCAATGGACATGTCGGTGGCGATGTTGGCTCATAGAAGGAAGAAGCATCACATGATGTTATATGGACATGTAGGTGGTGATGTTGGCTCATAGAAGGAAGAAGCATCACATGATGTTATATATACATGTAGGTGTCGATGTTGGCTCAAAGAAGGAAGAAGCATCACGTGATGTTATATGGACATGGAGGTGGCGATGTTGGCTTAGAGAAGGAAGAGGTGTCACAAGATGTTATGTTGTTGCTTGGGCCGGGACGTCGGCCGACGAGCTCGACCACCAGATTGAGCAGTAGAGTCGCCCGGAATTCAGATCGTCGCCCTGGATAAGTCCGGAGTCGACGGGTCCTTTGTTTTGGACCGTGAAGCGTCAATATTTCCACCACGTGGTACAGGGTTATTTGCCAAATCTTCAAAATACCGAGAGACCACGTGGCGATCCACCGAGTCTTCACACCCTCGACGGAACTCGAACAGAGACGAGCCGCTTCGCGCGCTCGATCCATGTGCGATTCCGAGCGGTTTAATCGCCAAGAACCGTCGGTCCCGATGTCCCCTTACCGCGGCACTTTTTATGTCCCCTTACCGCGGCCTTGCTAATTTTCCCAGCACGCGACACGCTCAGTCAATGAAAGAATTGACACGAACGAGCTGAAAACATTGAACAAATGGGGGGTTTATTGAAAATGCAATGGGGGAATGAGGGGAGCACTTAAGGCAGAGCAATACCGAATATAAGAAATACAAGTTTATACAGCAAAGGCACGAAAACAATTCACTACTTCCCAGACGGGCCCACGGACACACACACACACACACACACACACACACACACACACACACACACACACACACACACACACACACACACACACACACACACACACACACACACACACACACACATACACATACACGCACACGCACACACACACATACACATACACACACACGCACACACACACGCACACACAATAAGTGGTGGCTAATGCCTTTATTTATACCCCCAGCTCGGAGGGAAGGTGAGCTGGAGGTAAGGGTCTATATTGGACCTTTCCGGCTGACTCGGTCGGCGCCCGTCCCGGCCACCAAAACATCGACTCCGTTCGGCGGATGGTCCCTCTCGAGTTCGACCCTCTGGAGGAGGAGGAAGAAGAAGACGTTAAAGACGGCCACGACAAGCTCAGACCTCTCAGAACACGATGACGACGACAGGGACTTCTTCCACGATGACAGAAGCGCTTCTCGACCTCCTCAGCCACGATGACGACGACGACAGGGGCGCTCGCTGTCTGGTTCCGATTCACTCACTCCTTTTTATGTGCTCCCCCTCCCCCTTCCCGGCGCGGGGAAAATCCCGGGGCAGGAGTTGATCAAACGTCAACAATTTTTTTTGTTTGGTTGACGTTTAGATGGAATTCATGTTGTACTTGCGCAAACTCTCGTCATCCTGGGCCAACTCCTGGAGCTCCTGAATGGATATCTGTGCTGGAGGCTTGTGCAGGGCTGGATTTAGACATGTGGTGGCCCCTGGGAACCCTTCAGTTGTGGTGGCCCCTGGGCAGCCTTCAGTAGTGGAGGCCCACCCCACCTTTGAATACTAAAAAGATGACAAGACATATTTACAGTCGTCCATAAAGTATATTTTTCAAGAACAAAGAATCTGAATAAAAATGTACAATGTACATCTTTAAACATCATGATCAATGTATATACATGTAAGAATAGAGTTCCTATGTTTCAAGTATAAGGAATCTGAATAACCCAGCACATGATCAATCTTTTAGATTATAAGAATCTGCGAAGTTCCTATGTTTCAAGCAGAAAGAATTTGAATAAGCACACAAGTACATCTTTTAACATCATTGTCAAACTAAGAATCGACAAAGTTGGAAGTTCCCATGTTTCAAGTATAAAGAATCTGAATAGTGTCGTGAATAAGCAAGCAGGTCAATGATGATCAATCATAGAATCTACAATCTCGTACAGTACCTAATACCTATATTTACAGACCACTGATGAGACCACCAGGCACTTTACGAGACTTGACCCTTGCAAAGTCTTGGATCAATTTGTCGAAGTCAATCTTTCTGAGAATGTCACATTCAATGCTCATCAAGGCCAGGTGACTGAGCCTATCATGACACATTGTAGTCCGTTGTCTGTTCTTCCTCTTCTTCTTCTTTTGGCTGCTCCCATGAGGGGTCGCCACAGCGGATCATCCTTCTCCATTTCGCTCTGTCCTCCGCATCTTCCGTTGTCACTCCAACCGCCCGCATGTCCGCCCTCCCACATCCATAAACCTCCTCTTTGGACTTCCTCTTCTCCTCCGACCTGGCGGCTCCATCCTCAACATCCTTCTCCCGATATACCCCGCTTCCCTTCACCCAGTGATGAAGCCATGATCCAGTGATGAAACAGTGGCTCTGCGTCTAGAAGTTTCTTCTGCAGTTTCTTCACCATACCACGCTGTTTCTCCATACTTTGCCGAACAGCAGCTCTGCGTCTGTTAGTTTCTTCGGCATTTTCTCTTTCCCGTTTTCTTCTCATGCATTCTCTGCGTAGCTTATTCCGCTGCTCACTGCTTCTTGATCTGGAGCGTGGCATTCTCGTTTTGATTGCAGTTGCTGTGACTGGTAGTTGTAATATATGTCAGTGATTGTAATGTTATCATCAAGTGATTGATGATTCTGATAAAATGAGTGGCATTTATAGTCAACATGTTGCACAATCCAGTGATACTATTGCATCATGTCATCAAGCTCTTGCGCAATCACACTATTGTGCAACCATTGCATCATGACCTATATCCGGAAATTACTAAGAAACTGTTTACCGAAGGTCGTTTACCGTAGGTCAAAACGGATCACACTCCACTGAACCACGATTGAATAAACTAAACTAGATCGACGCGCATGTAGAAATGCAAAAAAAAAAAATCGAATTTTTTTTTTCTCAAACAATTTTTTTTTGGGGGGGGGGGGTGGAAATCACTCAAAACATGTAGAAATGCAAAAAAAAAATCAAATATTTTTCAAATAAAATCGGAATTTTTTTGAAAAATTAAATTTTCCAAGTTTTTTTTTCTGCGAATTTTTTTATTGGTTGGAAATCACTTAAAACATGGAGAAATGCAAAAAAAAATTCAAATATTTTTTTCAAAATGCCCGCCAGAGCGGCCATACTGGACTTTGGACCGAGTCCAAAATATAATGGCATGATCCTTGGACCATACCTAATCCCCCCACCAAGTTTCGTCGAAATCCGTCGAGGAGTTTTTCCATAATACTGTTCACAAACAAACAAACAGACAGGGGTGAAAACAGTAACCTCCGTCCATCTTCGATGGCGGAGGTTAAAAAATGGGGTCACACACGTTTATATGATGTATAGTTCAAAAGTTATGAATTTGTCACCGGGATGGAACTAAATGCAAGATCGCCGCCATAAAAACCCCATGGGACAATATTTCGAAATGGGAACATCTTATATTTTGTTTCTGACACCTTTGTGCATTTAGAAAATAGGTGGCATTAAATATTCCAGGGGGTGCATGGGAAGGCCATCTGGCTACCAGAATAAACTGGAAGAGGATGTCCACCGACACAGTTGGGCACCAGATATGGATGGCCGTTGGCTTACAAAGATCTCTGAAGGGTGAGTCACACTGTCATATCAATGACATTCACACATCCACATACAATGACAGAAACCTCTCCAAATCCTGGTCTTTAACTGATATCCTTCTCCGACTGCATGATCATCATGTTTTGTGTAGATTCATTTTACCTTTTTGTCTCCGTGTATGACGTTCTTGCTGTGGATGTAACTGAATGCAGAATCCGCCTGGAAAGAAAGGACTGACTTAATGGGTGGTTACACAAATAGGAGTTTCCAAAAATCTTATATATTTAAAATATCCTGTTTTTAAACCACACGATAAACATCACAAATAACGAATCCCATCAAGATCGGCTCAGCTCACCTGACGAATAATGGGTCGCACCTGTTCCTCAGTCATGAGTGCACCTTGATTATTGAGATAATGAAGCAGATCACCTGTGCAGACAATCAAACAGATACCATGAATGACTGAAACGTTTCAGTGAAATATACACATTCGCCAACAATCATGTGTAGCACTCGTCATTTTGGAGGATCACCGATGAGAGAGAAGAGTTTGTTGAGTGAAAAAGAGGGAAGAGTGGTTTGGGGGAATGGGTTGGATGATCACACTCTCCATGCTAAAATCGACAAAACAAAGACATGATTTATTTTTCAACATTGCAGCTTCTCAAAGGCCAAACAAGCTGTTACAAGTTACCACCACTTTCATGGCTCCTGATGCTTGTCTCCCTGGCTCCGTGATGAAGTAAACCACTTTCCTAGAAATGGGAAACTTCATTATTTTCTTAATTTGTAAAATTATTACCCTCGTCAGTTCAAAAAATCTTCTTCTCTGAAGTGGCTGAACAGATTGATGCAAAACTTTACACGAATTACCGTCTCTCCATGAGGAACAAAACGTTCACACACATGACAGCATCGGTCACATGGTTTGGCAGGGATATTGGATTTACCCTGAAACCTAAAAAAAACTTCTCCAGAACAGCTGGACAAATCGAGGGAAACTTCACACAAATGTTCCCCAAGCCATGTGTATACGAGTTTGTTTAGGAATAGATTGGTCACATGGTTTGGCAGCCATATTACATTGAAGGAAAATACTAAATAATGTTTCTCTGGAACCACTTTATCAATCAATGTGAAACTTCACATTTATGATCTGGTAGTGATAGAGAATAAGTAGTGATCTCTCCAAG
This sequence comes from Eptatretus burgeri, assembly GCF_056783735.1. Taxonomy (NCBI): domain Eukaryota; kingdom Metazoa; phylum Chordata; class Myxini; order Myxiniformes; family Myxinidae; genus Eptatretus; species Eptatretus burgeri. Next base: position 224,807 of record NC_140985.1, on the reverse strand, counting down.
AGAGCGACATGTCACGAGAAACCACAAACGCCAATTGCAACCCTCAACTCGGGCCGGATCCTCACGCCCAAAGTGCGTTTACCGTACCAGTGAATTAAACGTGGCAGATGGGGAATCGTGCCTGCAACAATGCGGCAGTTAATTTGGATGCGCGAACCAATGCTGCATGCTGCCTTACGTGGGCTACCATTACCATTGGGAGCTCAGACCAATATTGCCTCCTGGGAATGCTATTCGGACCAACGCAATGCAGGATAAATCGGGACACATTCAACACTCCAATAATTTATTCCACAGCAAGCAAGGGAATGTAAAGAGCAGAAAATGATGGGAGGAGTGATTAAAGGAATGCAGAGGACAAATGCAAAGGAGAGCAAATGCTTGGGGGGGGATTGTTACCTCAGAAAATTGTGAGGGAAATCATACATGAAATTACAAGAGGTTGAACACATATAAAACACATGAAAAGCACATAAAAACACACATATACATTTTCCCTTGCCCTAAACCAATCATACCCGACCCCAGAGTACTTATAAACAATCACTTAACAGAGAACTACAACACTGAATCAAGGAGGAAGACACAAAGAGATTGGGTTGAGGGTGAAAGAGAATGCAGAGGTTGTTAAAAAAAATTTTGAGGCACTTTGTCGAGCCGACACTCCCGCTGAAATCGTTCCTTTTGGACCTATCTTGCCCAAACTCGCTCCTCGTGTCTACCCTTGCAACCGAGCCCCGTTAGTCTGCGGTCCCGAGTCGGAACCTGTCCGGCCAGCGTGATGTTCTGCGGCTTCAGGACAGCTCGTTCCATTTAAATATTGGCAGGCTTTGAGGTTTGGAAGGCAGCGCTGGAAAATACGGCACTGGGGCGATGTGAGTAAAATCAGGTGGAAATGAGGAAGACGTGAGATAGGAGAGAAAGTGGGGTGAGTGAGGTTTGAAAATCTGCTCTGGTGAAACAAAACGAAAAGTGGAAAATCTCTTTGGGAACAGGCTCTCAAAAATCTGATCTGTCTCAGGCGTTTGTCGAAGTGAGATATTTTGCTAACGATCAGGGTTTATACCCCACGCCTACCCCTCAGTGGCTGTTTTCCTTTGGCCGTGCAATGCTGCATTCATGTCTCTCGAAGGGGAGGGTGCATGAAGGGGTCGAAACAATCTCAACCTGAGCGACTTCTGTCTCTACTTACGCCAGGCATCGCCATTATTCTGCTACGTGTCAGCAAATGAGTGAACGGGTTTGTGAGCAGGTGAGCAATGAACGTGACTGGTGAGTAATAGAAGAGAATGGTATGAAATGGAAGAGACAGAAAGATTGAGATATAGAGGTGGATAGGAAGAGGGAAAAGGAACAGACACTTATGCTGCCTCCACACGTTCAACGCATATTGATCACATTGATACGATTTAGCTTACTCGAAACAGAATAATAAATAAATAACTAATATCTATGTGTGTGTGCTTCCTTTCCCTCGGGGGTGCACGAAGTCCAACCCCAGGCCACAACCGTCACACGACCCCCACCTCTCCAGTCATCCTCTTCTCAGGCTGCTCAAACCTCCTCCATTCCTCTTTTTCTCCCGCTCTTTCTTCCCCCTTCGTTCTCCTTCCCCACTCTCCTTCGTTCTCTCGCTCGATACGTTTTCTTTGTCTTCTCATTTGTCGTTTGGAGAAAATCATTGAGGGAGAAAGATGTCCATGTTGAACACTTGTGTTACGATGAAACTTTAAAATATCTTCTTCTTCTTCTTTCGGCTGCTCCCGTGAGGGGTCGCCACAGCGGATCATCCGTTTGATCCGCATAGTGATTTGGCACATGTTTTACGCCTGATGCCCTTCCTGACGCAACCCTGGTCGTCTCTTACAACACAGGGATAAGGTACACCTATTTTAACCGGGGTATACACCGGCCCAGTATACTGGTACTCATTTCACCGACCTCGGAAGGATGACAGGCTGAGTCAACCCCCTGGTGTATTAATTCAGTGGCCCAACGGGGTTTGAACTCAGGACCTCTTGGATCCCAAGCCGCTGCCCTAACCACTGCGCCAACACCAGGCTATGTAACTTTAAAATATGAATTATCTTATTGTTCTTTGATTTTGAAGAACCTCCTGAGGGAACCCACTGTCATGCCAGAGCTGCCCCAAAGCCTTCAGCATACAAGTTCCCCCTGTGTCATCTGATAGCTGACATGGGGTGTCACTGTTGTTGCAGACTATATTGAGAGGATGCTCAGATCTTGAGTTGTTCTGTGGGTAGCTCACTACTTCCTCATATGTTGCATTTTTTTTCTCTTTGCCTTTTTTTGATCCAAACACAACGCCGAAGCACCTCTGCTTGAGTTGGCAAATGATCGGGAGAAAAGTGATGAAGAGGATATCCCAGTAACCACAGCCTTCTTTTGTCTGACCTCAGTGTCCTACTTGGAGTGGTTGTAGTAGAACTGAGTGTGCTGACTGTGCTCTCACTGCTCCGGCCTTGCCCTTCTTTTCTTCTTCGTTTGGGAATCATGATCGCTGACGACCTCTTTCTTTGTTATCTATCTGCAAATGAAACAATTGTTTAAGAACATTACTGCGATCCATAATTACCTCGACATATCGTCATATCTGAGTTCCATAAATATACCTTACACAATTGAATAAAACTAAATTATTGTACATTTCAATGTACATTGTAAAATTGCAAAAGCATTTATGTGTCATATCAATTGTAACACAGAGTTTATAAACACATTTTTGACAGGTATTAATGATATTTATTCACAAAAGTCACAGAAGACAGTTAGTTTTTGAAATAAGGACACAATAAGGCCGAAATACAATTTCAGAGGGAGGTTGTCTTTGTATTTTATTAAAAGCGAAGAATCAAATTCCACATCTATGGTTCACATATACTGAGTTCTGGATGGAAATTTTTTTCAGAGAATGTCTTAAAATATCATTTCTCAAAAATTGGAACTGAGTGTCAAGGAAACAAATTTTTGACATATTGTTGGGACTGTCTGTTGGTGCATGTTGTGTGTGATGTGCTCGGTGCATACCTGCCCGTCTAAACACACCGGACATACGTAGAGGCCGCAGCGTGTCCCCACCTTTTGTGGCCATGGTCGCACCGGCATATGTCGTGAGGGTCGCGGACTTGTTCGCACCACTAGAACCGATCGGGGTCAACTGCACCTCGTTCCATAGAGGACCAGCGGGCAAGAACAGGAACAGGATCAACAGAGCTCCACTCTTCCCCAGGATCACTCACCTGCACAGTCGGCTTCGCTATGTTGCTCCTGCAAACCGCGGTCAATGTGGGCCGAGGTGTGCAGCGAGTGGACAGAGGAGAGGAGAGGATTCAGAAGGGGTGGAGGTGTGCCGTCTCACAGACATGGGGTTGGGACACCCGTGCAGGAGCGAGCATCGCCGACGTTAATGTTACGTCACACGGCATACAATGTAAACGGTGGTGTTAGCCATGGGCCACAGTTTGGAATTGCAAATAAGTCTTGGTATAAGCATGGCCACGTCGTTGGAGTGTGATGTGTGTGGTGAATATCTACCCAGTGAGACGCAGAGATTACCTGTAGGCCGGGTTGTGTCCCTACCATTCGCGGCCATGGTCGTATCGGCGTGTCATGTGGGTCGAGGCCTTGCACGCAGAACCAGCAGGGGTTTCCCAGTTCCGTCGTTCCATGGACGTGGGTTAGTACAGGGTCGACGTAGCCCTCTTTTCCACAGGATCATACACCTGCACCATTGTTTGTGATCCGTGGCTCCTGCAAACTGCAGTTAGAGTGGACGGGTGGGGTCGGGGAAAGGGGAGGGCATGGGAGGGGTTGAGGGATGCCTGTTCATCGGGAGGGTGGGTTCGACGAGAGGCAAACGGATGTTATTATGGACCCCAAGCATCAATAGTGCCAATCAAGCTGTTTGGTGGATCAAAGTGTCATCAGGCTACATCTATATCTATATCTACACCTGCATGTACTCGTCCCATGAAGGGCATGGAAGGGGTGGAGGGATGCCCTCTCATGATGTGGTGCTTCATAAGTTACTTCTTTTAAAAAAAAAATATTAATAACATAACTAAAGGTGGGGGGGGGGGATAGTGAGGGAGAGAGAGAGAGAGAGAGGAAAGGCCTATCGGGTATAGCAAGTTTAGACAGCACACACACACACACACACAAGCATTTAAAGGCCATTTTCCCTGCTAAAGCGGGGGTTAGCCTTGCGGGTCCCATGACAATCTTCTCCACTTTATTCTCTCTGTCATTCTCTTCACACCCCAACTTCCCGCTGCCTTCAACATATCTCCCACAACTCCCGTCGGCCCTCCTGCTTTTCTACTCCTCATTGCTCTGAGAGCTTCCTCAACTTCCTTCTCAGTTCTCTTCTCTGCTGGTCCTAAAACCGGGTTACTCTCGATGTTGCTATCCCATTCATTTTCTACATTCAACAGCCTTTCCACATGTCTCTTCCATCTTCCTTTAGTTCCATCTGAGTCCACAACGATTTGTCCCACTTCATCCTTCAAGCAACTCACCCCCGTCACATCAAACCTCTCTCTCGCTATCTGCTTTGCAATCCTGAATACCGCTCTCTTACCATCTTCCGAATCCAAGCATTCTCCGAACATTTTCCTATGGGCCTCCTGCACCTTTGCAACCTCTTTCTTTGCAGCCTTCTTGGCGACCTTATAACTTTCATGCGCTGCCTCTTCTACCACCGTACCCTTCGCCTTTTGCCATTCCTTGAACTTCTTCCTCTTCTCTTCAATCGTCTTTCCAACTTGATCACCCCACAACCATGTTTCCGAGTGCCTCGGTGGTCCTTTTGTCCATCCGCATACCTCACCAACGGCTCCCAACAGACTATCTTTCATTGACATCCAACCACTTTCAAGCTCAACCACATCATCCTCAACCATACTTAGCCTCTCTCTTAATGCTTCCTTCACTGCCACCTCTTTCAACCTCCATACCTTCATCCTCGGTTGGTACTTCACCCGCTGAATTCTCCTCGCACCTTTCACCCTTATATCGCAGACAACCAGGTGGTGCTGTGAAACAGTCTCCTCCCCTGGGATCACCTTTGTGTCCCGGAGGTTTCCCCTCTCTCGCCGACGCACCATGAGGTAGTCAATGGTTGTCGTCGACCCACCTGACGTGTATGTAATAAGCTTATTATCCGCTTTCTGGAATTGAGTATTACAAATCAACAAATCAGCTCCATCAGCAAACTCCAAGATCCTTTAACCTTCTCCATTTCTCACACCATATCCATAACCCCCATGGACTCCCTCAAAATCGTCTGGACTCCTTCCCACATGTCCATTCAAGTCTCCTCCGACCACAACAATTTCATCATCTTTCACATTTTCCATCAACTTCTCTATCGCACACCTGCGGGGCATATCCCAAGATGACTTTCATCAAGAGTTTCCCAATCACGATTCTCACCATCATCAACCTTTCACTCACTCGAGTCACACTCACTGCACTGTCTACAAACTCCTCAGAAAACATGACACCAACAACGTGCACTCCTTCCGGGCACCCTTCTATCAATCCAATGAGTCAGTTACATTATTTGGTCGGGATCTGTGGTGTCCGGGATTAATGTCGATCGGCGCTCTTTCACTTGTGGGGGTGTGACGCCCTCGCGAATCCAGCTGTTGAACACTTTTCAGCAATTTGTGTCTGTTTTCCACGTCGAGAAGATCCCTCGGCTTCACCCCGTCTGGTCCTGGTGCACTTTCCAAATTGAGCTGGTCCAGCGCTCAGTCAATTTCTCCCTGTGTGATGTATCCCTGGAGCCTCCAGCAAAGCGTATTCTATGGATGAGGCACGCGGGATACACAAAAAGGAGAACGTTTCATGAACTCACTGAAGAAGTTCTGTCAAAGTTTTGTAAAAGGATTATTTGGGGCTATTCTCAAATTTAACCCCATGGAGGCCGGCACACAATGAGTGAGAGGAAAACCTGCATAGCGGGGGCACTTACCCGAAGGGCGCAGATTTCAATACCTAATATTGTCATGCTTACAAACCCCCCAACAGAAACAGCTTAACCACTGTCGGGAAAAAGGTTGACATGCCGGGACTCAAGCCTGTGAATGACTCATGAGTTACTCTAACCACAAACTGGTCGCCAGTGGTGTTCTATCAATCCATGCTTCAGCATGATCCAAACCGCGCCGGAAACTAAATAAGATTGTCTTTAATTTCTTCCTCCCCCAGTCGATCTGACGAGGCCGAATTCGACTTGGAAAAATTCTGGTAAACAAACTGAAATGCAGCTCTGAGAAATAATTTTATGGAAATAAAATTCCATCAAAGAATGCACCTTCAGGATGTAAATACACAATAAGAGCAACACAACAAGGTATAACCTGCTCGTGGCCACGACAAGCTGTTCGCAACCATGCACACTGACACGGATGAAGAAGATTTCGGAAATGAGGATTGGGCGAGGGCAGGGTGAACAAGTGAGCAGGGCACTGTTGAGAAGGCAGGTTCGGAGCTGCAGGGCACGAACAAACCTGTGGGCCCATTGGGAATGAGCTCTCTCCCTGTGTGATCACAGACGTCACGAACGATCTCCATCTTCCAAGCCAACAACCGCTCTTATCTTCAAGGTGGAGGGAGGTTTGATTGTGGGGAGTGGTGTCCGGAACCTCCTCCTCGGCGTCAATCGGACGTCAACGAGACGACAACCAGCCATTCTGCACCCTGAGATAGATGTCCCCGTAACTCAGGGCATGCAAATGTACCCCTGGGCCTCTCACGGGGAAGGACTAAGTCTGCAATGTTACCAAAAAGTGTGTGCTCCCAAAAAAGTGTGAATTTATGAATTACTTTACACAAACAAATCCAGTGCAGGTGTGCTTTCCAATAACTGATACCAAACAATCTGCTCCCCCTCCTCCCCCACCCCCCAAACGTCATAAACATATCGCTGCATCCAAAAATCTGGAAACGTAAACTGCAATTCACACGAAGTAATCGTACATTCCTGTTGGTGGAGGGGAGTGGGGGTGAGGAGTGAATGTTATCCCACCTGGTTATCTCTTGTTATGGAGCCTTCGTTTTTCAGGAAATTCAGTCAACGCGGATTCTTGAAATGATTTTCAAGACATGGATCATGCACCATGTACTCTGGCTTCATCAACAAAATGTTGGGATCCTCAAGGTAGAACTCTTTTGCAGTCTTGTGGAGCTGTAAAGTGTGGAAGAGGTACAATTAAAATTATTCACTTTTAAGTTATTCTGCTACATAATTATTTTAACGTCAGGACCACAATTCATCGAGGATCATTCAGGTCTTCAATCGGTTTCTTGTTTCCCCTGGTTCCTCTGGAGAAAGCAAATCCGGTGTTCCTCCTCTGGAAAAGGCAAATCCAGGTGTGCCTCCTCTGGAGAAGGAAAATCCAGGTGTGCCTCCTCTGGAGAAGGAAAATCCAGGTGTGCCTCCTCTGGAGAAGTCAAATCCAGGTGTGCCTTCTCCAGAAGCAACTCAAGAGGCCTCAGAAAAAAACTCTTCCTGTTCTGCAAAGGTCTCATCTTCATTTGTCAGCTCAGGTGCGTGAAGCGAGGGCTCTCTCTCTCCTCCTCCAGACTCTTCCTCACCGAACCCTTCAATACAAAAGGCAACAATACACATTGGTTTCATCATAAAATGCTCTCACTGCAAAGTCAATTACATTAACAAAAATAATAATAATAATAAAATAGCAAAATATGATACATGAGACATTGTTCACCAGTGTTTTATAATAACTTCATAAAATGTGACGCAATGTCTTATCGTACCTTCTTTTCGGAGAATGGAGCGCAATTTTCTTCAAAAATATTTCAACTTTATCATATTCAGTGTTGTCATTTTATCGATTCCTCAAACATCTTGTTATGCCTTGTGTGGTTTGTCAGACAGTTTTAACACTTTTTGTATTTTGTCAACGTCTCTGTCCCCGTCGTCCTCCTCCCCCATATCCACGTTTTCCTCCTTTTTCCACGGGTGTGTGACTTCTTCTTTGGAGAGCTCTCAATTTATCCTCCATCATGCTTACGTGAACATCCTTCATCAATTTTCGATATTCCACATCTCCTTTCGAAGCAAACAAAAAACATTCAAAATGACAAATCAATTACAGAATTAAACACAACTGAAAAATATGAAAAACAAGAACAAATATAAACAACATGAAAAATAAATAAATAATCCAGATTTTCATTAAAATATCAACATCTTACTCTAATGTCATGTACGTTCACAACGTGCTTCTCAATCCTTTTAAATTGCCATTTACAGCTCGACACTGGACAATTAACAGCAATGGCATATCTGGTAACAGAAAAAAACAAAAAAATTATCAGAAATTTTTCACAAAAAACATTTATCTGAATGATAAAATCAAACGATGATGAAACCGAGCTGTAATGACAAAAAAATACCTTTTTGATGGAAATTTATTTGATGACATGGCAGTTTTACTCTCACATGACGTCAAACCATGCACCCCACGTAGGAGCTGCACGAGGTGATTCGTAACACTCCCACATTTATAGCAAATCTTTGGATGTTTTGTCTCAGGATAAGGAGGGGTTAAACAAACAATTGAAACCAATACTTCGTTGAAAACATAACTAATTACACACACACACAAAAAAGTCAGGAACACAAGTAAACACTGAGATGCGATGGACAGGAGTGGCCTTTCAGATTTTTTCATGCTTTTGGAATGTTTTGCGGAATGAAGGGTTTGTGGTGGCCGAAGTGCAAATGCTGCCACCAATCTCGTCATAAAAAGTAACCCGACTGCAGGACGTCCGCAGACACAGTTGGGCACTAGATATGGATGGCTGTTGGCTCACAAGGTGCTCCTTTGACCTTTGTTCTCACGCAAGGATCTGTGGATCATTGTGAATGTATCAATGTCATTCTTTCCCTCTCTGCATCCTGAAATGTGATTGGTCGCACCAGCTGCCACAATATTGTTGTGTTCTCCTGACGTTCTGCAACCACTTCTCATTCCCTTTCAAAAATGACTTTCCAGAAGCGGTGCATCTCTGTGCGATACACACAGGGTTTGCTTCGAGCCCAAGACCCAGCAATACACTGCCTGCCAGCAAGGCCCGGGTTCACACGAAGAAGCCTTTGAACCGCAGCGAACTCAGTTCTCCGAGCACGCTTCTTTGTCACCTGATGACACCCTCTCCCGGCACGGGGCATGTCGGGCTTACGTATCGGCACAGTCTCATGTGCTTGGCCATCCACTCGTTCCTCTCTCACGTTGTCTCTTCGGGTTCCCTTCGTCTTACAACCTCCGGGAACCACTGGGCAGGCATTGTCTATCGTACTGCATACCATCAACTGCGAAAACGATCTCAAGCTCGGCTTGGAGGTCCTCAGGACTTACCAAATACAAGTGACCGATGAGATGAACTAACCGGTGCTCGCTCCAAGCTCTTTCCCCTTTCGGTAGCCCTTTAACATATCCTACAATGTCCTTCCACCTGTCACCACCATACTCTTCACCAAAGTCAGCCGGGCCAGCTTCCACACAGGGTGGGGGAGCCTGGACCCCCGTCACCTGTGTAGGAAAGGCCGTTTTGTCCCTCGGTGTTTGTCTCGTCTCATCTCCGGTGACTTTGTTTCCTCTCGGGGGCACCCACAACGTAGGGAAGAGGCCATCCAGTGTGGTATTTCCCTGGGCTCGCTCTGTCAGCTTGGAATCGACAAGAGCTTTATCAACGGCCTGCCTCCCTTTCCCCTAAATGGCTTCCAATGACCATCCAGGCAAGAACTGAGATAACACTTGATTGATGAATTTAACTCCATTGTGTATCAGTTGAGCCTCGTTGACAGCCATGGCATACACCTCCTCCTCGTTCAAACGTGCCTTCACCCACACAGGTCGGTTTGACACATGGAACTCAAAGCGGTGCACCTTACGCCTGTGCCAAGACCAGTCCGACTCCCAAAGGATCTTCCACAATCCTCACACACTGACAAGCACCCTTGAGCCACCTGTGGCTCCGGTTCCGCACTCTCAGGGACAGCCGCAGCGGTGGTGTCCTCATTTCCACGGACTATGCTTTCAGCAAGCACTGCAGAGATTGTCAACCGCTGGAAGGAAGAGTGCATTCTGGACCCGCGGCAAGCCCGACCTCGACTTGGTACACCCCTACCAGAGGAATGCTCCGACTCTCGCGGCGTGGACGCGGGGATCTTCGGCACATTGAGGCGAGAACCCAAAGACATAACGGATAGATTGACAGCAAAGAATATACAATGCAGAATCGTTTGCACTTCGAACTCTGGAACCAAGCTGTTAGCCAACACACTTAGACACACACTCAGACAAAGAAAACCCAATGAAAAGAAAAGGACTTTTGCAGCCAGGGAGGAAGGGGGTTGAGGTTTTAGTTTTTCGGTGCGTGAGCGTTTCGGGGGAAGGGATGCTCCTTGGTGCGGTACCCGACAATGGTTGCGTAGTTCGGGCCACAGCCGCACGTGTCGAGGTCGTGTGTCTGTAGGAGGAACTTGAGTGGAGAAGGGCAGAGTCCAGAGGGCGAGGGTGGAGCAATAGGCAGGACGCTTGGTCGACGTCGTGTGGTCGGAGACAACTCGCAGGAACACACACTTCACTCCTCCTTCAATTCCTCCTCAATTCTCTTCCTCAATTTTTTTTCCTTCTCCGACTCTTCCCACACGAGTCCTTCTTCGCCCCAACACGATAACTGAAATGCGTCACAGTGTCAACCATGTTTCGTGAAATTAACTTCCTTATCTCCGATTTGTTAATTTCTTTGATTTCGTCCTCGGTAACCTCACGACGTCGCTCTTTTCTCATTAGCATTTTGATTAGTTCTGGCCAATGCATCTCAGCAGCGCTCAATGTGAGGAATATGTTGGGTGTTTCAAGTTGTTTTATCATTGCCATAACTTTGTTTTTTGCCTGTTGGAAGTGAGGACTTGTTCCACGTGTAGCTTTAAAAGCTCTGTACCCCACATATTTTGTCGTTCAATTTCATACTTATCAACATGTTTCAGAAACTTCACGTCATATTTTTTTACGGTTCACCTTTGACTTCCGAAAGAACGTCGTCATTGACCGCTTGATTTCGAGGGTTTCCTTTACGACACAGAGGAAAAATACATACGTTGTATCTTCGTGGAATCGTTGATCGACACCTTCAATCCGTTGGTTGATATAATTCGCAAAACTTACACTTTGTGGTTGATATGTGGACAAATAACCACCAGAGCCAGATGGGAAGAGATGAGGGAAAGCTGTTTCCTCGAGGTACTGTGAGGTTTCCCAATATACGAATTTGCCATCAGCTCCGGTGCTATTATTTTTTCTTGTCGACCAGTTTTTGATTTTTTAGTTGCTGTATGCTGTTCCTGTTCTGTGATTCCATAATAGCGATAACTTCACTGATCACATTGGGTGTATTATCACGTGTCAATGGGTCTCTTGCAGTATCATCGGAAATTTCGTTCAGATAATGCGGAAGGGCATAATCATCCTCGGCCACGTTGTCTTCGGGTTTCTCGTTGTCTTTCTCTTGATTTAAATCGGGCAATTCAACATTGTCATCATCAGTGTCATCTTCGGATTCAGCATGTTCTTGTTGTTGGTCATTTTTATCGTCCGCCATATTGTGTTTGGCATCGTGATGTTGATTTAAATCTTGCAGTTGAAATTCAACATGAGAAACTCGAGACAAGTTGTCCTGGCATCGCGTGTCATCGTGGATCTTTTCATTCAGGACAATATTTGCGTCTGCAATCTCAATTCCACATGTCCTAAAAGCGTCATTGTGGTCCATTGAACAATCCTGATTATTTTGTGATTCGTTAGGTTCTCCATCACATTCACTGTCATCTTCAGATTCGTCGAGTTCGGGTTGTTTCTCTTTCCAGTCAGCCTGTTGTTCCACGCGTTTTAGCGATTCCGATACAAATTGTTCTACCGTCTCGTGGTTAAAGTCTATGTCGCTGTACAGATTGTTATTTTCCTTGAAAGACTGGAAATATGCAAGAACTTTCTCTGTGTCTATAACTTCTTCAATATCGGCTCCTGGGTACTCTGGTTTACGTTTCAATGCACATGGAATAAATTTTTGATCGATTGGTGCGAAATTTTGCATAGTTTCCTCTATCTCTGCTTCCACATTGATTAGGGGTCCCATAACTTTCAGTTCTTCCGAACGTGGGATGTGTGCAGTTCGCATAAACGGTATAACACGCTTGAGAGTATGAGCTTCCAATCTATTTAGATATCCATGTTTCACGATAATGTCAGCAGGTAATTTTGGGACCAGAAATTTGACCTCCTTTTCATTGCAACTTGGCGTTTTACCATTTTTAGCTCGCCTATTCGAAGAACAGAGAGCTATAGTGATACACCCTGTGTGAGCGTCAGCGTCAGCGTGAGCGTGTGTGAAAATGTTAAAGTTTTTGATGCAAGTTATTTTTTCCTTTCTAATGTTTTTATCAACAATACTATTTTTATATGCCCGATATGTATATATATATATATCGGGGCGTATTCTGTGATACCGGTTGTTGGTCCGTCTGTCTGTCTGTCTGTCTGTCCGTCCGTTCCTGTCCACACTCTAACTCCCAAAGTTTTCAACGTTCACGTTTCATATTTGGTACATAGGAACAGACTGTGGAGACGGTGTGTCGCGACATAGGTTCGTCATCTAAAGTGGTTGCCATGGCAACCAGGATGCTGTTTCTGTCCGTTCATGTCAGCACTCTAACTCCCAAAGTTTTCAACTTTCACGTTTCATATTTGGGACAGAGTTACAGACTGTGGAGACGGTGTGTCGTGACATACGTTCGTCATCTAAAGTGGTTGCCATGGCAACCAGGATGCTGTTTTCCATCCGTTCCTGTCCGCACTCAAACTCCCAAAGTTTTCAACTTTCACATTTCATAGTTGGTACATCGGTACAGACTGTGGAGAGGGTGTGTCGCGACATACATTCGTCATCTAAAGTGGTTGTCATGGCAACCAGGATGCTGTTTTCCATGTCGTCGCACAATTATGTATATACCTTCTTGTAAGGGCATATATTTGCTCACTTGCGCTCTTGTTACTGATTACAATATACAAATACATATATTGCTTTATAATTATACTTCACTGCAATGCTTTATAAAAAAATATTAATTATTAGACTCGTCTTTTAAAAACGATAAATGTATAAACAGTCGAGCATTGGGTGGCTTTGACACGAACTCTGGTTTATTATCTGCTTACACGTTTTCTTATTCGCCATGCTGACAATGACCTGAGAATGATAATAAGCTTGTCCATTTGTTCCTGCGAGAAAGTAGGTTTCTGACCATCGAGTGAGACTTTGTCCACCGCGACTCGATGTTTATAATGAAGATCACTGACACAAATGTAGACATTATGGGTAAGGTCAATCACTTTGTCATTCAATGTATCAACAGTAGCAAAAATACGTTTCCATGATTGATTGAGCTGTTTTGTTTCTAAACGTTTTGATCCTAAACGTTTTTGTTTCTGTTCATCGGTTTCTTTGAGTCGTAATTTGACCATCCGTCTTGAATCCTGAGAATAACGCCGATTTTTCAGTTCCTCAGACAGTGTTGGGCACAAAAGCGATAATCCGATAACAGATAATTATCGAAGTTTCCCCTTTTTTATCGGACTATTATCGGAAGTGAACTTCCATTTATCGTTATCGGACCAGTTAACTTCCGAAAACTCGATTTTTTTTAGTCCGATAATGTTTGTCCGATAAAACGAAGCGCAGGAACATGAGGAACAGCTTCGCCGTCTGCAAGCCACTGGTCGACGTCCTGGTAGCAGCCATCTCAACAAAAACTCAAAAAGAGACAAAGAGCAGATGCTTATCATCATAACTTACTTAACAATTAAACACATACAAGGGTACCCAGCAGATCATTCGTGGGGAGGGGAAGAGAAATCCTCTCGCTCACCAATTAGAAGTTGTACGTCAAATAAAACGTCCTGAAATGTATGAGTGTGCATTGTCTGTTGCCAGCGCCCAGCCTTGCCGTGCTCCCACTCGCAAACAGGCCACAACACCAATCGGCGTGACCCCCAAGAATCAGGCACGCCAAGAGCGGGTCTCAAGCAGAAGGAGCGATAACAGTCCGAGCATCACCCACTGCCAGCAGCCACAACCGAGGGACAGCTGTTGGGAGCTGTGAGAAGCTGAGGCGCTGTGAGGTTTGAAGGTTTCATCAACTGTCACCAGCTCAGCTACCTTCTGATTGGAAATCGACAAAACAACCGTCTGACAAGAAAGAAATCGACGAAACAACCGTCTGACATGGAAAAGCCATCTCACTGACACCGACTCACTCACTGGAAAAGCCGTCTGACTGACTCACTGTCAACCGACCCGCCAAGAACGGACCTCTCGTCTTCTCTTCATTGGCGGCCCGTCTGGGCGGGCGCAGACTCCAGCCAAATCCACCCCGCCCCATTGCGAATCATTGCCGTGACAACCCGCATGTCCCGCGATTATTTCTGGCTTACGATGTCATGTTCGTGGTGCTGGACGAACGGCAAAAAGCAGTCATCTGTCAGAATTACTGAGCGAAAACGTGAAGCGCTCATAAAACATCAACAACAATTATCACCTCAATGTTCGGCCCGATGTGAAAAGGAGCCAGTTAGCGTCGATAGAGCTGCTGAACGGGGAACCAAATGTCGACGGGAAAAGGCGAGCGTCGGCGTCGGTGAAAGAAACTGGTGTCGAGCCTCCGTTGGGCTAACGCTATCTCAAGTACATGAATGTGTCTTTTGTTAAGAGAAAAAGGAGCTTTCCATAAGAAATGGAATCTCTTCTTTACCCTTCTCAACGCATCACATTTAGAATCCCACCACACATGGGGCTAGGTCTATCCTGGACATGCATTTAGGGGAATAACTATCTGAGGACCCAGATGTTGGTATGCATTTGTTGGATCGGATTCTGAAATCCGAAACAAATTCTCAAATCCGTAGGATTCCCAATGGCACATTTACCAAATCTATGTCGAAAGATTATGGCACAGTTTTCTTTTTCTGAATGTGTGCTGAATACTGATGCGTTTGCTCAACATAACCTTAAACTTGAGAAACAACCTGCAATAAATAAGCACTTAATATCCCTGAAGATATACATATATATAAATATACACACATATATTTCAAGGTCTACCTGCACGGTTCGAAGAAATGGCAGAAAAAGTTTGAATTTGTATCGGGAGTTCATCATGAATGAAGGTGTCGTCGCATTGCTGCCTGACAATGCTAAACCTAACACAGCAAATGTCACTGAATGCAACACTTGTGCAGATGCGGTGACAGGTTCCAAGCCATTTACCTTCCAGCCCCGATCTGTCACCTTGTCATTTTCACCTCTTTGGGCCATGTGATAAACACTCGGATGTCATCGACGTTGGTAGTCATGACGTGAAGGGCGATGTCTTGGTCGCTGCGTCCCCTTTGCAAAGACTTGAATGAAACTATCCTTAAAAGTATCGCCGCACTGATGGGACAAACCTGTCCGTGTTGTTGGGGAATCTTGGAGAAATATAGTTTATAGTATATCGCATCGAAGAAATATAGTATAGAAACATAGTTTATAGTATATCGTATAGAAGAAATATAGTATAGAAATATAGTTTACAGTATATCGTATAGAAGAAATATAGTATAGAAATATCGTAAAAATCGTTTTTCGAAAATGATTTCTTTGCGTGGAAAATAAAATGCAGGTAGACAATGAACTGCCTCAGCACAAACTTACAAATATGTAAAACCACAAGGAACAAACTGCCACATTATCAGGAGTGTGGCACTGACAATATTCATGAAAGAAAGGGATTCGTTTCCATCATACCATGAATGGAAATATCCATTTGGTTTGCACTCCAGCCTGGGTTCGAGTCCCGACCCAGCTATAAACTGTCAACTCGGTGTTTCAAAGTCAGGGTGATTCATCAATGTGTGTGTGTGCTGTTAAACTAGACGTCACATCTTCTAGAGTCACATCGTCACATCTCTCCCCCTCCTCTCCCCCCCCCCGCCTCCTCTCCCCCTCTGAACTCTTTCCCTCCCAACCTGCCATCTGCAAGAGCCTGGTGTATCGTCTTGCATTTCTGGAGAGTTTATGCGATGGAATGATGAGGGAATCGCTGCCAAACATGGCATCTTTCTCCCCGGCAACTGTTACTATGACTTCTTCCTCTGCACACACATCAACAAAAGGGTCAAAACATTCAATGCCATTGTCATCATAATCTCCATCATTATCGTGCGTCCCAACACAATCGAGAATGAATCTGTGTGTAATTATGCTTTGTATGGTGGCAACTGGCACTCGGAACTGCTTCGAAATGGCTTTGTAGCCTTTCCCCTCCTCGTGAGAATTCACAATGCACAACCGAAAGTCCTCACTGACTTCTTTCTTCTTCGCCATGCTGACAATGACCTGAGAATTATTGCATCAGCTCCCCTTAATTTATAGTCTAATAGCAGAATGTTGTTCTATAACATTCCTCACTGTACATTCAATAGACCACATTTGTGATGCATTCAGATTGTATGCACACATCTTGGAATAATTGCAAAACATTACAAAGAATCTAAGGATTATCAAAAGCCTGTGCATTATCACAACATTGGCCTCAATTCTGAGACTTGGTATGGGGTATGAATAATTTTGGACAGGCATAAAAACAGAAATCTTAACATTTTTGTTATGCTCATAATGTTGAGGCAAAATATATGTGGATTTTCACTTGCCAACCAAATGTCCTTGGGTGCAGTGAAAGTTCCACCACTCCAGCTTGGAGGTATGAGATAAATGCAAAACTCTCAGATTTTTCATTGGGTATGAATAATTTTGGGCTTAATTGTATATATATATATATATATATATATATATATATATATATATATATATATATATATATATATATATATATATATATATATATATATATATATATATATATATACATAGGCTCACACAATTTTAATAACAGAAATTTTTTTGGTTTTTGTTTAAAAAAAGGAAATTCCATGACGCTTGATGCGGTCACAAATCTGTTTTTGATGTCTTCTGTAAATTTCAAACGTATCATTTCATCAAGCTTTTTTGAATAAACTATTCGCTGCCTTTTCCCTGGCTGCAAAAATGAAAAACAAACAAAAATACATTCATCAATGTATACTGAAAAATAAAGACATAACGTAATGTGCACACCAAAGGTTGTCCCAAAAGTCTCCATACATCGGGGAAATTAACTCTGTTCGCAAAATGTAACTTTATTTACAAAATGTTCTCCACATGATTGCCATTTCCTTGTAAACACACACAAAGTCGTCTCTCCCACTCATGGTGAACTCGTGTCAACACATCTGGCGTTATGCAAGTAATTGCACTTTGAATGTGTTCCTTTAAAATTTAAATGATCCATGTTCTGAATCTTTTCCTTGGACACCATGGCCTTCAAGTGCCTCCACAAGTAAAATTCGAGTGGGTTGAGATCTGGGGATCTCGCAGGCCACTCCACAAGGCCATGGCGACCAATCCAAGAACGCAGAAACTGTTCATCCCACCATCGGCGTATGCACATACCATAATGAGGTGGTGCACTGTCCTGCTGGAAATGACGTGGGAATTCTCCAGCCTCGTTTAAGAGGGACGCCCTGATGTTGGCTTGCAGCATGTTGAGATAAATGGCGGCATTAAGATTTGTGTCAATGAAAACAGGTCCAACAATTTTGTTGCCCCATATCCCACACCATACCACCACTTTTCCGGCACCTTGAATTTTTGACGGACTCATCCAGTTCGGGTTGGTAACACTCCAGTGACGTAAGTTTTGGCGATTGACTTCTCCATTGATGTATAAATTGGCTTCATCAGTAAACAGGATCCCAGCTGTGAAGTTTGCATCACCGTCCAATTTGTTTGGAGCCCATTTGCAAAATTCCAACCTCCTATCTGGGTCGTCTTCACGAAGATGGTGGAACATTTGCATTTTGTGTGGATGCCATTTTTCTTTTTCCACGATGCGCTGGATACTTGATCATTCTGCTGACACCGCTTTCTGCAGACAATCGTCGTATGCTTTTTGTTGGATTCCTTGCAAACGCTGCAGCACCATGTCGGTTGTACCTTCGTCAGTGGATGTTCGTGGACGTCCACGTCTCGGTTGGTCCGCAACACTACCAGTCTTTCTGAACTTCTCAATAACTTTGGCAACAGTGTCATGTGTGATATGCTTGCCATGTTTCCTTTTAAAGTCGATTGCAAAATTTGCGACAGCTTCCCGAACCAGCCTTGAGAATGATTTCAATGCGTTCTTCTTTTGACAAAGGCATTCCTGAAGGGAATCTGAAAAAAAAGGAAGATATAAGCTATGTATGAAGAATTTCGGGAGACATTTTGCTGAAAGTGTTAATTTTCCCTATGCATGGAGACTTTTGGGACACGCTGTTTATTTATTTATTTTTACAGAAAAAAAAAATCATTAAAATGCAATAACAGGCCTCTTCATCGTTGGGGTAGAAGTTTTTCTGTTCATCAGTTGAGTCTACAACATCATATTTTGGCTGTTATGTCATTGTCCGTTGTACATGAGGAAAAACAGTGTATCATCACTTTACCTCTGCCCTGTATCTCATCGTTAATCCATCACAATATACTGTATTTATAAAAAAAGAGATCCAATGTGACAGCACACATTGTCCAATGTGCACCCTGCTTCGATGCACATTTTTTAATCATTCAGCATTTTCCTGCATTATTTATTTGACAATTTTTTTTTCTTTTTGACAAAAACAGCATTTACAAACATATTGAAACAACAATATTAAATGATTCCATATACGAGGTCCGTCTAAAAAGTAACGGTACTGACTTCACAGAAATTTTATTCCAAAAAATATATTTAAATTTCCACTTGTCCCCTTCAAAATAGTTTCCCTCCAGTCTCACATACTTGTCCATCCTCTTCTTCCACGCTTCGATGCATCCCCGGATGGCTTCTTCTGGAATCCTCCGGAGCTCCGTCGTCACGGCCCTTTTGATGGCCTCCACATCAGGAAATCTGGTCCCCTTCATCACCCCCTTGAGCTTGGGGAATCGGAAAAAATCACAAGGGAAGTTCGAACCTTCGTTGTGTTTTCTTTCGAAATCCACACATCGTGCAGGGTAAAAACGAACTTTCTTGCATATTTTATTTTGGATTTTGTTTTCAATAACTCACAGGTGTGTCTTTCAGTTGCTCACAGGTGTGTGTTTCGGTGTCACGTTTGGCGTGCCGAGTTATTGCAAAACTATTTGTTGTTTTTATTTGTTTTATATTCCCGCTATTTTCTTTATTTCACCCTTTTCCTCCACAACGATGCTCGAGCATGATCGGTGGTGTATAAAACTAAGAATCCTGAAGGGAATATATTTACATGTATTTCATACATATTTATGTTATGTAAATGCACGAGGTCCGTCAAAAAAGTAATGTGACTGACCACAGAAATTTGATTCCGAAACACATCTTGAAATCACAGCTTGTCCCCTTCAAAATAGTTTCCCTCCAGACTCACACACTTGTCCATCCTCTTCTTCCACGCTTCGATGCATCCCGGGAGGCTTCTGGAATCCTCCAGAGCTCCGTCGTCACGGTCCTTTTGATGGCCTCCACATCAGGAAATCGGGTCCCCTTGATCACCCCCTTTAGCTTGGGGAATAGGAAAAAATCACAAGGGGACAAGTCTGGCAAATACGAGGGATGCTCTCGAGTTGACACGTTCCTCTCCGCCAGAAAGTGTCGGATGCTCAGGACACTGTGAGCAGGGGCGTTGTTCTCCCACA
This sequence comes from Eptatretus burgeri, assembly GCF_056783735.1. NCBI lineage: Eukaryota > Metazoa > Chordata > Myxini > Myxiniformes > Myxinidae > Eptatretus > Eptatretus burgeri. The sequence continues at coordinate 204,923 of NC_140985.1, read as the reverse complement.
GATCCCCCCTCTTGTCCCCGACTGATCTCATGAGGCGCCAGAGGATCTCCTTGGACACGTATTGATTCACTGTTTCACCCTGTGGTCGAAACTCGAAGGGGACGATGCCCTTGATGTCAAAAAACGCTATGAGCATCACCTTGACCTTCGGCTTCGACATCCTTGCTTTCTTTGGTCTTGGTGATGCCAGACTTTTCCACTGACGACTCTGTCGTTTGGTCTCTGGATCGTATTCGAATATCCACGATTCATCGCCAGTAATGACTCTCCCGAGCAGGTCTGCATCGTCCTCGAGGTGCTCGATAATGTCTTGACGGACAGTGACTCTTTGCTGTTTCTGGTCCTCGGACAACAGCTTGGGGACCATCTTTGCGCACACCTTGCGCATTTCGAGATTTTCAGTGATGATGCTCCAGACAGTGTCCTTGTTGATGGAAAGTTCCTCAGCAATCATCCGCACCGTGAGTCGACGATCTGCACGCACCATCTGCTTCACACCATCTGATTCGAACTGTGAAGTATATTAATCTCAAAGACCACAAGTAACCGTGCCTGGTGTTGGCTTAATGTTAGATTGGTGGGCTTGGTATTTTCGGGTCCTCATTTCAAATCCTGCTTTTTTCTTGAATAGATACCAGGTGTGGTTGACTCAGCATGTCATCCTTCTGAGGTCGGCAACATGAATACCAGCTTGCTGGGATGATTGAGCCATTCGAGTGGTGACCTGTCCTTTGGACAGGAGTGGTGACCTGTCCAAAGTGTAAAAACTCGACAGACAATTCCACTGCAAGGGTCAGATTTACCTGATACTCAAACACTCTGCTCCAGACAAGTCAACACCGATTGGCGGTAACACTTATCAAATTATATTCCCAAAGATAAGAGCTCATACGAAAGTGTCTTCAGTACCTCAATGTAAATATAGCTCAATGACGAAAGCGGGAAATGAATGAACCACGTGATCTCATCGCCTCACGTCACACACGTCGCCTCCATGCTGCCACCTCGTCAGGATCTGGGCGACCACTCCTCATTTTCATAAATTCCAAGGTGAGGCAATGAAAAAAGCCAAGAATTCACAAGGTTTAGGAAAAGCGATGATCATAGAAAACCTATAGTCGGTCGGCACAGCAAAATTCGGTAATGTCAGAAGATCGGGAGCGAAAAATCAAAAATCATTCATGTGATACATATGAACGGTCCACTTGGTCCATACATTGGTCCACGACTCACTAACAAACCGGCATCGTTATCTTCTCGAAGCGGTATCGTTATCCTGGCCCTCCACATCATAGAAACGAACCGAGTCAGTGTCCCGGTCACACATCTCCTTGTATCGTGCATGGCATCTGCCATATTGTAGATCTTCCACAACAACCTTGGGTGGCTGCCATGTGTGGCACTGTGCTCCCTGGCGACTGATGGTCTGCCGTGACAGTTTTCTATTGGCGACTGTTGACGCATGCAGTCGGTTGGTTTGAGGTGTTTTCACCATGTTCACTTCCGAAAAAATCCGTTCTACGCAAGCCGAGGAATGAGGTTGGGCCAGTAAGGTGCACATGAACTTCCCAAGAGTTCGATATGTAAGGTCACCATTTCCGTCTTTCACACTCATGAGAGCGTCCCAGAATTGCACTGGATTCATATCCACACCAAGGCCCTTCACAGTGTCGTTCGCGAACTGAAGAGCACGCCATTCATCATCAAACTTGTCGAGATTCTCCTCCGAAATGAGTTGAGGGAATTTTGCCGCTAATTCTGAAAGGGACGGATGAGGACGATCGGAAGAGAGAGCGGTCTTCGGATCAAGAAACTGTCCATGCATCCGTGGCATTTGTTGCTGCATAGCCATTAGCTTATCCCCCATCAGTGGTCCGGGAAAGCAAGACCGAATACTGTCAACTGGAACAGCAGCCGAGCGACACTGCCAAGGACGTACTGGCTCGAAGAAATGGACCGTTGGGAATAAAGACCCGGCTTACCTGGATTCGAACCATGCTGGACCAATGAGGGAAAAGACAAAGGCGAGCTGGGAACATTTCTACAACAATTATTTATTTACGACAAGCGAGGAAAAGCATGTGGCACAACAAAGGTTTCTTGGGTATGTAACGCAGGGAAAGATGAGAGAGATGTGGGGTGTGGCAATTATACAAGCAACTTGCAAAGCAGACATAGTGCAGACTTGACGCGAGATTAGTCACAGTAACAACAAAAGATCTTCTACAGGCTTACTTGACAGACAGGCGCCAACACACTCAGACACACACTCAGACAAATAACACGCAATGAAAAGAAAAGGACTTTTGCAGCCAGGGAGGAAGGGGGTTGAGGTTTTAGTTTTTCGGTACCTGAGCGTTTCGGGGGAAGGGATGCTCCGTGGTGCGGTACCCGACAATGGTTGCGTAGTTCGGGCTTCATCCACACGTGTCGAGATCGTGTCTGGAGGAGGAACTTGAGTGGAGAAGGGCGGAGTCCAGATGGCAAGGGTGGAGCATTTGGCAGGACGCTTGGTCGACGTCGTGTGGTCGGAGACATGTAGCAGGAACACACACTTCACTCCTTCAATTCCTTCAATTCCTCCTCAATTCTCCTCCATTCTCTTCCTCATGTTTTTTTTCTTTTCCGACTCTTCCCACACGAGTCCTTCTTCCCACTCTTCCTTCATGGTTTTTCCTTTTCCGACTCTTCCCACAACACAAAAAGAAGGAGTCTATCTGCACGTACACTCATGGCATAACTGACTCGGGACAACTATCTGTTGCATGCATGCGGTTCCGAGAACCGCAACACGATATATGCACATATATACATGCACATTCATACATACATACATACATACATACAAACATACATACTAACATACATACAAACATACACACATACATACATACACACATATATACATGCACATACATACATACATACATACATACATACATACAAACATACACACATATACATACAAACATACATACATACATACACACATGCATACACACATACATAAAACACACATACCAGTAATTTTACTCAGTAGTTTTTTGTTTTTTAAAATAAAATCCTCAACTTGCATTACTTTTGTCGCCATCACATATTTCATTTTACGTACGTGCATATGTGAACAAAATACTGTGGTATGTACCTTTGTTCGGTTCCTAAAAATGGGCTCAACAAATTGATGTTATGACCCCCAGAAAAACCCCAAACGACCCCCAGGTTAAGAATCTATGCTCCATAATAACAACATGTTAAAGTGTTATCTGATCATTGTCCGATAGAAATTAGGAAAAACAATAGATCATCACTTTACCTCTGCCCTGGATCTCTATACAATGGCACAAATTTTTGTGCTGAAGCTGCAATTGATGGTCCTGGAAGTTTAAAAAAGAAAGTAAATAATTTTTGGAATAAGAGGAGGATGAAATAAGTGTTAATAAAGGATGGTCAATGTGTTAGGGTGAGTACGGATATAAAAATAACCACGTGTGCACATCATTACACATTGTACACATGCTATGAACATGTATAGACGGCCCATCAGCATCAGTGATGTCCACTTCGGCCAGTGCACATATTACTCGATGAATTGTCATGCCTTTCCCTGAATCACATCATGTGATAATGTTTCTCCCACCCATCCCATAATCATGTAGATTCCAAGAAAAAAATAAATTAAAACGGAATCAGTACAACTGTTTCCATCAATGACAGTGATACAATTAACATAATTACAAAACATCAACATTACTCAATACTTACCACTGTACCTGACCGAGCCGAGCTGACGTTTTCACAACACTGTGACTAGCAGGAATGGATATATGTTTTAACCCAAACATAATGTAAAGTCTCATTCAATGAGATGACATTTTACAAAAAAAACATTCTGATGAAAAAAATAAAATGCAACAGCCCTCACATGTAACAACTCAGTTCCTCATTTTCTATTCCATTATTAAAACTTGTGTTATATAGATATATTTTTTATATATTGTCCTCAAAGATAATATTAAACAATATATTAAAATCAAAGATTGTAGAGCTTTGCCCTCCTCATTCTCCGACTCATCCTCCAGCCTCTCCTACAGATGTTTTGTTTTCTTTGCATGTTTTCCCCCTTTTTTATCCGCTGATGTTTGAGTTGTCAACTTTTGAAGGGGTCTCAAATGAGCTTCCAACATCAACACTCGCGCAGCTTTCATTCGTCGTTTATACTGCACATCTCGTTTCAAAAAACACAAAAAACATTCAAAACGACAAATCAATAACGAAGGGAAACACAACTGTAAAATACAAAAATAAACATTGATAACATTTTAAAATAAATCAATCAAGCTTCTCATTAAAAAAAATTAACATCTTCATTTGATGTTATGGAGATTAACAAGGTTTTTATCAATTCTTTAAAATTGTCCTTGACATCCGGTGACCACGTAGTGAAGAGGAATGGTATATCTGGGAACAGGAAAAACAAATAAATATTTCACAACATTTACAATAAGCTTTTATCTGAATAACAAAAGTGAACGATGATGAAAAACAACGAGCTGTTATTACAAAACAATATACGTTTTGGAGGGTGATTTATACATTGTCATGGCAACCTTCCTCTTGCTGAACTCCATGCCATGAACACTGCGCAGGTGCTGCATCAGGTAGTGGGTAACTTCGCCACACTGACAGCAAGGGCTCTCATCTTCACTTTTGGGTGCTGGTGCATCAAGTGAGGGCTCCCTCTCTCCTACTCCAGAATCCACTTCACTGAACCCTTCATTACAATAGACAACATCACACTTTGGTTTCATCATAAAATGCTCTCCACTGTAAAGTAAATAACATCAACAAAATATAATAATAAAAAAGAGCAAAATATGACAGATGAAACATTGGTTATCAGTGTTTTAAAATGACTTTTAAAAACGTTGTGCAATGTGTTATCACACCTTTCATTTGAAAGTACCTATTATAATTCATGTCAACTTTCGTTTGAAGTATTTTAATTGAGTGATTCTCGTGCACGTACTGATGTACATTTTTTGCACCGACTTCATCACTTTTAAGCTTCCGTCCCCTGTTTTTAAAAGTTTATAAAATTTATCGCAGTCCCCATCCACACCCTCGTCCCTGTCACAGTCGTTGTCATCGTCATTCTTCGCCTCCATCAAATGGTTTCTTTTTTCGAGGTGCTTTCTTCCTTTTAGTACAGCTACTCAGCACCAGAATCTTTCAGGTTTTTGCAGAAAGCATGAAACTTTGCACAGGGCAAACCTTTTGCCATTTTCACGGCCAATTGCTGTTGCCATCTCAAGCACGGGAATGTATCGGAATTCCTTTCCTGTTCCAAACGCTATCCATAGTTTTTCAAGGTTTTCCAATTTCTGAAAATGAGCCACAGCCAGAACAACAACGTCCGTGTCAACAGTCCTGATCATCACATCTTTAAAACCAGAATTCAGGGCATCTTTCACATGGAGTAGAATCCTGGTGTCAGCCTCCTCATGTGAGCAAGGCTGCAGTCCATCCAAGTTGTGGTTCATATTAGAGCTGACAACTGACTCATGAACATTGACACACTCTCAGCACCTAGGAACTGGAAGAGTTCATCCTTGTTGTCATCATTGCGAAGGAAGTTTTTCCAATTGCCTGGCAGCTTCACATTTGGAGGCACACGTCTACGAGCCCCTGTCCCTCTATTTTCTCTTGCTGAGAGCTTCAAAGTGTTTCTCCGATAAACATCCCAAACAATATCGACTCGAAGAGACCTTTCCAGCTCTGAAACTACATATGGTACAAATACCTCCCTGGCATATTCCCCAAAGGTCCTGGATTCTCCCACTGGCAGAAAGTGCACCACTGCAGCACCATCAATTATTCTTCCTTCAGCAGTTGGGGTATTCAAGTGGGCTGATTTTCCGCCGGATTTAAGACATCCAAGGAGATCAGATTTCTTTCCTTGCCGAAGTTTCCCTGCTGCAGATAATGATGGTGGAAATTTCTGATTCTCGTGCTTGAAAAATTTCTCTAGATTTCCTTCTCTTGACTGGCTACCGATGTACAATCAAGCAAATAAAAAACAGTCACTTGAGTTCAGAGATCTTCTGCTTATCCTTCGGTTGGGCCGCCTCGTTCGGTCGACTGAACTGAGAAAAACTGAGAATTTGTTCGTTCATACACAAGCATCAAACCACATTATTGTATCCTATTTTATTAATTATTTTTATTACGGTCTGAATTTGGAACGGTAGTTCATGGACACCTTGTATGCCAATGAAAACAATCCGAATCAAATCCTACCATTCAAAGTACTGGAAAGTACCGATAAATATCACAGGAAGAAGTTGAAGAATAAATTGGAAAGCAAATAGGCCAACTGTTACAACTCAGAAATGTAACAACCACACCACGTGATCTCCGTAACAACCACATCACGTGATCTCTGTAACAACCACACCACGTGATCTCTGTAACAACCACACCACGTGATCTCTGTAACAACCACACCACGTGATCCCCGTAACAACCACACCACGTGATCTCTGTAACAACCACACCACGTGATCTCTGTAACAACCACACCACGTGATCTCTGTAACAACCACACCACGTGATCTCTGAAACAACCACACCACATGATCTCTGAATCAACCACACCACGTGTTTTGTTTCAATCCCGAACATGTTCCCTTCATCCCCGTATTCCATTGTGGAGCGATGACCCCAATGGTGTTTATCTCATTCTTACAGGACACATGAACCACCATGAGACCCCATGTAGGACGAGTTTATCTCCCATCCCTTACTCGGCGGCCATATTGATTTTACTTCTCGATTTTACTTCAATTTAATTCAACCACAAACGACACGTGACCTCTTTGTCTCCTTTTATTGTTTGTCCACCAATTGTAATCAAATAGTGGGGCAGATAACCTCATATATGGAATGTATTGTGCATTTTATGACTAAAGCATGAAATTTTCAGCAGTGTTTGTATATACCATAAAGTTTATTTTCAGACGTGGAGCCACTTCAGATTTGACTTCTGAGCCCTATAAGAGGTCATTGACCTTGGACGATGAAAAATCTTCATTTTTGGCATTATCGCACGAAAAACCTCAATATACACCACTTTTTTAAAAGCTATTTTACCTGTTGCTGCACATACCTCTTACTTAGACTCCACATATATCCTACAGGTTACATTTTAGATGCAAACAATGACCTCAGCCAGTGTTTATTTTGGCTGGATTAAACAAGTTTAACATGTGTGCATCTGTATCAATTATCTGAAGAATAGTGATGGACAGGGTGATAGTAATATAGTTCAGGCCATGTTTGTCCATGTTTGTCCTCTGTAGATGATCTCACAGTCTCCTGAACATGAGCACAGGGCAGTGCACATGAGGGCTGCCTTGTTGCACTTGCAGCGCCCCGTGCACCCCTGCTTGCACCCACGGTGTATCAGTTCGTAGCAGGATTGTGATGCTTCTGGAAGGGTGGTCCAGAGTGTCTGCCATCCTGTTGCATCCTTTACCCATCCCCAATCAGAAGGGCTTGCGAGCTCAGGGTCAGGAACTAACGCCTGGTTCCAGATGTTGGCCTGGAAGGTGGCACCCATGATGTGTTGCCTCAGAGCAGCCTGTGTGGGTGGGATATTCTCCAGGGTCCTGGACTTCTGAGTGAAGAGCTGTTTCCTTGCTTCATTTACCTCAATGGTGTCGCTGGTTCTGTCGTACATCAGCACCACGAAGCGCTCCACTAGTGACATGGACAGATCGCTCACACCACCTGGCACCCGTGAGAGCTCTTCAAAGGCCTCAGTCACTTCAGGGAGAGCCGTCCACGTGTCCCAGGAAGTCTTCTTTCCCCTGCCGCCGAATGCAGAGACAGTGTCGCATCCTGTGATTGCATGGAAGACTGGGAGAGTGTCACAGGTTCTTGGATCCAGCTTGCCAACCACTTTGTGCACACCAATGTACCTGAAACTGACGCCAGCACCAAGAGCTATCCACATTTCTTCCGGCTTTATCTTCAGGAATGCAGCCACAGCCAATACCACGACATCAGTGTCGACCGTGCATATGGTTACTTTTGTGCTCCCTTTCTGCACAACATCTTCCATACTGAAGCGTTGGCAAACTCCATTGTTGATGTCGGATGACACTTGCAGGAGGCGGTCATATGAGACACACATCTCGAGATGGAAGAGTGTGTCAATGAGCCCCTCTTGCGTGTGACAGCATGGACTTTCAGTGCAATGTAGAGTGGAAGTGGAGTTTCACGGTCACGGCTGTGACGCAAGGTGCTTGATGACTTCACTGCTCGTGCATGTTTGACACTGTTGAAGACCAGCAGCTGTGACACAGTTAGGGCGGCAGTTGTGGTGGCTGTGTCCACCAGCTGGGTCTGGTGTTTGATGTTGGCCCCATCCTGAATCATGTTCACCAGAGCCAAGAGTGTTGGTGGAACCGCTGCTTTCTGACATTCGGGCTGGAATGATCCATCAAAGGTGAACTTGGTGTCGAACATCTCTTTGCGCAAAACCTGTGCTGCTCGCACCAAATGCATGGCATCACTGTCATGGTCACAGGCCTTCCTGAGAGCATCTCCAATGTCTTCTGCAAACGTCAGAAGTGTGTCTCTCCCTTGTGAATGTGCTCTTAGGTCAGGGAAGGCAGACACGAGTCAGATCTTCAATCTGGTGGTTTGAATCCGAGTCTCCACTGTGGCACCAGCTGTTCCAGTCGGACCTTGTACAGGTCACCCAGGTCTGCCAGCTTGAAAACAGGAGCACAGTCGTCGCCACGCGTGTCCTCCATGAATGCCACCAACTCAGCAAAGGCGATGCCTTGCAGACGAGCATCATCCCCATACTCATCCTTGGAGGCAGCTTGTCTGGCTCTGTTGTAGAGAATGCGGAGGCAGTTGCGGTGATACTTGGCGTCGAGGGCAATCATGTCCCCGGGGGCAAGTTTGGCCAGCAGCTCCGTGTCCTCCAGCTCTAAGGCACACTTCCGAACATTGATGTCTATCTGTTTGGTTGACGCTTCATGTAGGCCTTCAGAGCCAGCTGACTCATTGCAGAAGAAACACACAGGCTCTGTGAGCTTCACGTGGCTGTGAGCAGACCGTGTGTGAACAGTCGAACCACCACTTGAACTCCGCTGTACTAGTCGCTGAAGCTTTGTTTGGTTGTACTTTAACCGGCAGGTTTTATGCCACAGAGCACTGTGTGCAATCAGCGTGGCCTCTACGCCACCTCCATCGTCCAATCTGTCCAGATTCAGCTCAGTCGGCATGTGGCCAATGTCCTCAAACTGGAGGAGGTCCTTTGCCAATAACACAGAACCGCTACCCACAGGTTTCTTGCTGGATTTGGCTGGACACTGCAAGGCATCCCATGTTTCTGCTTGGCAAAGAATACAAAGCTTCCAGTCAGTTGGGCAAGGTGGCTTGGGTTGTTTGGATGTGCTGCAAGGTTGAGTTGGATCTATCAAGACATGGCGTTTTGACATGGTGACAGCGTCCTCCACTACCCTGTGAATATAGTTTCTTCAGGCTTGCCAACACCAGTTGTTAAACAGTTCTATAATCTAAGGATAGCTGTTAGCAGAACCTCCAGGATGAGTCTGACAGGCTATCTGAAACACACAAAGCATAAATCGTGTTAGCGCAATCTAAGATGATTTTACGTGAAAATATCACATTTAAATGTGTTGGACCAATGAAAATTAAATGATTTAGATCATCAAAGTACCTGAAATTAACCACAAACACTCTGTAGGATATATACACATCTTTATTGGAATAAAAATGCATTGTTTACATCGTTCAACGTGTTTATAATGAAGGATGGGATGGTAAAAAAACAGTTATCTTCGATGTTCAAGGTCATTGACC
>NC_140985.1:132523-190023 GCF_056783735.1 Eptatretus burgeri | reverse complement strand
TATGGACATGGAGGTGGCGATGTTGGCTTAGAGAAGGAAGAGGTGTCACAAGATGTTATGTTGTTGCTTGGGCCGGGACGTCGGCCGACGAGCTCGTCCACCAGATTGAGCAGTCGAGTCGGCTCGACCGATCGCCCGGAATTCAGATCGTCGCCCTGGATAAGTCCGGAGTCGACGGGTCCTTTGTTTTGGACCGTGAAGCGTCAATATTTCCACCACGTGGTACAGGGTTATTTGCCAAATCTTCAAAATACCGAGAGACCACGTGGCGATCTACCGAGTCTTCACACCCTCGACTGAACTCGTACGGAGACGAGCCGCTTCGCGCGCTCGATCCATGTGCGATTCCGAGCGGTTTAATCGCCAAGAACCGTCGGTCCCGATGTCCCCTTACCGCGGCACTTTTATGTCCCCTTACCACGGCCTTGCTAATTTTCCCAGCACGCGACACGCTCAGTCAATGAAAGAATTGACACGAACGAGCTGAAAACATTGAACAAATGGGGGGTTTATTTATAATGCAATGGGGGAATGAGGGGAGCACTTCAGGCAGAGCTATACCGAATATAAGAAATACAAGTTTATACAGCAAAGGCACGAAAACAATTCACTACTTACCAGACGGGCCCACGGACACACACACACACACACACACACACACACACACACACACACAAACACACACACACACATACACTCACATACACACTCACATACACACACTCACATACACACATACACATACACACACACACACGCGCACACACACACGCGCACACACACACGCACACACAATAAGTGGTGGCTAATGCCTTTATTTATACCCCCAGCTCGGAGGGAAGGTGAGCTGGAGGTAAGGGTCTATATTGGACCTTTCCGGCTGACTCGGTCGGCGCCCGTCCCGGCCACCAAAACATCGACTCCGTTCGGCGGATGGTCCCTCTCGAGTTCGACCCTCTGGAGGAGGAGGAAGAAGAAGACGTTAAAGACGGCCACGACTAGCTCAGACCTCTCAGAACACGATGACGACGACAGGGACTTCTTCCACGATGACAGAAGCGCTTCTCGACCTCCAAGGCCACGATGACGACGACGACAGGGGCTCTCGCTGTATGGCTCCGATTCACTCACTCCTTTTTATGCGCTCCCCCTCCCCTTCCCGGCGCGGGGAAAATCCCGGGGCAGGAGTTGATCAACCGTCAACAATTTTTTTGTTTGGTTGACGTTTAGATGGAATTCATGTTGTACTTGCGCAAGCTCTCGTCATCCTGGTCCAACTCCTGGAGCTCCTGATGGATATCTATGCTGGAGGCTTGTGCAGGGCTGGATTTAGACATGTGGTGGCCCCTGGGAAACCTTCAGTTGTGGTGGCCCCTGGGCAACCTTCAGTCGTGGAGGCGCACCCTACCTTTGAATACTAAAAAGGTGACAAGACATATTTACAGTCAGCCATAAAGTATATTTTTCAATAACAAAGAATCGGAATAAAAATGTACATCTTTAAACATCATGATCAATCTATATACGTACATGTAAAATCTAACGAGTTTCGGGGGTCGTTCGAGCATGTAGTTCCTATGTTTCAAGTCTAAAGAATCTGAATAAGCCAGCACATTATCAATCTATAAGATTATAAGAATCTGCGAAGTTCCTATGTTTCAAACATAAAGAATTTAAATAAGCAAGCAGGCACATCTTTAAACATCATGATCACACTATAAGAATCGACGAAGTTGGAAGTTCCCATATTTCAACTATAAAGAATCTGAATAGTGTTGTGAATAAGCAAGCAGGTCAATCATGATCAATCATAGAATCTACAATCTCGTACAGTACCTAATACCTACATTTACAGACCACTGATGAGACCACCAGGCACTTTACGAGACTTGACCCTTGCAAAGTCTTGGATCAATTTGTCGAAGTCAATCTCTCTGAGAATGTCACATTCAATGCTCATCAAGGCCAGGTGACTGAGCCTATCATGACACATTGTAGGACGTAGTCTGTTGTTCCTCTTCTTCTTCTTTTGGCTGCTCCCGCTAGTGGTCGCCACAGCGGATCATCCTTCTCCATTTCGCTCTGTCCTCCGCATCTTCCGTTGTCACTCCGACCACCCGTATATCTGCCCTCACCACATCCATAAACCTCCTCTTTGGACTTCCTCTTCTCCTCCTACCTGGTTCCTAACTCCATCCTCAGCATCCTTCTCCCGATATACCCCGCTTCCCTTCACCCAGTGATGAAGCCACGATCTCCTTCCGATATTGATCGTTCCACTGGTAGTACTCAATGACAGTTTCAACACGTTCACCTATTCACCTAACGAGAGATTGTAAGCCATCATGATTCCCACACACAAAGGCGTTGTGCCTTTGATCTTACGCGTGCCTGGACGAGTGAGTGGCAAGTCATGACCACCAGCATTCACTCCATTTGGTTTCTCAAACGAAAGACATAAAGCCGCACAAGCATCACGCTGCCACTCTGCATCGAATAAGTGGAATCGAAATGGTCAAACTCTCTTCTCCTCAGGCTCAGTGTTTCCTTGTGGCTTCTCATCCCGCAAAGAAGATTTACCTTTGTCAGTTCCAGTCTTCGTGGAGTTCGAAGGCTTTCACTCTGAAACACAGGCATGGAGCTTCATCTTGGCTCGAACCCCTCACAGATTCCTCGCACATCCGCCTCCTTGTCCAACCTTAATGCACGTACAGTTTTACGCCTCAGCTCCCTGAACAGCTCAGCTATTCAGCCTGGCCTTGCGACTCTGATCAATGGTATCCAGTGTCCCTTGAGAGACAAATTTATTCTTCACCCTTCGGTGAGTTCCAAGACATCTTCCAGCAACATCAAGGACGGTGGTCTTGAAGGCACTCCGCCACTCTTCAGGATCCCCCAAAGCACCCAGATCCCCCAAATCCCCACTCAGCATGTTCGCAAACTCCTCAGCTACCCTGTCATCCTTGAGCTTGCCAACATCCTGCCGAGGCTGGTATGGTACCATTCTCCTGGATTTAAGCTGAAACTTCAGAGTTGCGACAACATGCCTGTGGTCCATATTGAAGAACTGAGCACTCTGGTCGACCATGCAGTTCTGGATCATCCTCCAGTGACCATCAACAAGCACACGGTCAATCTCCTTTGCCCCATCACCAGTGTTGCAATACCAACACCAGCGATGAAACCATTAACCAGCCACCATGAACCAAACAATAACGCCTTGACGAGGTGTACATGCATCGCACACAGTGTACATGATGATGTCGTGATGCTCACCTGCATGTGACAAAAAGCAAAAACTTAATGATCATGCCACTGAATGATTATGGTTGTGGAGTTGAGAAACTATAAATGTAGATATATATGAACAGAGCAAGGTACGTACCGTCGTCGCCGTGCCTCCTCGACAAGGACGACAGCACGTTGTTGGCCAAGGGTGGTGTATACGTCAGACATTGGAGCGTTGCATTCAAAAAGCAAGTGTTGCCACCATTCTTGAGACCCTCACCAATGCATCCAATTCTTTGCCACTCCAAGGACAGCTCAAGTGGTGGGTGAAGATCCAGGGTAGGAACATGTTTCCCATTCGAATCGTCATCTGCAGGAAGCAAAACTCAAATATGGTGTCATATATATTTGGCATCAACATCATGACATCACGATATGAGTTCAACAATACACCGGTGTAGATCCAGAAGGTCAAAAGGAAAACAACAATTTCCCTTCATTTGGAGCATCTTCAAATCATTCCTCATCATGCACTTCACAGCAACATTAAAATCAAGGATGAAGAACTTGTCCTTCCTGGAAATGACTCGGAACGGTCCCCGGTAAGGAGGTTGCTCTGACAGTGTCGTCACGTACACATGGGTACGAGATGAGAGATCTTTGGGCAGATGCGTGGAACTCTGCTGAGCTCTGGAAGGGATGTAATGCAACTCATTCATTGTCCTTCGCAGTCAGAGAGTTGGTGTATTTTCGTATGATGTAACATCATTTTCACTGTCAATTAACATTCCCACAGGAAGTTTTATTCCTGATTCCCTGAACACTTCAAGTCATAAAAATCCATCCAATCAAAACTCAAATTTTGAAATGATAGATCAACGTGTGATGTCCACTCAGAATTGGCCAGACTTGCAGAAGTGTATCTTTGCATCGGAATGCCCAATGTTCTGATCTTGTATAAACGCAAGAGCAGAGACAATCTGATACATGATCGGCCAAGAGAATTGTTCAGAAAGCGCTTCATTTTGAGAGAGGAAATCAGTGTTTCTCCTTCAACGTCCTCCATTGTTTTGGCTGTCCAAGTCATTCCATACTTGGAAACGGAACATTTGCACATCATTTGGATGAGAAGCCTTGAGCAACAATATTCTTTCATTTGAGAGCATGTCCCAATCATTCCTCATCACGCACTTCACAGCAACATTTACAATGCAATGATGTGTTGCAGATGAAGTGCACCATGGGGGTCAACTGGACAGGCTCACGACGGAGGCCCCAGTGGCCTCCATTCCGTGCGGATGAGGTGTCTGACCGGGATGAAGCATCCCCCATTTCGCATCGTTGGTATGAGCCTGCCCCAATCTCAAACGATCTCTCCAAGTCAGCAGGTTCAACTTTGATATCTCTAAACGAAATGAAGTTTCCATGATAAAGTCCACTAACATGCAACACACACTCTGGGAGCTTGACTCTCTTTGCTGGCACAGAAGTGTCAACAGACTTCTTTTGCTTACTCATGATTTCTGACGGTTTTCTGTCGCCAATAACCTGAAAGCAAAATGACATCGATTAGTTGTCACAAAGCAAAGTGCGTTTCATCTAAATTTAATGAGATATCTAAGAATCGAATGGCTGATATGGGATAAGCTGGTTTCCACCAGCAAGAACATACAACATGCTTGGGAATACATGGAGCGTTCAATGTAGGCATGGGCCTGGCAGTGAATGAACAACCAAAGGCCAAAGTTTGACATGACAGCAGAGCGTCAACACCAGATGTGCAATAATTGCATCAGTTTCATAACAAGAGATCCAAGATGGACGCTCAAAATTTAAATTCAGAGAGCAACCAATTCTCAAAATGTCAGAAAAATATCAAATGAAGTATTCTAAAATTCTCGTATATGAAACCTACAACTCTTGTACAAATATATTATACAGTTTGGTGAATAAAATGCTTCCAATAAACCGAGAAAAAACACTTACTTTACGGAGAGCTGCGACCCAAGCACCGACGACCGGGCTCGCATTTTGGAAGGAACGAATCAATTTGTTTCACTTGATGTACGTTTGAAAACATTGAAAATATTGCAAAAACAACAGCATGGCAATATTATGCAGAAACAAAGCTGCACCCACATCCCAGACAATGTTTGTTGATCACTGTTTGGAGAATGAATCACCAAATCAATCATCATCAAACACAAGTGTGCGAGGCACTGATATACTTATTTCCTTCGTACAAATGCCGATATTGTGCATAATTGTTCATTTTTTTAAGAAAATGCCTGATTATGTCGTTAATAAATTGTACAATCCTCGAAATGATGCTCCGAAACGTTTTATCGTGTGAAAACTGCATTGAAAAGTGGGGTCACACACGTTTTTATGGTGTATAGTTCAAAAGTTATAAATTTGTCACCGGAACGGAACTAAATCCAAGATCGCCGCCATAAAAACCCCATGGGACAATATTTCGAAATGGGAACATCTTAAATTTTGTTTCTGACACCTTTGTGCATTTAGAAAATAGGTGGCATTAAATATTCCAGGGGGTGCATGGGAAGGCCATCTGGATACTAGATTAAACTGGAAGAGGATGTCCATCGACACAGTTGGGCACCAGATATGGATGGCCATTGGCTTCCAAAGATCTCTGAAGGGTGAGTCACACTGTCATATCAATGACATTCACACATCCACATACAATGACTGAAACCTCTCCAAATCCTGGTCTTTAACTGATATCCTTCTCCGACTGCATGATCATCATGTTTTGTGTAGATTCATTTTTCCTTTATGTCTCCGTGCATGACGTTCTTGCTGTGGATGTAGCTGAACGCAGAAGCCGCCTGGAAAGAAAGGACTGACTTCATGGGTGGTTACACAAATTGGAGTTTCCAAAAAATCTTATATATTTAAAATATCCTGTTTTTAAACCACACGATAAACATCACAAATAACGAATCCCATCAACATCGGCTCAGCTCACCTGACGAATAATGGGTCGCACCTGTTCCTCAGTCATGAGTGCACCTTTATTATTGAGATAATGAAGCAGATCACATGTGCAGACAATCAAACAGATACCATGAGTGAGTGAAACCTTTCAGTGAAATATACACATTCGCCAACAATCATGTGTCGCACTCGTTATTTTGGAGGATCAACGATGAGAGAGAAGAGTTTGTTGAGTGAAAAAGAGTGAAGAGTGGTTTGGGGGAATGGGTTGGATGGTCACACTCTCCATGCTAAAATCGACAAAACAAAGACATGATTTATTTTTCAACATTGTAGCTTCTCAAAGGCCATACAAGCTGTTACAAGTAACCTCCACTTTCATGGCTCCTGATGCTTGTCTCCCTGGCTCCGTGATGAAGCAAACCACTTTCCTATAAATGGGGAACTTCATTATTTTCTTGATGGGAAAAATGATTACCCTCGTCAGTTCAAAAAATCTTCTTCTCTGAAGTGGCTGAACAGATTTAACATACTTTACACGTATTACCGTCTCTCCAAGAGGAACAAAACGTTCACACATATGACAGCATCTGTCACATGGTTTGGCAGCGATATTGGATTTACCCTGAAACCTATAAAAATCTTCTTCTCCAGAACAGCTGGACAAATCGCGGGGAAACTTCACACAAATGTTCCCCAAGCCATGTTTTTAGAGTTTGTTAAGGAATAGATCAGTCACATGGTTTGGCAGCCATATTGGATTGAAGGAAAATACTAAATAATGTTTCCTCTGGAACCGCTTAATCAATCGATGTGAAACTTCACATTTATGATCTGGTAGTGATAGAGAATAAATAGTGATCTCTCCAAGAGAGCGACGTCATGAGAAACCACAAACGCCAATTGCAACCCTCAACTCGGGCCGGATCCTCACGCCCAAAGTGGGTTTACCGTACCAGTGAATTAAACGTGGCAGATGGGGAATCGTGCCTGCAACAATGCGGCAGTTAATTTGGATGTGCGAACCAATGCTGCATGCTGCCTTACGTGGGCTACCATGACCAATATTGCCTTCTGGGAATGCTATTCGGACCAACGCAATGCAGGATAAATCGGGACGCATTCAACACTTCAATAATTTATTCCACAGCAAGCAAGGGAATGTAAAGAGCAGAAAATGATGGGAGGAATGATTAAAGGAATGCAGAGGACAAATGCAAAGTAAAGCAAATGGTTGGGGGGGATTGTTACCTCAGAAAATGGTGAGGGAAATCATACATGAAATTACAAGAGGTTGAACACATATAAAACACATGAAAAGCACATTATACACACATATACATTTTCCCTTGCCCTCTACCGATCATACCCGACCCCAGAGTACTTATAAACAATCACTTAACACAGAACTACAATACTGGATCAAGGAGGAAGACACAGAGAGATTGGCTGGAGGGTGAAAGAGAATGCAGAGGTTGTTAAAAAAAAGTTTGAGGCACTTTCTCGAGCCGACACTCCCGCTGAAATTGTTCCTTTTGGAGCTATCTTGTCCAAACTCGCACCTCGTGTCTACTCTTGCAACTGAGCCCCGTTAGTCTGCGGTGCCGAGTCGGAACCTGTCCGGCCAGCGTGATGTTCTGCGGCTTCAGGACAACTCGTTCCATGTAAATATTGGCAGGCTTTGAGGTTTGGAAGGCAGCGCTGGAAAATACGGCACTGGGGCGATGTGAGTAAAATCAGGTGGAAATGAGGAAGACGTGAGATAGGAGAGAAAGTGGGGTGGGTGAGGTTTGAAAATCTGCTCTGGTGGAACAAAACGAAAAGTGGAAAATGTCTCTGGGAACAGGCTCTCAAAAATCTGATCTGTCTCAGGCGTTTGTCAAAGTGAGAGATTTTGCCAACGATCAGGGTTTATACCCCGCTCCTCCCCTCAGTGGCTGTTTTCCATTGGCCGTGCAATGCTGCATTAATGTCTCACGAAGGGGAGGGTGCATGAAGGCGTCGAAACAATCTCTACCTGAACGACTTCTGTCTCAACTTACGCCGGGCATCGCCATTATTCTGCTACGTGTCAGCAAATGAGTGAATGGGTTTGTGAGCAGGTGAGCAATGAACGTGACTGGTGAGTGATGGAAGAGAATGGTATTCAATGGAAGAGACAGAAAGATAGAGATATAGAGGTGGATAGGAAGAGGGAAAAGGAACAGACACTTATGCTGTCGACACATGGACAATGCATATTGATCACATTGATAAGATTTCGCTTACTCCAAACAGAATAATCAATAAATTACTAAGATCTATGTGTGAGTGTGCTTCCTTTCCCTCGGGGGGTGCACGAAGTCCAACCCCAGGCCACAACCGTCACACGACCCCCACCTCTCCAGTCATCCTCTTCTTAGGCTGTTCAAACCTCCTCCATTCCTCTTTTTCTCCCGCTCTTTCTTCCCCCTTATTTTACACAACTCCCCCTACTCTCACCCTGTTTTTGTTGACATTCGCATTCCTATGCTGGAAAAAAAGAGAAAAACGAATGTGTTGCGTAACTACGGCTAGCCATTCTACCTTAAACATCACTTATACTTCACATTCGGATTCTGTACATTTGTAGAGAAAACGTTGAGTTGACCAGGTGGGCACTCTTCCGCTCATTTGAAGTCGAGTTATTTTTAGTGGCTCCCCACTGTCTGACATCAACACCTGCCCGGAATGTTGATGGCACTCTTCCATCTCAAGGGTTCAAATACTTACACTGGGACCACATGGTCACTCAACACGTGGTGAGTCCTTTGACCCATGTGGCCCACATTTGAAGAAAAAGCACGGTGATCTTCTCTTCACCGTCAATGGCAACAAATTGGAGGAAGCACGTGGCCACTTTGTCCACGTGGCCCACTTCCATGAAAAAGAACGATGGTCTTCTCTTTGCGGTGAATAGCAACGCATTGGTGGATGGGACCACGTGGCTGCAGAATGTGGGAGTTTTCTTGGTCCACGTGGCCCACTTCCATGAACAAAAAGCTTGGGTCGTCTTGCAGCAATGGTGAGTCTTCGACGTCCTTGTTTTGGCCTTTTTATTGCAGAAGGCCCGGAAACTGTGAACTTGGCTCTCAATGTATGGTGTCACAACATTACAAAAGCATTGTGATGTATTTACCAACTTTACCTACTTTTTCCTTTTCATAACATTCACTTGGCTCTCTGCTCCATCACATTATACACGTCAATCATCACTCTCCAAATATTTCCAGTGTAAGTGCAGTGGCACCATCTCATTGCAGAAGAATGAGTTTCTTTGTTTGATTGTTTGTTCCGAAAACGTTTCGAAACTCCTGGGCCAATCACCTGTATCACATTGTTTTCATCCACAAAAGGTCAACGTCACAATTAAAACGTTCACTTCCAAATCAAATTGATGTAAAAACATTCTTTGGGGAATGGAGTTTCGTACGTCGGGTGGAACGTGCTTTGGGGAATGGAGTTTCGTACATCGATACAAAATTATAAAATAAAACTATTGTTTACATTCTTATGGGTTTCGAGGAAGCACTCAGAGGAGGAGATGATGATTCTCAGTTGACAAACGTCGAGTGTCGTGTAAAATGTGCTTCACATGAAGGAGACAATGTAAAGCACACGTGGTCGTATCGAAGGGGACATGAAGTTTCCTGTCTGCGTCTGTAAACATTCACTTGTACATTTTATAAAGTGTCGGCCATTGTTTGCTCATACACTGAATACCACGAAACGAACAATCACTCTGGAATCATTTAAAGTTTATTACCTGGTTTCACATTACCTGGTCAAGACTGTGCTCTTCACTGGAACTTTCGTCATCTCTCCGTTTCCGTTTATCATTCTGCCATTTCCCAGCCATTTCAAAATCCAGAGAAATCCTTCGAACGACGCCTTGTCCGATGATCTCTTGAGATGGCTGTGATGTTATTGAAACGACGTGCCACTCTCCTTCGTTCTCTCTCTCGATACGTTTTCTTTGTCTTCTCATTTGTCGTTTCGAGAAAATCATTGAGGGAGAAAGATGTCCATGTTGAACACTTGTGTTAAGATCAAACTTTAAAATATGAATTACCTGATTGTTCTTTGATTTTGAAGAACCTCCTGAGGGAGGGAACCCACTGTCATGCCAGAGCTGCACCAAAGCCTTCAGCATACAAGTTCCCCCTGTGCCATCTGAGAGTTGACATGGGGTGTCACTGTTGTTGCAGACTATATTGAGAGGATGCTCAGATCATGAGTTGTTCTGTGGGCAGCTGACTACTTCCTCATATGTTGCATTTTTTTTTCTCTTTGCATTCCTTCTGATCCAAACACAACGCCGAATCACCTCTGCTTGAGTTGGCAAATGATTGGGAGAAAAGTGATGAAGAGGATATCCCAGTAACCACAGCCTTCTTCTGTCTGACCTCAGTGTCCTACTTGGAGCGGTTGTAGTAGAACTGAGTGTGCTGACTGTGCTCTCACTGCTCCGGCCGAGCCCGTCTTTTCTTCTTCGTTTGCGACTCATGATCGCTGAGGACCTCTTTCTTTGTTATCTCTCTGCAAATGAAACAATTGTTTAAGAACATTACTGCGATACATAATAACCAAGATATATCGTCAGATATGAGCGACATAAATATACCTTACACAATTGAATAAAACTAAATAATTGTACATTGTAAAATTACAAAAGCCTTTATGTGTAATTTAAATTCTAACACAGGGTTTATAAACAAATTTTTGACAGGTATTCATGATATTTATTCGCAAAAGTCACAGAAGACAGTTAGTTTTTGAAATAAGGACACAATAAGGCCGAAATACAATTTCAGAGGGAGGTCGTCTTTGTATTTTATTAAAAGCAAAGAATCAAATTCCACATCTTTGGGAAATACTGAGTTTTAGATGAAAAAAATTTACAGAATGTCTCAAAATATCATTTCTCAAAAATTGGAACTGAGTGTCAAGGAAACAAAATTGTGACATATTGTTGGGACTGTCTATTGGTGCATGTTGTGTGTGATGTGCTCGGTGCATCCCGACCCGACTAAACGCACTGGACGTACGTGTAGGCCGCGGCGTGTCTCCACCTTTGTGGCCATGGTCGCACCGGCATTTGTCGTGTGGGTCTCGGGCTTGTTCACACCACTAGAACCGATCGGGGTCAACTGCACCCTCGTTCCATGGAGGTCCAGCGGGCAAGAACAGGAACAGGGTCGACAGAGCTCCACTCTTCCCCCAGGATCACTCACCTGTACCGTCGGCTTAGATCTGCTGCTCCTGCAAACCGCGGTCAATGTGGGGCCAAGGTGTGGACAGAGGGGACAGGAGAGAGTTCGGAAGAGGCGGAGGTGTGCTGTCTCACAGATGTGGTTGAGACACCCTTGCGGCAGCGAGCGTGGTCGACGTTAATATTACATCACATGGCATACAATGTAAACGGTGGTGTTCGCCATGGGCCACAGTTTGGAATTGTAAATAAGTCGGCATGATCATGGCCACGTCGTTGGTGTGTGTTGTGTGTGATGCGTGTTCTAAATATCTACCCATTGAGACTCTCAGAGATTACCTGTAGGCCAGGGTGTGTCCCTACCATTCGCAGCCATGGTCGTATTGGCGTGTCATGTGGGTCGCGGCCTTGCACATAGAACCGGCAGGGATTTCCCAGTTCTGTCGTTTCACGGACGTGGGTTAGTACAGGGTCGACGTCGCCCTTTTTTCCACAGGATCATACACCTGCGCCATTGTTTGTGATCCGTGGCTCCTGCAAACTGCAGTTAGAGTGGACGGGTGGGGAAGGGGAGAGGGGAGGCCATGGGAGGGTGGAGGGATTTTTTTTTTTTTTTTTTTTTGTATACCTTGGTCGAGGCTCGGATGAGAGCTAACACACAACTCACAGCAAGGAGGCATGAGACAAGAGGGGTGGGAGTGGAAGGGACAAAACATTGGGGAACAGACACAGGTGAACTGTGGAAGGGAGAGGGAAGGGGAAGGGACGGGAAAAATGGCGAGGAGAAGATGGACATTACAGGGACTTTCAGGAAGGAAAGCAGGAGAATTGAAGGAAGTGGGCTTGGGTGGATTGTCGGGGGTAGAAAAGATCGAGGATTTGGATGGGGGAAGATAAGAGGTGGTGGTGAACAGCTGTTTTGAAAGCCTGGAGGGAAGAATGGGAAAGAATAGAGTGAGGAAGTTTATTCCAAAGGCGGGAAAAAAGAGGAATGAAAGAGTGAAGATGAGCAGTGATTCGTGATTTTGGTAGTTTTACCAGAAGGGGGTTGTTGGCGGACCTTGAGCGCCCTGTGGAAATGTGGTTGGGACAAATCGCAGAGAGAGCAGGGGGGCAAGGCTGGAGAGGAGTCGGTAGAAGACAGAAAGACCACCGACCAACCTGCGGTGATTGAGTGAGAGGCCCAAAGACTCAGCTTCATTGCGGGAGATGCCAATGATCTTAAAAGCCCTGGTTTCGACAGCGTGAAGTCGAGAAAGGTGGGAGGCAGGAGCACCAGCCCAGAGGGGAGAGCAGTACTCCATCAGGCTACGGACAAAAGCTTTGTAAGTAGTCAGGAGCTCAAGAGGGCCGAGGAAGGACTTAGCACGACGGAGGATTCCCAGTCGGCGACTGGCTTTTGAGGCAAGGTTGGAAATGTGACTTTCCCAGGAAAGGTCATGGCAGATAGTGAGACCCAGAAGCTTGAAAGAAAAGACTTCTTCCAGAGGATTGTTGAGAAAGTGGATGGGGGGTTTTGTAAACGGTCCTTTCGAAGAGACATAGTGAGAGTGTGAGATTTGTGTGGATTGAAAGACATGTTCCACGTGTTGGACCAGTTTGTGATTTTATCCAGATCTGCAGTGAGCGAAGAAGCTGCTGCTTGCCGGTCAGAGGGATGACAGATGGTACGGCAGAGGGTGGAGTCATCGGCAAAGAGAAATAGAGGATTTTCCAGAGAGTCCGAGAGATCATTGATGAAAACCAGAAAAAGAACAGGGCCCAGAACGCTACCTTGAGGAACTCCAGCCTGCACAGGAAGAGGGGATGAAAGAACTCCATTTAGGGCCACACGTTGACTGCGACAGGAGAGGAAGTCTGCGAGCCATGAGTGGAGATGGCCTTGAATACCATGGGAAGAGAGTTTGGTGAGTCGGGCAGGGTGCCAGACTGTGTCAAAAGCACGTGATATGTCCAGGGATACGGCTCGGATTTCCTGTCTGGCATTGAGGACCTCCATCCATTGATGGGAGAGCAGTAGCAGCATATCCAGGGTCGAGTGACCTGGTCTGAAACCAAATTGATGATTGGAAATCAAGCCATTGGAGAAGAGGAAGGATTTCATGTCTGAAGCAATGATGGATTCCATAACCTTGCTGATGATTGGGAGAAGGCTGATTGGTCTGTAGTTACAGGGATCTGTTTTTGCACCTTTTTTATGCAGGGCAGTGATGTTAGCAGATTTCCAAGCAGATGGCAGATGACCTTGGGAAAATGAGAGGGTGAATAGAACAGAGAGAGGGTGAGCAAGAGCAGAAGAGCAGGCTTTGAGGACACGTGGGCTGATGCCGTCTGGACCGGTTGCAGAATCTGACTCGAGGTTTGAAAGCAAGCTCTCCACCTTGTCAGGAGAAAAGGATACAGAGTCCAGGGACAGTTGGGTGCGACTGGGTAAAGTGGGTAGAGATAGTGATGGGTTTGGGACACAAGATTTAGCTGCAAACACCGAGTTTAGACATTCAGCTTTATCACGTGTGGAATCAGCAGTGCGGCCATTTGAGGTAAGGGAGGGGATGGAGGCGGAACAAACACCAGAAACAGATTTGATTAAACGCCACCAGGATTTTGAGGAGGGAGAGAGCTTTGAGAGTTCAGACTTGAGATGAGAAAGATGTTGTTTTCTGGCTCTCCTGAGGGTAGATACACACTTGTTCCGAGCTTTGTGGAAAGAACTGAGATTGCCCTCAGTTGGGTTTGCTTTCCATGAGGCAAAGGCAAGTTGTTTCAGGACAACTGCCTCACCACAAGCTTCAGTAAACCAAGGGCGGGAGGAAGGGTAAGACAACTGAACACGAGAGGGGATAAATCTGTGCATGAGGGAGAGCAAGTTTCTTTGAAAGAATTCCCAGGATGAGTTGATGTTTGAGAAAGTAGTGATAGGAGACCAGTCTGTAAGTTTGATGGCTGCTCGGAGACCCTGCCAGTCGGCTTGAGTGAAATGCCAGACTCGACGGCGGTGAGGTGGTTCTCTGATGACAGCCAGAGAGATGTCCACTTTAACAAGGACGTGGTCAGAAGAACCGATTGGAGCGAAGGAAGAGCAGCAGATATTGTCAGGGAAATTTGTCAAAATCAGATCCAGAAGAGATGGAGTACCATTGGTTGAGATCCGCGTCGGGAAGTTGACCGATTGAGTCAGTCCCAATGAGTCACAGAAAGCTTTTGCTGATGTCCCATGGCAGGTGAGAGAGGTACCCACACCTAGCCAACTGGCGTGATGACAATTGAAGTCGCCACATAAGAGGAAGAGAGAGTTTGGATGAGAAGATAGAAGATGGTCCATGTTTTCGGAGAGTGAGGTGTAGATGGAGTCATCACTGTTCGGTGGACGGTACAGTACACATATAAACATGAGGTGGGAGTGGAGGGGAAGCCGAAGCCAGAGGTATTCCTGGGGGTGTGGGGAGTGAGAGCAGTGCAGGGAGAGTGAGGAATAGAGTCTTTGATGAAGAGAGCAACACCTCCACCAGGACGAGGCTCAGGTCTGTCATACCGTAAGAGGGAGTAACCAGGGAGAGATACTTGAGAGTCAGACACGTCATGGGAGAGGAAAGTTTCTGTTTGGCAGATAATGTCTGGTTTGTCAGTGGCAACCTGCATGGAAAGATCTGAAAGGTTTGAGCGAAGGCCCCGGATATTTGAGGTCCACACTTTTAATGAAGAGGTAGGGGAGGAGGCTTTGGGTGCAGGAGGTGGAGGGGGCGGGGGAGGGTAGGACGAGGGATGAGGGGGGGAGGTAAGGAGGGTTGCTGAAGGAGTGTGGGGTATTGCAGAATAGCGAGGGGAGGGGGCCGAATGAGGAGGAGAGAAGGCTCTGTGGTGCTGGGGGAGAGGGGGGACAAGAGACAAGGAAGATGGTAGTTGAGGATTTGAGGAGGTGGAGTGAAGAGATGGAGGTGAGAGGGCAGTGGAGGGAGGCAGGTTGGTGGATGAGAGGGGGGCAACTTAGAGAAGGAAGAGTGAGGGGGATGAAAGGTGGGAGAAAGGTGAGGGGGGAATTTTTGAAAGAGGTGAGAGGGAGGGTTGGAGGGAAAAGAGTGGGATGGTTGCTTTGAGAGTGAGAGTGAGGGGTGAGGGGGTGAGTTGGCACTGAAGTTGGAAAAAAGAATGGTTGATGGAAAGCGAGCATCCATGGCAAACTGTGGTTTTTAAAAGTTTTAGGTCAGAGATGCGATTTAACACAATTCTTGATGGATGCAATGAAGGCGAATTCAGAGCATGGAGAGAAGAAGCGTTGTAATAGTTGGATTTTTTAGGCAAGGAATGAAGGAGAGGTCGAAATGAGAGCAGTCTGTTAAAATAGCAGAAGAGAAGTGCATTGTGAAACAGTAAAGAGTACCACATGTGTGAGAGAGGAAGATGAAGCATTATAAGATCGTTTTTGTTGTTAATATTAATGTATGAGAGAGTTCAACAGATTAGGTCATGGAAGTGTAAAAAAAAAGAAATCGAGGAAGACGAGGAGGAAGTTAAGAGGAAGAAGAAGTCGCAGAATCGGGAGAAGGTGAGCGTGTTGTTGTTGTTGTTGTTGGGTATATATATATATATATATATATATTTTTTGAGATAAGAAAGAGATTAGTTGGGAGAATGGGGGATGTTTGGAAAGTGGGGAGGATGAAAATTGAAGGTAATGGGGAGGATAGAAATTGAAGGTAATGCGGAGAAAAAACAAACAAACAAACAAAAAAAACGATCGAACACCGAGTGGAACCGGTAGGCCTCAAACCTAGGACTAGGCCTCAAACACCAAGTAAGAACGTCGACATAAATACTCACAAAATAGCACGATTTTTGAAACAAAACCGAACTAGGAACACACATTAACATGTAGGTGAGAAAATTAAACAGTTAAAACGGGACAAATAACAACCGGAACTTAACTTTGAGAATGTCAGCAGGGAGCCCCGAAGGAGACCTCTTGCCGCTCAAAACCGGAGGGTGGGTTTTCATCGGCAGGGTGGGTTCCACGAGAGGCAAACGGATGTTATTATTGACCCCAAGCATCAATACTGTTGTGCCAATCATGCTCTTTGGTGGATCAAAGTGTCATCAGGCTGCATCTCTATCTATATCTACACCTGCATGTACTCATCCCGTGGAAGGGGTGAAGGGATGCCCTCTCATGATGTGGTGCTTCATAAGTTACTTCTTTAAAAAAAAAAAAATTAATTACAAAACTAAGGGAGGGGGATAGTGAGGGAGAGAGAGGTAAAGGCCGATGGGGTATAGCAAGTTAATACAGTGACACTAGCAATTGGTAACACGAAGCAGGTTTGCAAAAATGTATTTTTTTAATTTTTTTGTGAAATGAAAACTGGGCGGGGGCAGGGAGATAAAGGAAGTTGAAGAGAAAGTGTGAGTCGATGGGCCGGCAGTGGGCAGGCTGAGGAGAACAGTAGCATAAGCAATGGCATCATGGAGCAATTTAAATAAGGGGGAGGGATTGGGAGTCCGGTATCTGGTGGAGGGAGGTCAGCAGCATAGACGTGTGAGTGACCCAAGTGTGAGGGCAAGTCATCAAGTCGGGCCGTCGGGGTCTTCTCCAGTGAATGCACATAGCATATCCAGGGACATCAGCAAAGTCGCTCTGGAGATTTGAATGGCCGCTCGTTGAATATTGTTCACTCCTCAGCTTTCTAAAATAAGGGAGTTATGTGGAAACCATTTTTCTCGAGCTCCGACGGGGAAACCTTGTATGTCTCATTGTGTGATCTCCAGATGTTCCTCTAAAAGTCTTCACAAGAGCTTATATTTTTGTACTTTTCTTTTCACAATAGCTCCGAATGCCAGTTCCAAGGATTGAGAGTCTTTCAAATATAATTGAAACATCAAAGATCTTAGCTGGGTATCCTTGTGTAGTGCAAACTAGATCTGGTCTGTGGCTTTCCACTTTCTCTCTGGTGATTAATTTTTCCCTTTCACAGTTCCAGCCACTCTTGTCGGCCAGTCCAGTAAACATCTCACAGAGAACATGGAGAAGTGTTTCTAACTCCACTCAGCACAGCCTATAGGTTCCGTCGGCCTCAGGACTTACCCTGGTCAACGCGGCTCTGACTGGGTCGGTGTTGGAACGCAATTGGAGTGCTGCTGGCGTGTGCCGAAATCGGTCCAGCCTTAAATTGTACAGCCAGGTGTGAGAGACCGGATCATTGCGGAATGCAGCCGCACCGAGACCGTAAACTTGCTGGGAATACCAGCGTTTTCTAATCGTGTTGCGCCAACCGGTGTTCGAAACATTCCCGGAGGCGTCCACCTTCAGGCCTAATCTGGTGAAGCGGGATTTTAGGGAAGGGCCAGTGGAAGACCCTATAGAAATGGCGCGGGTCACACTATCGAGAGAATGGATCAAGGCCCAATCTTTGGTCGCTCTAATCCGTGGGACAGCGAGGGCGAGACTTATCAATCTAATTCCTCTGTCCCGTGTTTTTGTCTACAGAAAACCGTCCGGAGTCTGTGTTGGCATGTGGATCGCTCGTTTAACCGCCATCCTGATTGTTCGGGTAATTTCGTGAAGCTGATTTTTGGGGGTGTCACTGTGTCGTTATTGGTGGAGGAGCCTTGGGACGACATGGTTTTTGATTAAAGCAGCGCGTGTCGTCGCTCTGACAGGAGCAGCTCTGATATTGTTCAGCCAATTGTTTCGGGTCGAGGCCAAGTCTTTCAGGCAGAAAATTGATGCCGGGCTAATCATGGTGCCGAGGTAACTGACGTGTTGTTCTGGGGCCAGCGAGGCAATCTCTTCCCCTTGGAGGGAGGCGCCGGTGGAGTCCATTTGTCACAGTTGTACATCGAGCTGCGGTCACGACCGTGTTGTCTGTAGAACCCTTTGGTTTGGGCTAAATTGAGGTCTCGTCAGGTGTTGTCGCAAAACTGTTTGACGATGTCCAATTTAACTTGCATACCCTGCCAGCACCCACTGACTAGTGTCAGGTCATCGGCGAAGGCTAAACAAGCCAACCACTCCAGACAAGTCCTCTCCCCCAGTCGACCTGTTGAGGCCCTAATGTTACTTGGAAAAATTCTGGTGAACAAACGGGAATGCAGCTCTTCTTAACAATAATTCATGGAAATAAAATTCCATCAAAGAATGCACCTTCAGGATGTAAATATAAGAGCAACACAACAAGGTATAACCTGCTCGTGGCCACGACAAGCTGTTCGCAACCACGCACACTGACACGGATGAAGAAGATTTCGGAAATGAGGATTGGGCAAGGGCAGGGTGAACAAGTGAGCAGGGCACTGTTGAGAAGGCAGGTTCGGAGCTGCAGGGCACGAACAAACCTGTGGGCCCATTGAGAATGAGCTCTCTCCCTGTGCGATCACAGACGTTACGAACAATCTCCATCTTCCAAGCCAACAACCGCTCTTATCTTCAAGGTGGAGGGGGGTTTGGTAGTGGGTAGTGGTTTCCGGAACCTCCTCCTCGGCTTAACTAAAATCTAAACAGACAGCGTTTCCACCCCTGAATTTATGAATTACTTGACACAAACAAATCCAGTGCCAAGGCGTTCTTTATAATAACTGATACCAAACAATCGGCTCCCCCCCCCCCGCCAAACCTCATAAACATATCGCTGCATCCAAAAATCTGGAAATGTAATCTGCAATTCACATGAAGTAATCGTACATTCCTGTTGGTGGAGGGGAGTGAGGGTGAGGAGTGAATGTTATCCCACCTGGTTATCTCTTGTTATGGAGCCTTCGTTTTTCAGGAAATTCAGTCAACGAGGAATCTTGAAATGATTTTCAAGACATGGATCATGCACCATGTACTCTGGCTTCATCAACAAAATGTTGGGATCGTCAAGGTAGAACTCTTTTGCAGTCTTGTGGAGCTGTAAAGTGTGGAAGAGGTACAATTAAAATTATTCACTTTTAAGTTATTCTGCTACATAATTATTTTAACGTCAGGACCACAATTCATCGAGGATCATTCAGGTCTTCAATCAGTTTCTTGTTTCCCCTGGTTCCTCTGGAGAAAGCAAATCCGGCGTGCCTCCTCTGGAAAAGGCAAATCCGGGTGTGCCTCCCCTGGAGAAGGAAAATCCAGGTGTGCCTCCTCTGGATAAGGAAAATCCAGGTGTGCCTCCTCTGGAGAAGTCAAATCCAGGTGTGCCTTCTCCAGAGGGAACTCAGAGGCCTCAAAAGAAAACTCTTCCTGTTCTGCAAAGTTCTCATCTTCACTTGTCAGCTCAGGTGCGTGAAGCGAGGGCTCTCTCTCCTCCTCCAGACTCTTCCTCACCGAACCCTTCAATACAAAAGGCAACAATACACATTGGTTTCATCATAAAATGCTCTCACTGCAAAGTCAATTACATGAACAAAAAATAATAATAATAAAATAGCAAAATATGATACATGAGACATTGTTCACCAGTGTTTTATAATAACTTCATAAAATGTGACGCAATGTCTTATCGTACCTTCTTTTCGGAGAATGGAGCGCAATTTTCTTCAAAAATATTTCAACTTTATCATATTCAGTGTTGTCATTTTATCGATTCCTCGAACATCTTGTAATGCCTTGTGTGGTTTGTCAGACAGTTAAAACACTTTTTGTATTTTGTCAACGTCTCTGTCCCCGTCCTCCTCCTCCTCCATATCCACGTTTTCCTCCTTTTTATGGGTGTGTGACTTTGCTTCTTTCGAGTGCTCTCAATTTATCCTCCATCATGCTTACTCGAACATCCTTCATCAATTTTCGATATTCCACATCTCCTTTCGAAGCAAACAAAAAACATTCAAAATGACAAATCAATTACAGAATTAAACACAACTGAAAAAGATGTAAAACAAGAAAAAATATAAACAACATGAAAATAAATAAATAATCCAGATTTTCATTAAAATATCAACATCTTACTCTTTTGTCATGTACGTTCACAACGTGCTTGTCAATCCTTTTAAGTTGCCATTTACAGCTCCACACTGGGCAATTAACAGCAATGACATATCTGGTAACAGAAAAAAACAAAAAAAATTATCAGAAAATTTTCACAAAAAACATTTATCTGAATGATGAAATCAAACGATGATGAAACCGAGCTGTAATTACAAAAAAATATCTTTTTGATGGAAATTTATTTGATGACATGGCAGTTTTACTCTCACATGACGTCAAACCATGCACCCCACGTTGGAGCTGCACGAGGTGATTCGTAACACTCCCACATTTATTGCAAATCTTTGGATGTTTTGTCTCAGGATAAGGAGGGGTTAAACAAACAATTGAAACCAATACTTCGTTGAAAACATAACCAATTACACACACACACACACACACACACACACACACACACACACACACACACACACACACACACACACACACACACACACACACACACACACACACACACAAAAAAAAGTCAGGACCACAAGTAAACACTGAGATGCGAAGGACAGTACTCCCAAGTATTGGCCTTTTAGATTTTCATGCTTTTGAATGTTTTGCGGAATGAAGGGTTTTATGGTGGCCGAAGTGCAAATGCTGCCACCAATCTCGTCATAAAAAGTAACCCGACTGCAGGAGGACGTCCGCAGACACAGTTGGGCACTAGATATGGATGGCTGTCAGCTCACAATGAGCTCCTTTGACCTTTGTTCTCACGCAAGGATCTGTGGATCATTGTTAATGTATCATTGTCATTCTTCAACAAGATCTTTTCCCTCTCTGCATCCTGAAATGTGATTGGTCGCACCAGCTGCCACAATATTGTTCTGTTCTCCTGACGTTCTGCAACCGCTTTTCATTCCCTTTCAAAAATGCCTTCCAGAAGCGGGGCATCTATATGCGATACACAGAGGGTTTGCTTCGAGCCCAAGACCCAGCAATACACTGCCTGCCAGCAAGGCCCGGGTTCACACGAAGAAGCCTTTGAACCGCAGCGAACTCAGTTCTCCGAGCACGCTTCTTTATCACCTGATGACACCCTCTCCCGGCACGGGGCATGTCGGGCTTACGTATCGGCACAGTCCCATGTGCTTGGCCATCCACTCGTTCCTCTATCACGTTGTCTCTTCGGGTTCCCTTCGTCTTACAACCTGCGGGACCCCCGACTGGGCGGGCATTGTCTCTCGTGCTGGATACCATCAACTTTGAAAACGTTCTCAAGCTCGGCTTGGAGGTCCTCAGGACTTACCAAATACAAGTGACCGATGAGATGAACTAACCGGTGCTCGCTCCAAGCTCTTGCCCCTTTCGATAGCCCTTTAACATATCCTACAATGTCCTTCTTCCACCTGTCACCACCAGACTCTTCACCAAAGTCAGCCGGGCCAGCTTCCACACAGGGTGGGGGAGCCTGGACCCCGTCACCTGTGCAGGAGAGGCCGTTTCGTCCCTCGGTGTTTGTCTCGTCTCATCTCCGGTAACTTTGTTTCTTCTCGGGGGCACCCACAACGTAGGGAAGAGGCCATCCAGCGTGGTATTTCCCTGGGCTCGCTCTGTCAGCTTGGAATCGACAAGAGCTTTGTAAACGGCCTGCCTCCCTTTCCCCTAAATGGCTTCCAATGACCGTCCAGGTATGAACTGAAATAACACTTGATTGATGAATTTAACTCTATTGTGTATCAGTTGAGCCTCACGGACAGCCATGGCATACACCTCCTCCTCGTTCCAACGTGCCTTCACCCGAACAGATCGGTTAGACACATGGAACATGAAGCAGTGCGCCTTATGCCTGTGCCAAGACCAGTCTGACTCCGAAAGGAACTTCCACAATCCTCAGACACTCACAAGCACCCTTGAGCCACCTGTGGCTCTGGTGTCGTACTCTCAGGGACAGCCGCAGCAGCGGTGTCCTCATCTCCACGGACCATGCTTTCAGCAAGCGCTGCAGAGAGTGTCAACGACGGAGAAGGGAGAGTGCACCCCGGCCCCGCGGAAAGCCCGACCTCGACTTGACACACACCCCTGACAACCCTATTTAATCAAATGACAGCACGTTGTACTTTCAAACATCCTGCTCTTTTCACTCCATCATTTTCCCGGGGTCATCTTCCCTCTTCTTGGAAGTCAGCTGGCATCATCTTCATCAACCATCTTTAATGAACAATGTTGAGGGGCCACTCACCTGCGATGGACCCACGTGGGTCTGCGGTCACTTCGACATCGATAAATAAATGAAAAATTTAAAATGAAACGTTTCATTCACATCACAGCAGGAAGCCCGGGAGGTACGCATGCTCGCTCTCAGCACTCTGTTCGTCCTTCGGGTTCGAAGATGACCATGACTTCATTTTCAGTAGGAGGATTGGTGACTGTGGGTCCGGAAGTGACTGGTGAGGCCAATCCTGGCCCGGAAGGCACGCCCACACGTAGGACACAAGTAGATGGGTTCTGCAGTGGAAGTGGAGGTAGCCCGGGCCTTGCGCGCGGTGCGTTTCTTCTGGGCCTCTACAGTGCGTCTGTTCTCTGCTGCACGGGCTCCTGTGGTGAGCTTGCTACGCCAGGTTGGACGGTCCAGAGCAAGAGATTCCCAAGTGCTGAGGTTGTTGTCCAAGTCTTTGACGGACACTTTGAGGCAGTCCTTAAACCGCTTCTTCTGTCCCCCGACTGAGCGCTTGCCCTGACACAGTTCTCCACACAGAAGCTGTTTTGGCAGTCGACTGTCGGGCATTCTGACGACATGGCCTGCCCATCTGGGTTGGGCTTTCCGTCGAAGGGTGTGGACGCTGGGGATTCCGGCCCGTTCCAAGACCTCTGTGTCAGGAATTTTGTCCTGCCACCTGATGAGAAGGAGTCTGCATAGGCAGCTGTGGTGAAAGTGGTTGAGCTGTTTCGCCTGTCTGCTGTAGACAGTCCAGGTCTCGCTGGCATAGAGAAGAGTGGTGAGTTCCACTGCACGATAGTCCTTCAGCTTGGTGGTAAGGGTGAGTCCTCTCTGCTCCCAAACATTCTCACGGAGCCGCCCAAAGGCCTTCGCAATCCTATTGTTGACCTCAGCGTCAATGTTCACCACTCGCGAGAGTGCACTGCCCAGATAGGTAAAGCTGTCGACAGCCTGTGGATTCTGCCCCTTCACCGTGATGTGTGGTTCCTGGTCGGGCTTTCCAGGTGCGGGTTGGTACATAACCAGTATTTTTGGTGCGAATGGAGAGACCAAAGTTGTCACAGGCCTGTGAGAAGCAGTCCATTTCATCCTGCATCTTCTGCTCTGTGCAGGCGTTGAGGGCGCAGTCATCAGCAAACAAGAGATCTCTTGTTTCTCTTGTCATATATCTCTTGCCATATCCGAGCCTCCACCGGGTCTTTTGAGCAGCAGATGGCGAGGAAACTGCCCTTTTCGGGCGCGGCGGCGCCCATGCCGCCGACAAGTCCCATCGACCCTCAATACTGCCGCTGAATGTCGAGGGCCTTACAACAAGCAAGATCAATGTCACCGAGCAGCTTGCCCATAAGAACCGGGCCCTCGTCATCCTCCTCCAAGAGACCCACTGCATCTCTGCAGAGAAGCTAGTCTTTCTTCACTGTGCACTAGCTGGGTCTGCTAAAAGCAGGAAGCACGGCCAAGCCACGTTTGTCCACGAGAGCCTGAGCTGGACTCTCGTCGGTCAATCTGTGGCTGATGCCGAGATTGAGTGGGTGTGCGTGGACGTTGCAAACCATAACATCATCAACGTCTACAAGCCCCCACCCTCGCGGATATCCCCTTCGTCGTTGCCCACGTTCTCCTTCCACAGTCTCTACGCTGGCGATTTTAATTGCCAGCATGTTGACTGGGGGATATAACATCACGAGCAACGATGGAGAGTGTCTTGCTGCCTGGGCAGCAAACAACAAGCTTGCTCTCCTTTACAATCCGAAGGGCGCAGCCAGTTTCCTCTCCGGACGCTGGGGAACGGGAACGAACCCCGATCTGGCCTTCGCGAGTGCCGACCCTGACAGCCCACAACCTGACAGACGTGTGCTTGAGAAGTTCCCGCGGTCCCAACATCGACCCTCGCTTATCACTGCTCCGAAGCTCGTGGCACCTGTCCCGAGCGCACCGGTGAAGCGATGGAACTTCAGAAAGGCCGACTGGAATCGCGACAGCCTCCTAACAAACAAATCCGTCATGGGTCTACCACCACCCGATACCATCAATATGGACGAGGCTTACAAGGACTTCTGCAACGCCATAACATCTGCGGTGAAGAAAGCAATCCCACGCAGCCGCCGAAACAACTATGCGCCGTGCTGGGATTCTGAGTGCGAGACCCTCTACCGCTCCTTCCTTTGTGCCCCACCGGGCACCCCTTCCAATGTAGCCACCACCAATTTACTCGCGCGGCTCTACCAAAGGAAGCTTGAGCGGTGGACCGAAGCCGTCAACACCATCGACTTCTCGCACTCCAGCCGCAAAGCATGGAGTATCATTAACAACCTCACTGGTCGGTCAGCACCCTCAGGTCAGGTCAGGTATGGGAGCATTTCCCAGAACAGCGCGTCGAGGGGAACGTGCTCCCCTCGCCAGTACCCGTTTCTGCTGAAGCCATTGCGACCCAGCTGGTGAAGAACGGGGTGTCCGAAGCGTGGGACTGCAAGTCATCTCGACTTGTGGCCAAAGAGGTGTCTGACCTCTGGAGGGTGGAAACACCAGAAGGCGAAAGTATCTCCGATGACTTCACCCCGGATGAGCTCGCCACCGCCCTCCAACTACTGAAGCCACACAAGTCTCCGGCCCCGATCACATCTGTCCGGAACTTATACTCCATGCTGGCTCTGCATTGAAGTCCTGGTGACGCGAATTCCTCTCTTCCTGCTTGCGCAACCTCAAAATCTGGAGAAGAGCCCGAGTAGTCGCGATCCCCAAGCCTCATAAGATACCAGGAGACCCGAAGAGTTATCGCCTG
Organism: Eptatretus burgeri; assembly: GCF_056783735.1. Lineage (NCBI taxonomy): Eukaryota > Metazoa > Chordata > Myxini > Myxiniformes > Myxinidae > Eptatretus > Eptatretus burgeri. The sequence goes on along the minus strand of NC_140985.1, from coordinate 164,723 downwards.
ATATCTCTCCTTTGTTTCCCCTTCAAAATCCTCGAGCGTCTTATCTTCGCCCGCGTCAAACCAATTATAGATCCGCTTCTCCCTCGGGAGCAAGCTGGTTTTCGGCGCGGGAAATTTTCCGTAGATCAGGTCACTCTTATGACCCAAGACATCGAGGACTGCTTTGAGGCTAAAAAGAAGGCCGGTGCTGTGTTCCTTGATGTCACACCCGCCTATGATACTGTGTGGCACCGCGGCCTCACCTGCAAGCTGCGCCGCCTGCTCCGAGACAGGCACATGGTCCGTATGATCATGGAGCTTGTCTACAATTGAAGCTTCACCCTCACCACCGGTAGCGGACAGCGAAGCAGGTTACGACGCCTTTAGAATGGCGTCCCACAGGGATCGGTCCTGGCCACCCTCCTCTTCAATATCGACACCCACGACCTGCCGAACACGGTCTCTACAAAGTATGCTGATGCGGACGACCTGGCGATCGTCCACCGGGCAAGGAAGTGGGAAGCACTAGAGGGGACTCTGAGCCAGGACATGTCTACTTTATCGGCATAACTCCAGAAATGGAGATTGAAGTTCAGTGAAACCAAAACAGTGTCGGCAGCTTTCCATTTGAACAACAGGGAAGCAAAACATGAGCTAAACGTCAACATCGATGGAAAACCCCTGTCCTTCTGCCCTGAGCCAAAATATATTGGGGTAACATTGGACAGGTTACTCACGTTCCGCCGACACCTGGAGCCACTATGCAAGAAGCTAACATCCCGTGCCGCGCTGCTTTGACGACTGGTGGGTTCCGGCTGGGGTGCGGCTGCTGTCACGTTTCGTACAGCAGCCTTAGCCCTGGTCTACTCCACCACCGAGTCCTGTGCGCCCGTCTGGTGCCGCAGTGCTCATTCCCACCAGATATACACCGCCATCAACGGCGCCTTGCGTACTGTGACCGGATACCTGCATCCCACACCAACGGACAACCTTTCCATCCTCGCAGGCATCCAACCCGCTGAGCTTCGCCGCGAAGAAGCCACTCTATCTCTCACTCGCTGGGCACTCGAGCCAAATCATTTGCTCCATCACAAGCTCTCTATTTCATCAAATGAGCAGCCCCGGCGACTGAATTCGAGATACCCATTTGTGCCTGCCGCACAGTCGTTGCTGAAAAACGCCAACGATCTAAACATCAGTGCGGCCCACTGGGCGGATCACAACTGGAGCACGGAATGGCGGACGATCAATACCAGACTCCGTGCTTTCATTCCCGACGTCGGTTCCCATACCATCGGAATGCCCTTGCCAAGACTGGCTTGAGGACGACTAAACTGTCTACGTTCTGGCGTCGGACGATTCCGCTCAAATATGGGGTGTGGCTCCTTCTGCGGCTTGTGAGTGTGGCGTGGAGGAACAAACCGCAGACCATGTCATCCTTGGCTGTCCCACATACCGTGCCTCAAGCGGGGCACACGGTCTGCGTGTTTTGCATGACGATACAACCCAATGGCTGCTCGACACCTGCCCCGACATATAGCCCGGGTGCGCCGCCACAGCTCCGGGTGATAAAAGGCATAGACGCTCGGCCCCTGAGCGTGGTGAGAAGACGATTTGTCTTCGAAGACGAAGACGATGAAACCAAGATCAATCTGGAAACGAAGAAGAAGAAGAGATCTCCAATGATGGTCTCCTTCACCTTGCAGGTGCCTGAGGTTGAACAGCCTGCTGTCAGTCCTGTATCTGATGTGTATTCCATCCCGGCAGTCACGGACAGTGTGACCACTCCTCATTTTGATAAATGCCAAGGTGAGCTAATGAAAAAAGCCAAGAATTCACAAGGTTTCGGAAAAGCGATGATAATAGAAAACAAATACGCAAAGAAAACCGAGAGAAAACCAAGACACCAAGGTGAACAACGAATAGCCAAGATCTTGTGAAAAAAGCCAAGGAGTGGTCACACTGGTCACGGAAGGCATCAGTCAGCATGGCAGAGAAGACCATGCTGAAGAGTGAAGGGGCAAGAACACAATCTTGCTTCACGCCGTTTGTCACTGGAAAGGCTTCCGACTCTTCTCCATCATCGAGCACTTTCACCATCATGCCGTCATGGATCCTCCGAACAATCATGATGAACTTGCTTGGACAGCCAAACTTCTGCATTATCGTCCAGAAGCCATCTCTACTGACAGTGTCGAAGGCCTTTGTGAGATCGACGAAGGTCACGAACAGGTCGCTGTGCTGCTCTTAGCATTTTTCCTGGAGTTGGCATGCAGCAAATATGTCGACAGTTCCACGTCCAGCACGGAAACCGGCACTGGCTTTCTGGAAGGAGACCCTGCTCAAGGTGTTGATTGAGACGGTTGAGCAGGATCTGAGCGAAGATCTTCCCAGCTATGGGCAGGAGGGAGATGCCTCAATGATTGTCGCAAGACTGGCGGTTGCCTTTCCTCTTGTAGATGTGGACTATGCTGGCATCTTTCAGCTGTTGTGGGACCTTCCTTTTATTCCACATGGACTGGAAGAGTTCAGTCAGCTTCTGCACCATGACAGGGCCTCCTGTACACTTCAGCAGTAATTGTATCTGATCCTGGTGATTTGCCACAGGAAAGTTGCTTGATGCCCTTTGTGACTTCTTCTGTCGGGAGGTTGTCAAGGTCCTGGTTGATCTCCATCTGAGGTAGGCGAGTGATGGCCTGGTCGTTGATATCAGCAGGGCGATTGAGGACCTGCTTGAAGTGTTCAGCCCATCTCTCCAGAATCTGCTTTTTCTCTGTCAGCAACTGGGTCTCGTCTGCATTGAGGAGGGGAGAGGAGCCAGAGGACTGCGGTCCATGCACAGCCTTCAATGCGTCGTAGAAACGCTTGGTGTCATGACTGTCTGCGTTGCCCTGTATTTCATCAGCCTTCTTGCAAAACCACGCATCCTGCATCTCACGGAGTTTCTTATGTACTTTTTGTCTTGCGCTGGCAAAGGCATCTTTCTTTGCTTGTGACATGGGGTCGTTCTGGTGTGCTCCGAACAGTTGGTGTTTCTCTGTTAACAGTGCCGTTATCTCTTTATCGTTCTCGTCAAACCAGTCCTGGTTTCTGCAGGATGCTGGCCCGAGGTGTTCGAGGGCGATGGAGTGGACTGCATCTTTGAAGGCCACCCACTGTTCTTCAAGGCTGCCCTGGTCATCATGGGGTGTGTCCACCAGCTTGCCATCAAGGTCTCTCGAGATTTCTTCTGCAACTTTGCTGCTCTTTAGCTTGGAGATGTTGAGCCTCTTTGCAGTCTTCTGACCTTGGAGTCTTCTCATGGGCAGGATGCGACGCTTAAGTTTGGACACGATGCCGTGATGATCAGTCCAGCAGTCGGCACCACACATGGCCTTTGTCACTCACGTCCTGCCTGTCCCTCTTCCTGGTGATGACATAATCAATCAGATGCCATTGCCTGGAGCGTAGGTGCATCCAAGATGTCTTTTTACGGGTGGGGAGGCGGAAGAGTGTGTTGGTGATAACGAGGTCATGTGAGGCATACATCTTCAGGAGGAGAACGCCGTTGCTGTTGCACTTGCCAGTGCCGTGTCTTCCAATGATCCCTTCCCAAGTCTGGTGATCTTTCCCCACTCTGGCGTTGAAGTCCCCGAGGACAATAAGGTTCTCTGACTGTGGGACTGCTGCAATGAGGGCATCAAGTTCTTCATAGAACTTATCTTTGATATCCTCCGGATTGGTCATTGTTGGGGCATATGCGCTGATCAACGTTGCACTCTTCTTGTTTCCAAGTGGGAGTTGAAGTGTCATCAGGCGACCATTAATGCCCTCTGGAAGCTTGGCAAGTTTTCGGGCGAGGTGGGATCTGATGGCGAATCCAATGCCTGCCTCTCGCCGTTCAGTGTTGCTGCGAACACTCCAAAAGAAGGTGTACCCACCACCAAGTTCTAAGAGCTGACCCTTGTCTGCAAGGCTTGTTTCACTGAGTGCTGCGATGTCCACGTTGAAGCGAGCTAGTTCTTTGGCGACTAGTGCAGTTCTTCTTTCTGGTCTATCTGCCTTGGTGTTATCCAGCAGGGTTCGCACGTTCCACATGCCGAGGTTGAGCATCTTCAACTTGTTTTCCTTGTGATTTCGAACGCTGATTGGCATCCTCGTGAGCTGCGGTATACTGGCCAGGGTGAAGTGAATCAGGCAATGTTTGAGCCACCTTTTCTAGCCCCTTCCTCCATGGAGGTGAGCAGAACGAATCCTGGAGGACTGCTCAGACACCCGGGGACTGCCGAACTCCACTGCTGCTTCGGTCCAGTCGAGAGCGACCCTATTCCCTGGGCCGCCTGTGTGCAGGTTCGTGACTACAGCTTCCAGTGTATCCGCACCTGCTGCTTCGCCACTCTCCCATCACCACAGGACTTGAGGTTGCATGGTATGGGGTTGAAGTCATGACTTGCACTTGACTTGGATTTCAGTGGGGGGAGTTGCGCAGCTCGTCAGCCTCACTCTCTCGTCCTGGCCTATCAGGATCCAGCAGCAAGACATCGTCGGAACGGCTGGGGACAGGTCAGGATGCAGTGGATGGTCAGAAGAAAATATCTTTCATATCTCACTCTGCCCTGTTTGTGCTCCAGGACGCTTTGCTGGGATCGCCTTTCTGCCAGTTGAACCTTCTGGTGGTTTCCTCCGCGCAGTTCGCCAAACCCAGGCTTTACATGCAAGGTAGACAAACCTTAAAGCCGCTGGAACCAACGACTTGCCAACTGAACATGTGACATACACACAAGACAGTGGAGAGATCGTAGGGGCGGGGTCGTCCAACTCCCGTACAAGTCCCATTTAGGACTTGTCCACTGCCCAGCCCAGTGGATTTAGTACTTGTCCACTTCTACCACTATGCTGCAATGGAATAATTGCTAACGAAAGATGTGTTGGACAATCTAGATTGTCTACAATTGCTTTATCTTCACTCAAAACGTGACCGGCGGATCCAGTGTATCTAATTGTAATTTGATATGGTCCTCTCTGTTTCACAGTTGCCATTTAATACACGAGTTTGTTGTTAAAAAATATCAGTACTTGGGGAATGCAGGTTACACACGATGTGGTTTAAAATCGGAAAATTATGGGAAACAGGTGTGTGAGAAAAATCCATTTAACCTTCAATCAGTGGATTCCGAGTCACACTTCTGCCAGTAACTTTGTCCATTTCGTGGGGGGATGGGGGGGGTAGTTGGGGGGGCTATGTAGTTTTGTCGAAGGATAAGGAGGGGTTAAACAAACAATTGAAACCAATACTTCCTCAACAACATTCTCACGTCAACAGCAATACTCACTTTACGCACCTGAGCTGACAAGTGAAGATGAGAGCTTCGCAGAACAGGAAGTTTTCTTCTGAGGCCTCTGAGTTGCCCCTGGAGAAGGCACACCTGGATTTGTCTTCTCTTGGATTTGTCTTCTCCAGAGGAGGCACACTTGGATTTGTCTTGTCCAGAGGAAACAAGGAACCAATTGTGGACCGAGATGATCCTGGATGAACAACAGTTTATGTTAATTTTTGGCAACCACTGTGAATGTATTCTTCTTGGTCCCACGAAACTGAAAAATGATGTTGCCATTTTTTCTGTTGACCAAAAACAGCATTTCCAAAAATATTGAAACAACAATATTAAATTATTCCATATACGAGGTCCGTCTAAAAAGTAACGGGACTGACTTCACAGAAATTTCATTCCAAAAAATATATTGAAATCACAGCTTGTCCTCTTCAAAATAGTTTCCCTCCAGTCTCACACACTTATCCATCCTCTTCTTCCACGCTTCGATGCATTCCCGGAAGGCTTCTTCTGGAATCCTCCGGAGCTCCGTCGTCACGGCCCTTTTGATGGCCTCCACATCAGGAAATCTGGTCCACCTGATCATCCCCTTGAGCTTGGGGAATTGGAAAAAAATCATAAGGGGCCAAGTCTGGCAAATACGAGGGTTGCTCCAGAGTTGACACGTTCCTCTTCGCCAGAAACTGTCGGATGCTCAGGGCACTGTGAGCAGGGTAGTTGTCGTGGTGGAGCACCCAGGCGTTGTTCTCCCACAGATCCCTCGTCTTGTCCCGGACTTATCTCATGAGGCGCCGGAGGATCTCCTCGGACACGTATTGATTCACTGTTTCACCCTGTGGTCGTAACTCGAAGTGGACGATGCCCTTGAAGTCAAAAAACGCGATGAGCATCACCTTGACCTTCGACTTCGACATCCTTGCTTTCTTTGGTCTTGGTGATGCCGGACTTTTCCAACCAACGACTCTGCCGTTTGGTCTCGGGATCCTATTCGAATATCCACAATTCATCTCCAGTAATGACTCTTCCGAGGAGGTCTTGATTGTCCTCGAAGCGCTCGATAATGTCTTGACAGACAGTGACCCTTTGCTGTTTCTAGTCCTCGGATAACAGCTTGGGGACCATCTTTGTGCACACCTGGCGCATTTCGAGATTTTCGGTGATGATGCTCCAGACAGTGTCCTTGTTGATGGACAGTTCCTCAGCAATCATCCGCACCGTGAGTCGACGATCTTGTGTGAGGCACTCAGTGTACCAATCTACAATATAACTGTGACATGGATATTATAAGTTGACAACAAATGCTGGTGTATCGTGTGTATTCAGTTTATTTACATCTCTCCAGCCAAAGGCTGACTCTCCAAAGGTTACTCTGCCTGTAGCAGTTATCAAAAGGGAACACACTTTCAGCATAAGAAATCAAATTGCATGTTCAACAGAAAAGTCGTTACCAGATGAACAAAATAGTACATCGACAAGTTACAATAGATGAGTGGATAAATGGGTAAATATTCTACGAGCACCATTAGTTCAACCATCACCACCACCATCACCTCCACCATCACCATCCCTCCTATTCCATCACCACACCACCACCACCCATCACTTCCACCAAACCCATCACCACCACCTCTCCCACTCCATCACTCTCCCCCACACCCATCACCACCACCTCTCCCACACCATCACTACCCCCACCATCAACCTCCACCACCCACCACTTCCCCCACACCCATCATCACTGGAAATCAAGGTTTGTGATGATCGAAAGTTGTATTGTTGTAGATTTTCGCCCTTTCAGCGTGCGGACAACCGCCTTTAGCCCAATTGCGGCCGCGTGCACCCACCGAACGTGGCAATCGAGTCACAGCTTCCGGATCAACGCCGAAACCCAGCTCCAGGTGTTTTTAACACACCATAAACCAGCCAACTCTTTTGTCCACGCGCTACAGGGTCGATTGTCGATGTACCTAATTATTCGCACGGACAGAAATACCGGGAGTTTATACCTCGACGGGACCTGCACGAAAACTTCGGGATGACCGAAGGGGCTACGAGAGACCGAGCGGACTCCCTGGCCACCCTCGTTCTGACTCACTAGGTCCTGGTTCAGGTTGGCGACCCTTGGTGTCTCCGTCTCGCTGGCTCGTTGCCAACGCTGCAGCAGCTTCGAATGGCTGCTTGGTGCTCATGGGCCTTGCGACCGCCCGACTCTCCACTGCTGTCTGGCTGCACTCCAAGGCTTCTCCCACGAGCTACTGCTCCAGCGATCTCGACCCACCAACCCCACGACGACACTTCACTTCCTCCAACTCTCAACCGGCTCTCTCTCTCTCTCTCTCACGCGCCCTCTTCTGGCGAGTGAACGCGGCTTTTTTATCGCCCCCATGGGGAGGGGCCGCGGTGGGCTTTTTCCACCCGAAATCAGCCCCCTCCTCGTCTTCACCTTTGAATCCTCATTCAGGCGGGATCCGCCCCGATCAAAGGCGAAGGTGGTCGATGAATTGCTCTGGTTGTTGTTATTGTCGTTGTTGTTGTTTAATATAAAAGATAGGGACAGAATAACGGCTAACTGAAGATGCACAGCCCGGCACACGAATAATTGCCGTTATACATTGGTGGGGAAATCTAACCTGGAACACACACTTATCGACATAACTGATCTTCGGGGAACCTGAATGGTGATCTGTGAATTTCCACAACCGTAACAGTATATACATATGGACAATGTTGTTAAGTCATTTAGTCGGCCAGAAATGGGTGTCTGAGCAGTTGGGCGGCCAGAAATTAACTTCGGCGCCGCCCAAGTGAGCCCGATGGATGGAAAACACCGTAATGTAAAAGGGCAATGACAATTGCAAATTGGGGAAATCAGATTCCTGTTAAACAAGAAACGAAAGCACAACATATGTCCTGCACTTGCAAGTGCATAGTTATGAGCCAAAAGGGTGTATTCAGACATGGGAACTTCACATGAGTAATTATAATTAAAAAGTTATTGGTTCACGAGTCAGTAAGTGATCACTATATTCATCATGGGTGTGTGTTGGGTAGTCGATCTCGTCGAAAATTTTTTTTTTGAAATTTGTTCTCCCCTTATTATCACTTTTTCCGTCGATATGTTTGTCTGTCTGTCTGTCTGTCCCTCTGTTCGGTCCAGTGCTCCGTTAATACAATGGCGATTTCGATGAAACTTGGTTGGTAGGTTCATACCATTACCTCGTGTGCAAATGAGAACCGTTGCGATGGACACCACCGTTGCCTAGCAACGGGATTTTGAAAAAAATTTAAAATCATAAAAAATTTATTTTTTCGAAAATCAAAAATCGGGCCACGAGCGACTGTGGGCAGTACATTTAGCCATATTGTCAAAAATTTCCAGCCGGATCCTATGAAAACTGTCAGAGAAGATAGACTTTGAATGAACCCTGGTCGAAAACAATACAAAAACGAAGTTCGTTATATCTCAGAGACTATGAGTCAGATATACATGAAACTGGTATGGTGGGTTCATGGTATGGCCTAGTTTTGTGTGAGAAAGAACCGTTGCTATGGACCCCTCCGTTGCCGAGCAACGGCCGAAAAACCTATAAATGTGGGGGTATTTTAACAAAATAATCTGCAGCATTAACCCTTGAAGCTGGAATCATGAATTTTCTTTTCCTTAATCCTCAGGTCATTCCCCCATCGAACGGGCCCATCGTGTCGGGTTCTATTGGGTAGGCGACTACCCATGTCCGCCTACCGGCTTGTCTGTCTGTCTGTCTGTCTGTCCCGAGCGTATCTCGGTGGGATTTGATCCGATCTTGATAAAATTAGGGTGCGAGGTTTGTATCATGATCTGGTTGTGTTTTCTGGAGAATGGGCATGCTGCGCCCATTATGTGCGGAGGCACGCCCAAAAAACGTGATTTTAGGGGGTAGCCGTTTTCAAGTTACATCTTCTCCGAGGGGGTTTGTCGAATCTGGCAGGGGTTTCGGTATTTGGTTAGCCCAATGGCACCTGCATAGCCCCAGGGAGCTGGATTTTTCATTTTCATCCCAAGGTCAAGGTCACAAGGTCACAAACTTATAAAATGTCAAAAAAATCAATAAATTGGGCATCGAGCTCCTTGGGTTTTCAACTGTTTCGAATGAAAGTTGGTATGCAGGTTGTGCTCTTCGAGTACAACAACTTTCATCATTGACGTTTTTCCCGATTCCCGCCAGTTTTCCCATGGCGTCCCATCGAAGGTCAAAAAATAAGAAAGTTGAACCGTGTACATTGCTCGTGAACCATCGCCGTCTCCAGGCTTGTCCATTTTAATTTTTCAAATCGGGTGTAGGCGTGGTTTCACTCGGCAAGAAACTTCTAGAAGGGAATTTTACAAATCGGGTGTGGGCGTGGTTTCACTCAGCAAGAAACTTCTAGAATGGAATTTTACAAATCGGGTGTAGGCGTGGTTTCACTCGGCAAGAAACTTCTAGAATGGAATTTTACAAATCGGGTGTGGGCGTGGTTTCACTCGGCAAGAAACTTCTAGAAGGGAATTTTACAAATCGGGTGTGGGCGTGGTTTCACTCGGCAAGAAACTTCGAGCATGGAATTTTACAAATCGGGTGTGGGCGTGGTTTTACTCGGCAAGAAACTTCTAGAATGGAATTTTACAAGTCGGGTGTGGGCGTGGTTTCACTCGGCAAGAAACTTCTAGAAGGGAATTTTACAAATCGGGTGTGGGCGTGGTTTCACTCGGCAAGAAACTTCTAGAATGGAATTTTACAAATCGGGTGTGGGCGTGGTTTCACTCGGCAAGAAACTTCTAGAATGGAATTTTACAAATCGGGTGTGGGCGTGGTTTCACTCGGCAAGAAACTTCTAGAATGGAATTTTACAAATCGGGTGTGGGCGTGGTTTTACTCGGCAAGAAACTTCTAGAATGGAATTTTACAAATCGGGTGTGGGCGTGGTTTTACTCGGCAAGAAACTTCTAGAATGGAATTTTACAAATCGGGTGTGGGCATGGTTTCACTCGGCAAGAAACTTCTAGAATGGAATTTTACAAATCGGGTGTGGGCGTGGTTTCACTCGGCAAGAAACTTCTAGAATGGAATTTTACAAATCGGGTGTGGGCATGGTTTCACTCGGCAAGAAACTTCTAGAATGGAATTTTACAAATCGGGTGTGGGCATGGTTTCACTCGGCAAGAAACTTCTAGAATGGAATTTTACAAATCGGGTGTGGGCGTGGTTTCACTCGGCAAGAAACTTCTAGAATGGAATTTTGCAAATCGGGTGTGGGCGTGGTTTCACTCGGCAAGAAACTTCTAGAATGGAATTTTGCAAATCGGGTGTGGGCGTGGTTTCACTCGGCAAGAAACTTCTAGAATGGAATTTTACAAATCGGATGTGGGCGTGGTTTCACTCGGACAGGCCTTGGAGATGAGGGGTGATGTGCTTGTTTGGTGGAGGAAACGCTGCAGCTCCCCGTGTTTGCAGAGAATGTGTTTATTTTTAAAAACACACTTATCATGGATTATTCACACTCCGTTTTTAATATGAAATATGTTCATGAGGGAGTGGATATTCATTTAATAGGCGAAGCAACTGGCCAATGTTCGTCGGTGTTTCTCCCTTTTCTGAGTGTTTAACGATGTCGAATTTCACTTTATTTCTTAATTTCTTAATAATTTATGGGAGATGCGTCGTAAACACGAAACGTCGAACGTCGAGACCGTCATACCCCGAGGATTGCCTGTATAATACAACAAATATAGACTAAATGCCATATTTATAATCAAGATGGTGGCCACAAGGGGGCGCGGATATTTGGGGTACATTTTTTTTTAAGATCCCCAGGGGTTGTGGTATCCCTGTTCAAAGTTTCATGCTTTCTGCAAAAACTGAGCTATTCTGGTGAAAATCCTGCCTCAGCTGCTGAACTACACCCAGACTTTAGTCCCGTGAACTTATGCCATCGAGCAGCATCCGGAGGTGAGTCAGTCAGTCAGTGAGTCCGTAAATACTTCAGCCATTATTGCTTGAACCAAACACACAATCTTGATGAAACTTGACAACAAGCTTCATATCTGATGCCGAACAAAGGTGTATTGACCGCATCGAAATCTGCGATCATTAAGGGGGTCTACGGGGGGGGGGGGGTTCACGCTCCCCTCCCCCTTCCACAAAGTAGGTATTTGCTCTCTTCTCCGAAACTATATATATTTGTTATTTTATGGGAACAATACCCAAGGGACAATATCGCTTCCTCCCGTGAGCACAACAATGGCTGAAACAATTCCAACGATTCTATGCCGTTCGGTGAAATTGACGGTGAGAGAAAGAATCGTGTAATTTGTCGATCTTGTGATCTGCAGGGTTGGTATTGCGGCATCGTTATCACTTGTTCATTCTGTAAACACTGGAGAGTAAAAGGTCCAACTTTTAGAAACTTAACCCTTCACCCCATATTGGCCTTTCGATCGTATTGTTTTGGCAGAACATATCATTATTGGGAACGAGAAAAGCTGTTTTTCTGGTGGAACAGTTGAATTTCTCACCATTGTGGAACTCGATTCTGGAGGGCAGTCGAAACATTTATTTATTTATTTAGAAATAATTATTTATTTCACAGCGTATTGTTGGAACAAATTCAAATCACTTTACATTGAACAATGCGATGACTTTCACGATTGATGAAACAGAGGGAATGTTGATGGAAAATTTAAAAATCAGAACTTATCACGTTTTGAGACTAAATCCTTCATATAAATCACACACACACACACACGCACAAACATCCGTTTTTTTTTCTCCGCTGATCATAATTTGATATTTAGACACCGCCATGTTAACTTATGAAGCCTGGCTTCATGTTTTTAGAGATTTGGTGACCGGGAAGATGTAAATTGCTCATTTTGAGATGTTCAGCTCCATCTCAGACGGTAATGTTTGAACCGTACCGTGTGTCTCGCCTTTTTGGAATCGCACCTCAAATTGCTTTGTTTCAAATTTATTCGATTTTCGTGAAGATCCCAATTCAGATCTGGATGTGAGGATTTTTAAAGGGATTCGTCAGCATTTAAAAGCAAGGCTAAAAACGATGAACAGAACAACGAGAACAAGCCAATTTGATCTTGGTCCAAGTCCGGATGCACAAAAGGCCTGTCAATGGCAAAGAAAACTTCAACTGTTCAGCTTTTCTCGACCCGGCAAACATAAGAGGGCAAATATTTTAAAATTATTTTATTCCTTGTTATTCTTTTGTAATCAACGTCCATTCTCATGGATGAGTGTTTGCTCAAAAAAGTGTTTCATTGATCCATGTTACTTGGAAGATATTTCCACAACTTTGTCAAAAACTATTCACCTTTCCAGGTGTCGGGTCTGGGAAACTCAAAGATGAAGCTGTTAGGGTTTTCATAAACGTACAAATCTCGTAAAGCTCGTAAAATCAAAAGAATAAAAAAAAACCCATCCAAAGGAATCCAAGCAGTACAAGCTTATTATTATATTATATGTATATATATATATATATATATATATATATATATATATATATATATATATATATATATATATATATATATATCTTCTTCTTTCGGCTGCTCCCGTTAGGGGTCGCCACAGCAGATCATCCGTATGATCCGCATAGTGATTTGGCACATGTTTTACGCCGGATGCCCTTCCTGACGCAACCCTGGTCGCCTCTTACGACACAGGGATATGGTACACCTATTTTAACTGGGGTATACACCGGCCCAGTATACTGGTACTCATTTCACCGACCTCGGTAGGATGACAGGTTGAGTCAACCCCCTGGTGAATTAATTCAGTGGCCCAACTCAGGACCTTTTGGATCCCAAGCCGCTGCCCGAACCACTGCGCCAACACCAGGCTCATATATAATATAATATATATATATATGTATATATATATATATATATATATATATGTATATATATATGTATATGTCATACACACAGCTCTGTGTGGAGTCTAAGCTATCTGGAGAGGGCAATTTCGTTCCGATTGGACATATCTTAGTCCAGTTGTTGTGAAAATGTCTATAATTGGGTCATGACCCTAAAATTAGGGCAAGGTTAAATTGTTTTTTTTTGGTCAATAATAAAACACGTAAAGATGGGATATACGAAGAAGACAGCCAGAATGAGGTTTCATTATACGCCTATAATATGCGCAGGTGGTGTAAGAATAGCTGGACATCAACACCGTTTGACCCGTTCAGCCCTTTCGGAGTCTATAGCGGACATAATGGGTGAATTATGGTATGTGTGTCAGATGATGATGAGATGAGATGATGATGATAATGATTAAGTATGATGCTGATGATGATCATGATGATACAATGTTTCTTGTTACATTTTTTGTGTCAAATGCACCTTCTGAGGTCGTTCAGCATCTGCAGAAGAGGGCTTTACATTGCAGATGCTGTTTCCTCAGAGTGGCGTTATGCCTCTCAGCGGTGACGGTCTGTCCACGACAGACGTAATGACGTTAGCGAATGATCGATGATGTTATGACCTCATTACGCCTCAGCAGTGACGTCACACGTCGCTGTGCAAACAAATGTAAAAATTAGAATATCGCCAAAAATTCCCATACCTGTCCGTCTGGCACTATCTCACATCGCCTATGATGTACATTAGACTACAGAGCAACCGCATGCCGAAAGTGGCAACAATCCGTTCAGCCATTTCGGAGTCTATATATATCTATAGCAGACATAATCGGTGAATTATAGTATGACTAGTATAAAAGCCTGTCAAAAATGACGGGTTAGAATAATTTAATTTGAAATATTCAAGGAGATTGGAAATGCTCTGTGATGTTTCAGAGCAACAAAAAGCGTTATTTTAAAATGCTGCATGTCTAAATGTGACCCAATTTTCTTTATCTTCTGGGACGTTTCGTTTCGATGGTACATCCTTGTTAACATGCCAAAGTCTGAAGCCTCAGCCTCGTTTCAGGTGTTTTTATCTTCTTTATTTATTTGACATCCGATGGACGGAAATCAAACTCATTTCACTCTTCGCAAGTTGCTCATCATGTGCAGCAAATGTCACCTCCCTTCACTTTGTATTTATTGTTATTTTTAAAACCGTTTCTGTACACCACCCTTGAGAGTTGGTTTTAAGGCACCGTCAACAATTCCAATAGAAGAGACGCAATTACTCTTATAAAAAATATTTTTCGAGTTTTTTATCCTGAAAAATAGACGATAGTGAACACATCGTCGTGTTAAAATATTGGCCTTAAAAAACCCTACTCAAATCGTCCTTGTGAAGGGAGAGACAAATACACAAATATACACTGTGTTTTATATCGGTAGATAGAGTACACATTCTGGCTGCTCGGTGTTGCTGGCATACTTGGGTGTCTCAGCGTCTGAGAGGCATTTGTCTTTTACTCTTGCCAGAGGAGATGGCATTGGATTTGGGTTTGTTTGTTACTTGCAAAATTGAAGATTTTCAAGTACTAGTTCGTGGCCGTACGTGCAAAAAAAACAAACACAAAAAACCTTTCAAACCGCGAGCCAGAAACAACAACCACACAGGCCGTTCCTTCACTCTCGCATGCCCGTACGTGCCTGGTCCGGAAGTTCGCATATCGCAGTTACGATTATTCGCAATTTAGTTTTAATGGCCAATTATTCAATTAGCGCCAACGTATTTTTCCTTTTCGCAATATAATCGCAAGGAAAAACACAAAGAGAAGAGAATAGAAAAAAAGAAAAAGAAAAAAACAGACGTGCAAATTTTTTTTTAATAATAATAATAAAAAAAAACTTTAAAACAATCACACAGGCCGTTCCTTCGCTCTCATAAACGACGACTGGATTGGGGCATTGTGTTTATCTATAAATGCGCATAAGAAATCGTGAAATTATTAGAATACACGAAGTCATCACTTTCCGGAAGTCCGAATGTTGTAACCCGTAATGGTAACGCGGCTGAGGTTCTCTTCCCCATCGGCCACGCCCACGCGGCAACGTGTCTTCTCATTGGTTGGTAAATAAATGGCGGTAACTTGGGAACGGCTTGTCCAATTAATATCAAACCTTGAAAAGGCACATCCACAGGGCCTCAGCAATATACCTGGCAAGATTCAATTAGATCGGACCAGTGGTTGTCGAGAAACAGCGGTCAAACACGCGCGCATGCACACACACACACACACACACACACACACACACACACACACACACACACACACACACACACACACACACACACACACACACACACACACACACACACACTGCTGGAATTATAGATAGATGATTCTTCGTGAAGCATCAAAAATATGCATCGAAGTTACATTTGTGGGTGGAGTCTCGGCAGCTGTCCAATCAGACACGAACAAGTGTATTATTATATTATATTGTTGCGGGGCCGGGACGTCGGCCGCGTGCACGACCACCAGATGGAGCAGTGGAGTCTGCTCGACCGATCGTCCGGAATTCAGATCGTCGCCCCGGATAAGTCCAGAGTCGACGGTCCTTTGCTTTGGACCGTGAAGCGTCAATATTTCCACCACGTGGTACAGGGTTATTCGCCAAATCTCAAAATACCTAGAGACCATGTGGCGATCTACCGAGTCTTCACACCCTCGACGGAACTCGTACGGAAACGAGCCGCTTGGCGCGCTCGTTCCGTGTGCGATTCTGAGCGGTTTAATCGCCGAGAAATGTCTGTCGAGATGTCTCCTTATGGCGGCACAACGGCCTTGCTAATTTTCCCCAGCACACGACACGCTCAGTCAATGAAAGAAGGGACATGAACAAACTGAAACATTTAACAATCGGGGTTTATTTACAATAGGGAAAGGGGGAACACAGAGCACAATTAAACCGACTAAAGCAAGGCAATGAAATGCAGCGAGAAAGCACTTATAAAGTTCACTACTTATGGACGAGCACACGGACACACACACACACACGCACACCCAAAGAATTGGACCGAAAGGCCTTCATTTGGACCTCTAGCCCGGAGGACAGTCGGCTGAAGATCAAGGTAGCTGGCTGGCTACCTGGCCGCGAGCGCGCGGCTGGGCGTCCCACTCCTTCCCGGGGAGGGGGGGGGAGGCTCTGGTCGCCGAAGGAAGGGCCAGAACAGCCGAACCCGGCTGAGGTGAGACGAGGTGGTGTCCAAGCTCGCGACCATGTGGAGGAGGAGGAAGAAGATGACGGCGACGACCAAGTCTAGCCAGGCAGACTCTTCCTTGTGAGGATCCTCTGCTCATTTATATCCTCCCGGCGCGCCCGCTCAGGCAGACATTCGTTTCGCCATTTTCTAGGCGTGGCTCAACCCTTCCCCTACTTGGCGCTTTGCCAAGCGAATTGGTGGGTGGGGGCTCAACCTTTCCCCCAGTAAGCGCGTGGAGGACGCCGGGAGCTGATGGTTTCTGCTTGGTGTTCGGCGGGTGGGAGTTGACCTCTCCCTTAGAAAGTGCGCGAGGGATGCCGGGAGCTGAGGGTTTCTGCTTGTTGTTTCATTCAGAGCTGGAGAGGTGCGCTTTGTTGTTGTAGTTGAAATGACAAGAAATCCTACTGCCAAAACAAATCGCAGCGCAAATACATTGATTTACCCATTAGACAAGGGAAAGGAAGCTATCTATAAACCCAACCAAATCTGAGCTCAAGGACCTGAATGTTGAGTGTGCTCATGGCTTCCAGATTCGCAACAATATATCACATATTCACGGGTGGGCCTTTCGGCCTCACCACGATCGTGCCAATCGGAGGGTAGACCGGGCGATCGCACCTCGCCGCAGGTCGACTCCGGACATGGGCCACTTAAGCGACCCGTTCCGTACTATCGGGATAACCGAGCGGTGTTATCGTCGACCTCGACGGTTCCGATTAATTATCGGGCGTATTTAGCCCAAGACCAACCCTTTACGTGAAGCAAGATGGAGATTCAATTAAAGAAAAGACGAATCGAAACGGGAAAACAGTTCAACATAAGGCACATTTATTCCATGGCACACGGAAAGCACACATGTACAATTACAACAATTATGCACCAAAAGCAATTGCAACAAAAGAAACACAACAATGCAGATCTACTACCGACTACGCGAGCACACGGCAACACTTACACAGTTTTACTTCACAGACGGCGCCGACAACTCATTTACTCAAAAGCAAAAAAAAGGGCCACCCTCAACGACAAGGGGACAGACGGGCCTGTGGGCCGCGAGACCGGGTGGAGCCTATCCGTCTTGTGATGAGCCGCAAATGTGGCGGCGGTGCCCCGACTCCGCGCTCCTTCGCGGGTTTTGTTGGCACTCCTTGGAGTGGGGTGGGAACGGGCCCCCTTTTCGCACTATCTCAAGGGGGAAAAAGGGGGGAATTGTTGATGCTCTGGGGAAAGAGGATAGCTGGCTTGGGTCCCGCGACGAGCGACTCCACTGCGACCTCGACTGCACTCCCGGCTTCCCCTCTCTGCAGCTCCCCGACAGACTCCGAACCCCGACAGACTCCGACCTCCGACAGACTAACTCTCCTCCAGACCCGACTTGACTGCTGCTGCCACACGCTGCCGCTGTCACACTTCTCCAACTCGCCCGAGCCCAAAACTGACTAAATTCGCCCCGCGCTCGGCGCTTTATAGTACGGCAGGAGAACCCATATGCAAATTTCTGGATCAGAATGAGCTCGGGGGTGGAGCCACGCTCGCCAATTGGACGGAGAAAAAGGGGCGTGAATCTCCCCTGATCCTCGAATTTGCATATATCGATTCTACTCCGACGCGCCTAGAGGCGGGGCCAAACCGCCCCGCGCTTGCTGATTGGACGGATCAGAAGTGGGCGTGTATCATTCCTGATCCGACTTCTCCTCGGAAAGGCCGCACTTTGTACCCGCGGCTCGGCGCGCGCCCTGTACGAGTCCAGGACAGCCTGACGCTCGGTGCCCACAAGCGGTGCGGGAATGGCCGCAGAAGGAGAGGCGAAGGTGGTGGAGGGTCTAAAGTGGCGGTCCCTGGCCATGGTGACGCTTGGAATGGCGGTGATGCGATGTTTGCGGGAGCGAGCTGTAAAGGTAAAGGTCGTGGCTGTTGGCGTTGTTGTGGTTGTGAAGCGGCGTTGCGGTTGGTGGTTGTTGTGTGATGGCGGTTGAGACGTGGTTGGTTCAAAATAAAGATAGAACAGAAAAACGGCTATCTTAAAGGGTCGCAGCCCGAATGAATCACATTTATTCCCTCTTAACAACGGGTTTGGGGCGAACTACACATGTACTTACAGAGATATCTCACCTACGGGACCTGAATGGTGTTTTGCGAATTTCCTCAACCGTAACAATATATTGATTCATTAATTCTGAATCCTCATGCCCCACCAAAATATTGCCACGCCCCACCTTGAGAAACACTGGTGTGGAGTCTTGGCCATCTGGAGAGGATAATTTCGTTCCAATTGGACATATTTTAGTCAAATTATTGTGAAAATGTTAAAATGTCTAAAATGGGGTCATGACCTTAAAATTTGGTCAAGGTCAAATAAAATTATGTCAACTTTTTATGCCATGATTGATGCAAAATTTTATTCCGAAAGTCGCAGCCGGCTCCGAAATACAGCTCGGAAATTATGAATGCAGGAAGAAATTTTTTTTAATTTCCACATGGTGGTTTATTACTCTTAAGCGTCGAATAAACTCTGTGGTGCCATTAAAAATTGGGGCTGCTAATTGTAGAAGCAAACCCTGCAACAGCTTTAAGCCTTCCCCTATTCTATAGAGTCATGAGAAGGAGGCATAATAATAATAATGATAATAATAGCTCAGTTTTAAGGAACCTCGAATGTCGGAGCAAAATGAGGCGACATCAGGCCCAGCAAATCCTCTGCTCGTCTTAATAACAACTTATTGTTGTTTGTCTGTGCTCTCTCCCTTTTAAATGCCAAGCACCAAGCAAGAAAGTACCATGTACATTTATAAAGTCTGTGATATGAGTCAGCCAGCATTTGAACCAATGACCTCCCAGCCCCAGAGCAGACACTCAAACCATGTTGTGGTTTCCCGCCGGCACGTCGCCACGAGCATGACCCTCGATGAAGCAGTGGGGCCGTCTCGGCTCGATCGCCCGGAATTTACAGATCGACGGTCCGGGTAAGCCCAAGTCGACGGGTCCTGGTTATTTTGGATCGAAATATGCCGAGATCGAGATCGATCTGCCAATGGGCAGATCACGTGGGGTAGGGTTAATTGCCAACTTTAACCGACCTAAGTACCCACGTGATCCAGCTACCGGAGTACTTCACCCTCGGCGGAACTCGTACGGAAGCGAGACGACTAAGCGGCCCGTTCCGTTTGCGTCGCCGAGCGGTGATATCGCCGAATTCTGCCGGCCCGATTATCTTGTGACCCTGGCAATGCTCGACTCATCCCTCACACGCACGACATGCTCAGCCAATGAAGGAAACGACACGACGAGCTGAGTACATTTAACAATTGGGGTTTTTATTGCAAATAATGAGGGAATTGTTCGGGAGCATGCAAGGGAAGATTTGTACCGAATAAAAGAAATGCAAATAACATACAGCACAGGCACTTAACAATTCACTACTTCCAAGACGGGCGCCACAAACAGACACACGCACACCCAGACAGAAATGGATTCCCTGGGTCTTTAATGGGACCTCCAGCCCGGAGGACAGTCGGGCTGAGGGTCAGGGTAGCTGGCTACCTGGCCACGAGCGCGCAGCTGGAAGTCCCCTGGTCGTGAGACTGGTGTCGCCGTCCCAGCCAGACGGAAGGCGACGACGCGAAGGTCTGGGGCCGGGACGAAGTCGTTTCAGAAGCCAAGGTGATGAGCCGGGCAGAGAAGAAACGGGAGAAGACAAGCAGGAAACGAACGACGACGAAAATCTCCTCAGAATACACCTTATATTGCCCCCTCCCGCTCAACGAACCCTCCTCTCCTCCCCACTCGCCCTCCCATTGGACCCGAGGCCCCATGTTACTCCTCGTCCGCTCCCTATTGCACAGGCGCGCGGTGGGCGGGGCAATCTCCCCCTTGGGCAGAGTCTCCAGCGGGGGGGGGGTATTCGTGGCCCCGCCTTAGGCCTCTCCTCAGACCGCGTGGTTAATGGCGACGGTGCTGGGTCGGAGGTGGAGCGCTAAAGACGCCGGCTCCCAGCCGATTGGCCACGGTGGCGTGGTGACATTCGTGAAGCGAGGGCGATGCGGTGCGGTCGACGGTGGAGTCGATGATGTAGTTGGTGGTGTAAAAAATAACTAAAAGAAAACCTAACTATTAATACAACTTCACAGCGCAGGAACATTTAATTACCCATTGAATCAGGGTCGGGACCCTAACTGGCAACATGTACTTACCGATATAGGCTGAGCTAAAGGACCTGAATGTTGAGTGCGATAGCTTTCCAAATCCACAACAATATCAACTAGAACGGGCACTCATAGAGCGCATACCTTCGCCGCCACTACTTTTTTTGTTCTTGGTATGAGTGTGGGGAACTGGTTTCATATGAATGGTCTTATGACACAAACCACATATCTATAATGTCATGACACCCCCCCCGACTTCCGGGGGCTACGGACTAAACAACAATCAACTCACGTCGTTTTGGCGAGTCTTCACTCGCAAGCTCGGTGAATACAACGTTTCAACAAGAGAAGGTAATCTCGTTTGATGCTGGTTTCATGCAAATCGAATAAGAATTGACTGAGTTATGCCATAAACCGCATATTTTTCAAGGGCATGACCCCCCCCCCGACATTTTACCCCAACCCGTGACATGTGTTATGACGTCATTGTGTCACAAGATTGGGCATTAAATTCTGAACATTTTGGTGCTGGGTTCATGTAAAGCGGACAAGAATTGACCGCTTTATGACAAAAACTGCATATTTTTCAAGGTCGTGACCCCCCCTGACCTTTGACCCCTAACCGGTAACAAGAGTATGGGCGTCATTGTGTCATATTGCATATCACAAGATGAGGCGTTGAATTCTGAACATTTTGGCGTTAGTTGCATGCACATTGAATAAAAATTGACCGTGTTATCGTAAAAAGACGATTTTGACCTTTTCGTGACCTTGACCTTTGACCCGAACGATCCCAAAATATAATCGAATGCTTCCTGGCTAATAACCAATCATCCCACCAAATTTCATGCAATTCGGTTTAATACTTTTTGAGTTATACGAATCACAAGATTACAAATAAATAAATAAATAAATACACGCAGACCAAAACATAACCTTTCGCAGAATGCGAAGGTAACTAGAGGGGGGGAGCACTCCGTAGAGTGCAAAACCTCTGCCGCCAATACTGCGAGGTCACTCAAGTGAACCTGATATCCTATTCATTCAATTTGACATCAACAGTGCTCACAGAGTTATAGTTTGCAACTTTCCCTTTTACTTTTAACTTTTACATACTCGATTAATTCGTCATAACTAGATTCCTTGAGACAGAAATTGATTTTACGTGGGTATATCCACCTGAAGTTCGAAAATCAGCCGCAATTAAAATTTTGGCATGTTTTTTTGTTGGAAATCACTTAAAACATGTAGAAATACAAAAAAAATTCAAATATTTTTTCAAATTGGCCGCCATAGCGGCCATATTGGATTTTGGACCAAGTCCAAAATCTAATGGCATGATCCTTGGACCAGACCGAAACCCCCCACCAAGTTTCATCGAAATCCGTCGAGGAGTTTTTCCGTAATACTGTTCACAAACAAACAAACAAACAAACAAACAAACAAACAGAAAGGGGTGAAAACAGTAACCTCCATCCATCTTTGATGGCGGAGGTTAACAAGATATGATATATGATTCATATTATTTTCCGTTTGAGATAGCCCTTCCCTCATGTCTGGCGGGTTTATGGGACAAAATGCGTTGCGAGGGTTTTTAAGCAGGTCTTTGTTCACATTTTTTATCCTTTATTTGACTTTACTTCACACACCAACCTTCTCTATCATGCAGGCATGCAGGCCACAGCAATAAGTCGCTCATTTGCTTAATGTGTTTGTTTACTTCATCATTAGAACATCATCCCATCAAAATATGTTTCCTCAATTATGTGAAACTTTATCAGATTGATTGAAATTTAGTGTTTCTGAGTTGAGGTCATGAAAGTCCCCAGTGGGAAGTTTAAATTTAGACGTTTTGGGGGGGGGTGGGAGAAGGTGTGTTTGTTGACTTTATCAATAAAACACCATGTTTCGTCATTGATGTGAAACCTTGGCAGATTTCATGAAACTTAATGGTTTTGAGTTGGGTCTTATAAGACCGCAGCATCAACAAGGTTAAAGATTTGGTCATAAAATATGTTGGTAGGATTAGAGTTGGTATATTCATCAATTTAAATCAACATCAATTTAAAGATTAGCCTGGTGTTGGCGCAGTGGTTAGGGCAGCAGCTTGGGATCCAAAAGGTCCTGAGTTCAAGCCCCGTTGGGCCACTGCATTAATACACCAGAGGGTTGACTCAGCCTGTCATCCTTCCGAGGTCGGCAAAGTGAGTACCAGTGCACTGGGCCGCTGTATACCCTGGTTAAAATAGGTGTACCTTATCCCTGTGTCGTAAGAGGCGACCAGGGTTGCATCAGGAAGGGCATCCGGCGTAAAACCTGTGCCAAATCACGATGCGGATCATACGGATGATCCGCTGTGGCGACCCCTAACGGGAGCTGTCAACGGGACCCCTAACGGGAGAAAGAAGAAGAAGAAGATATTCATTAATTTAAATGGTATGCATGGGTGGTGTATTTCGAGACTGTAGTCAAGGATAAATCCAAATGGAATCGCGATTTAGGAGGTAAAACTGGACAAGGCAGCTGGGTGTTTGACTGGTGTTCCAAGCAGGGTCAAAGTTTGCTCTTTTCAGACTCAGCAATTACGGAATAAAGTTCGGCAAATAAAAGCCATGGGATGAAGGGAAGTCTTGCCCACTGTGATTCAGCCTGCGAGGGGAAATTTGAGATGCTTTATGAAAGCAAAAGCCTTTCCACCATAGGTCACACATTTGCACTTTACCGGCCCTGCACCGAGAAGGCAAAAAGTTTCTGCCAAATAGCAAACCTCAAAATATCCTGCAGGCATTCAAGTGTGTGCTTTGCCTGACTGAGTGCACACAACAAACATATATGGTCTCCAGGGTCTCTGCTTTGGTGCAAGGGATTTAGTGGGAAGTACAGTCTATACTCTATAGGAAGAGCTGTGACCTTTTCCCATACTGTTGCACCTTTCTTTGTCGTCAGTCGTCAGCTCCTGGGCTCCTGTCGTCAGCTCCTGGGCCTTGAGTTGCAGCCATAAAATTTTCTATGTTCCAGGCCATAACATCTCGTACTTTGAAGGCATGGGATGCTCTCAACGATACAGGAGCACCGACGAAGTAAACTATTGTGCTTGTTGCAATGAGAAAGCATAATGTGGCCTTTTTGGAGCTCCCATCTGACTATCTGAGCACATCGCTTGCAATCTTGGAATCATCGGTTCAATTCCCATCTTCCATTTATAATTGTGTCCCAATGTCGTTATAGTTTAAAGCTAAAGGTACACTGATGTCTCCCACTCCCATTGGTCCTGCAAGTAACGTGGATGTACACGAGCTTCTCATGACCACGATATCAATGCATGAAGTTTTATTTATTCACTCAAACATTTGCTGACATATTCCTTTTGTGGGAATTGAATTATATATTTCTTCACTCTTCTGCTTATGCATCACTCAAAGACAACAATGAACGCGATGGTGAGACATCTTCACCCGGCTGGTTAATACAGTTTGGTTGTGTCTATTTCCACACAGGATGCCACCAGATTCCTGCGTGCTGCCAACCAGCAGATTCGACACATTTACTGTTTCGATTGATCACAGTTATCCCCAATTTGAGTCTTCATCACAATGAAGCATAGGATATTCATTCATTTAGTGTGCCTGCTCGTTTGCATCATTGCTGGGAGGTGCAACTGTGCCATTGATGCAGGGATTTGGAATTTGTTCAGGATGCTGGCAATGGTTCACCTACTTTACACAAATAACACGACAGGATCTTTAACGTCCACCAACTGCTGCTGGTGGTGCTGGCAGACAGAACACACAGTTTAACGTCCTTCCAAAGGACTGTACACATATTGATGAAACACTTTGCTTGCAAAACACCAGGATGAGAGTTCATAGCTGAGCTGAGATTCGAACCCAGGAAAAACAGCTTTGAGCCAGGTATGTACAAACCTCTAACCCAGTGATTCTGAACCCTTCGTCTAACCCTCACAGCATCCGAGGTGTGGCCCATCTGGAAGGACTGGTTGGTTCCTTGCTGGTTTTTAGAATGAGCGCAAGCATTGACAACACACATCAAATCCCATCACAGTGGAAAAACATCGTCAGAGCGAATGACTCACAACTTTTATCTTTTATGACCCCAGGGCAAAGGGTGGGGTCATGACCCGAAAGTGGTGTGCTGTGACCCAAATCCTGCTTCTCGATTGGGCCACAGCGGCTTAGCCATGCCCTGCCAGGCTCTGGGACAGGAAAGTGTCACAGTCACCCATCCGGTTCGACACAGTTCGGAGCTCCTGACTCAACATAGTGCATGCTCCTCGAGCCGGCACCATGGTCCTGAATGTGCTCCGAGTGCAGTCTGAATGCCAAAGAGCAACGCACTTTCCCCGCCAACCACGGGTCCCCCTTAGAGCTAAAGTGCACACCCGGGCCCTGTACAAAACTCCCGGATCGCCCTTCCTGCGACTCCTCCTCGTCGCCCCTGTCTTGCTGTGGTCTGGCAACTGAACGCGGGTCGTATCAATTCTGCGTGCCCACCCGGGACATCCCCTGCGAGATGCGGTCGAGCTATTCACGTCTGTTGCTCGGCCCGTCATCGCGCTGTCCCGAGGACAGTCCTAGTCATGCAGCACTCCTCTGTATTGTGGCGAATCATAACGATGCAGTGGTACTCGGGGGTGCGGGAATATTTTTCCCGTGTGCAGGAGGCGTTTGTGGTTGGAGTGGTGAGGTTTGGTGAGCGAGGTGAGATGCCAGTTGGAAATTGGCGTGCAGATTTGAATGAAATAATAGCGCGATGCGTGTAGGTGTGTAGTGGAGGGAGTGTGGTGGTTCCAAGCCATGGGATGAATGGCGTGTGTGCTTGCATGCTTGTTTGTATCATTGCTAAAAGGAAAGGGTTGGAGTAGAAATCAGAATAGGAGATGGAGATAGTTAATTTACCTAACGAGGAGACCCACGCAACACACTTCGTCCCGTTAACCCACGAGACATGAGGGGAGGTCTAACTGCACGAAGACGAACAAAATAACTGCCTGGGGATCATTGTATGTTGGGTGCCATTTCCATGGACTCCAAGGCTTGGAGGCATGCGGGTTTGCAGAACAGCAACACTATATATGATTTAAAAACATAATTCTTGTTCTTCCAGCCAAATGTGAAAAGAGGCCGATTCCAGGAGTTCGCAGAAGTTAATCGGGTGGAAAAATGCCAATGATATCTGCTATCCTTGTGATGACCCCCAGAGACGAGGGTCTATGGGGGTCATCACAAGGATAGATGTGGCGTCTGAAAATGGTACAATTATTTTTTCAGAACCGTTTCCATGGTAACACCAAAAATTACTAAATTTGTTGTGACTCATATCGCTTTCTTACTGTAGAAGCTTGAAACGCAATTGTGGTGTTGAATAAAACCTGTGACCGTCCTCCACACAATGATGTCATTTATTGTCATTGTGAAGCGAATTTGCATGCAATTACGATGTCATAAGCATGCAAAATAGTCTTAATTTTTCACTGTTTATATATTCGCTGTGCATTTTGTGGTTGATCTTCACATCTCATTATTGTGCCATTTACAAGCAAATGTATCTAGATTTTATCAAAAATGGACATTTTATGGAGTGTAGGGTCTGGAAAATATTGATAAAGCCCAAGTTTGTTTAAGCCGGGTATAAATATTAATTATGCCAAGCAGCGCATCGTGCTTCCATGGCCTGCGTACACCAGTCAGACAGATCGTGATCGGTCGTTGGAAAGCACGCAATTCTTC
This sequence comes from Eptatretus burgeri, assembly GCF_056783735.1. Lineage (NCBI taxonomy): Eukaryota > Metazoa > Chordata > Myxini > Myxiniformes > Myxinidae > Eptatretus > Eptatretus burgeri. The sequence goes on along the minus strand of NC_140985.1, from coordinate 138,403 downwards.
CATCTGTATAGAAACATCGAATTCCTCACCTGGCCTCGCCTTAATGCCGGTCAGATATTTTCCAACCTTACTCTGTCTACCTTTATTTTGACACTCACTTCCTCCACAGTGCACGTTTTACACGATGGACAGTCAGTACTTGCGAAGGTAGATGCCACACAATGAGGCTCAGATCCAGTCGGGTTTGATGCAGACAATGGACCGCACTCAGTCAAGATGGAGACTCATCATGCGCATGCGCAAGAGCACCCCTCCACATGCATATCATTGCAGTACAAGAACCAATGTCTGATTGTCTCCTTGGTAACATGGCAACAGAGCTTTTATGGTAACATGGCAACACACGGTTATGAGGTGACCTCCATAGCTTCGACTCGTCATAAAATTCGCATCCAGACATTATCCACAAATCTCTCTCCGCTGAACTAACAGTTGCTGTGGTGAGCAACCATCGGTGATGAGGGTCGACTGCAAGCCGAGAGCCTTCAACATCTTGATCTATTTCTGGTGCAACGCTGTGATTTCCTCATCAGTCGTTATCTTGTACTCGAGGCATTGCTGCATTTCTCTGTTGCCGTTCATGTTGTCGTTGCATCTCTGCATCTTTTTTCCTGTTCCAACAACGCAAGACGCTCTCACTGTTGCCTCTCATGTTGTTGCTGTGTCCCTTCGTCTCTCTGCCGTTCCACCAACTCGAGGAACTCTTTCTGGGCATCCCGATTTTCCTGTTGCCAAATGCGTTGCGAGGGTTTTTCGGCAGGTCTTTGTTCACATTCTTTCTCCTTTATTTTACTTTACTTCACACACGAACCTTCTCTATCACGCAGGCATGCAGCCATTTGTTTCATGTGTTTGTTGACTTTTTCACTGAAACATCATCCCATCAAAATATGCTTCCTCAATGATGTGAAACTTTAATTGAAATAATTAATCAGGCACTGAATGAAAAAGAGACAAAGAGCACATGCTTATCACTCCGCCATACTTAAGACTTAAACACAGACAAGGGTACCCAGCAGATCATTCGGGGGGAGGAGAAGAGAAATCGTCTCGCTCACCAATTAGAAGTCGAACATCAAATAAAACGTCCTGAAATGTATGAGCGTGATTTGTCCGTTGGGCAAACGCTATCTCACGTGCATGAATGTGTCTTTGTTCAGACAAAAAGGAGCTTTCCATAAGAGATGGAATCTATTCTTTACCCTTCTCAACGCATCACATTTAGAATCCCACCAGACATGGGGCTAGGTCTATCCTGGACATGCATTTAGGGGAATAACTATCTGAGGACCTCGATGAGGAATGCATTCGTTGGATCGGATTCTGAAATCCGTAACAATACATAGACAGGGACAGTGGGAATCTCGTTTTTCCATTCATGCGCGTCACTACTTCGATGACGAGGCATTTGGCTCTTGAGTCCCGAGTCCATGAGCCTGGTCCGAGCCTCGAACGCCTGCTACTTGGCCCCACGAGGGAAGGATACCTCCGCTGAACCCTCGAGGCACCTGAAACATGTTATCAATCCATCCTGGTGCCACCAATGTGCACCTTTTCGTACAGACGCTACACCACGTACCTCATTTAAGACACCGTTCGGTGCCTAGACATGATGATGCCTACACGTTCGGCATCGTTCATGCCGGGTGGGGGTGGGGGGGTGGAGGAGTCGAACGCACCGATCGTCCCGACTGTCTAGACGCTTGATCCCACACAGAGAAATGCCGGGAGGCCCTAATGCGTGCCCCGTGGGAAAGCCGAGCATCCGGCTGTGACTGAGGTTCAGGCCGAGCATCCGGCTGTGATTGAGGTTCAGGCCGAGCGTCCTGCTTGGTGTGTTGACCTTGGCGGAGATGGGGAAGGGATGGCGACTCCCGCAGCTGCACCGTGTATTTCCGTCACACAGACCACATACATTGCTCTGGTCGTCCCTATCGATTTCAGCTCTTCCCCGTGGTCTGATCACACACTTCTTCTTTCTCACCTTCTTCAGCTGAAGTTGCTCAGCTGGTTGGACCACGGCCGACCGAGCGACGCATCTACTCGTAAGCGTCCAGCCGTACATCCTAATTGTGACGCAGCACGAGTCTGGAGTTGAGATGGGACCTTCGACTGATGCCTGTGGGTAGTCCGTGTACGCGTGGATCGCTTAAACTCTGAAAATCAGAGCGGTCTTCACAACCATAACAGAGATGAGCCTAAGGTCAGCTTGACTGAGGCGTAGTCCGTGGAGCATGGCAGCCGATTCCAGCGCCCAGACTCTACGCCAGCTCAGAGTAACGGTCGAGACAAGTGGAATGTTCTCGCTCTCAAACTTTCTTTTCACCCAGTCGAGGACATCCGGAGTGTCGTAATACCTTCGCTTCCTCGCATGCTCATCATGGGATGTCCCAAGGTGTTCGTTCGCTTTCCAGGGTTTGAACAGTCCTTCATATTAAAATATTCACAAAAAATTGGTTCCAGGTGGAAGCCATTTGGCCCATCAAAGCTGGGCCACATCGGTACCCCATTATTAACAATCAGTTTACCAAGTTAAATTCACTGCTGGTGGGGATGTCATGGTGGATTGGGGATAAGAGTGGGATATGTGAGACATTGGAGCGTTGCATTCAAAAAGCACGTGTTGCCACCATTCTTGAGACCCTCACCAATGCCTCCAATTCATTGCCACTCCAAGGACAGCTCAACTGGTGGGTGAAGGTCCAGGGTGGGAACATGTTTCCCATTGGAATCGTCATTTGCCGGAAGCAAAACTCAATATGGTGTCAAATATATTTGGCATCAACACCATGACATCACGATATGAGTTCAACAATACACCGGTGGAGATCCAGAAGGCCAAAAGAAAAACAACAATTTCCCTTCATTTGAGAGGTTCTCCTAATCATTCGTCATCATGCACTTCACAGCGACATTAAAATCAAGGATGAAGTACTTGTCCTTCCTGGAAATGACTCGGAACGGTCCCCGGTAAGGAGGTTGCTCTGAAAGTGTCATCACGTACAAAAACATGGGTACGAGATGAGAGATCTTTGGGCAGATGCGTGGAACTCTGCTGAGCTCTGGAAGGGATGTAATGAAACTCATTTATTGTCCTTCGCAGTCAGAGAGTTGGTGTATTTTCGTATGATGTAAGATCATTTTCACTGTCAATTAGCATTCCCACAGGAGTTTTATTCCTGATTCCCTGAACACTTCAAGTCATAAAAATCCATCCAATCAAAACTCAAATTTTGAAATGATAGATCAACGTGTGATGTCCACTCAGAATTGGTCATTCCATACTTGGAAACGGAACATTTGCACATCATTTGGATGAGAAGCCTTGAGCAACAATCTTCTTTCATTTGAGAGCATGTCCCAATCATTCCTCATCACGCACTTCACAGCAACATTTACAATGCAATGATGTGTTGCAGATGAAGTGCACCATGGGGGTCAACTGGACAGGCTCACGACGGAGGCCCCAGTGGCTTCCATCCCGAGCGGATGAGGAGTCTGACCCCCCATTTCGCATCGTTGGTATGAGCCTGCCCCGATCTCATACGATCTCTCCAAGAGAGCGACATGTCACGAGAAACCACAAACGCCAATTGCAACCCTCAACTCGGGCAGGATTCTCACGCCCAAAGTGGGTTTACCGTACGAGTGAATTAAACGTGGCAGATGCGGAATCGTGCCTGCAACAATGCGGTAGTTAATTTGGATGTGCGAACCAATGCTGCATGCTGCCTTACGTGGGCTTCCATTACCATTAGGAACTCAGACCAATATTGCCTACTGGGAATGCTATTCGGACCAACGCAATGCAGGATAAATCGGGACACAGTCAACACTTCAATAATTTATTCCACAGCAAGCAAGGGAATGTAAAGAGCAGAAAATGATGGGAGGGATGATTAAAGGAATGCAGAGGACAAATGCAAAGGAGAGCAAATGGTTCGGGGGGATTGTTACCTCAGAAAATGGTGATGGAAATCAAACATGAAATTAAAAGAGGTTGAACACATATAAAACACATGAGAAGCACATTATACACATATATATTTTCCCTTGCCCTTCACCGATCATACCCGACCCCGGAGTACTTATAAACAATCACTTAACACACCTGTCACCACCATACTCTTCACCAAAGTCAGTCGGGCCAGCTTCCACACAGGGTGGGGGAGCCTGGACCCCCATCAGCTGTGTAGGAAAGGCCATTTTGTCTCTCGGTGTTTGTCTCGTCTCATCTCCGGTGACATTGTTTCCTCTCGGGGGCACCCACAACGTAGGGAAGATGCCATCCAGCGTGGTATTTCCCTGGGCTCGCTCCATCAGCTTAGAATCGAGAAGAGCTTTATAAACGGCCCGCCTCCGTTTCTCCTTCATGGCTTCCAATGACCATCCAGGCAAGAACTGAAATAACACTTGATTGATGAATTTAACTCCATTGTGTATCAGTTGAGCCTCGTGGACAGCCATGGCATACACCTCCTCCTCGTTCCAACGCGCCTTCACCCACACAGGTCGGTTAGACACATGGAACTCAAAGCGGTGCACCTTACGTCTGTGCCAAGACCAGTCCGACTCCCAAAGGATCTTCCACAATCCTCACACACTGACAAGCACCCTTGAGCCACCTGTGGCTCCAGTTCCGCACTCTCAGGGACAGCCGCAGCGGTGGCGTCCTCATTTCCACGGACTATGCTTTCAGCAAGCACTGCAGAGAGTGTCAACCGCGGGAAGGAAGAGTGCATTCCGGACCCGCGGCAAGCCCCACCTCTACTTGGTACACCCCTACCAGAGGAATGCTACAACTCTCGCTACGTGGACGCGAGGATCTTCGGCACTTTGTGGCCAGAACCCAAAGACATAACGGATCGATTGACAGCAAAGAATATACAATGCAGAATTGCTTACAATTCGAACTCTGGAACCAAGCTGTTAGCCAACACACTCAGACACACACTCAGACAAAGAAAACCCAATGAAAAGAAAAGGACTTTTTCAGCCAGGGAGGAAGGGGGTTGAGGTTTTAGTTTTTCGGTGCCTGAGCGTTTCGGGGGAAGGGATGCTCCTTGGTGCGGTACCCGACAATGGTTGCGTAGTTCGGGCCACAGCCGCACGTGTCGAGGTCGTGTGTCTGTAGAAGGAACTTGAGTGGAGAAGGGCAGAGGGCGAGGGTGGAGCAATAGGCAGGACCCTTGGTCGAAGTCGTGTGGTCGGAGACAACTCGCAGGAACACACACTTCACTCCTCCTTCAATTCCTCCTCCATTCTCTTCCTCAATTTTTTCCCTTTTCCGACTCTTCCCACACGAGTCCTTCTTCGCCCCAACACGATAACCGAAATGCGTCACAGTGTCAACCATGTTTCGTGAAATTAACTTCCTTATCTCCGATTTGTTAATTTCTTTGATTTTCGTCCTCGGTAACCTCACGACGTCGCTCTTTTGTCATTTGCATTTTGATTAGTTCTGGCCAATGCATCTCAGCAGCGCTCAATGTGAGGAATATGTTGGGTGTTTCAAGTTGTTTTTGTCATTGCCAAAACTTTGTTTTTTGCCTGTTGGAAGTGAGGACTTGTTCCACGTATAGCTTTAAAAGCTCTGTACCCCACATTTTGTCGTTCAATTTCATACTTATCAGCATGTTTCAGAAACTTCACGTCATATTTTTTACGGTTCACCTTCGACTTCCGAAAGAACGTCGTCATTGACCGCTTGATTTCGAGGGTTTCCTTTACGACACAGAGGAAAAATACATAGTTGTATCTTCGTGGAATCGTGGATCGACACCTTCAATCCGTTGGTTGATATAATTCGCAAAACTTACACTTCGTGGTTGATATGTGGACAAATAACCACCAGAGCCAGATGGGAAGAGATGAGGGAAA
>NC_140985.1:74000-132023 GCF_056783735.1 Eptatretus burgeri | reverse complement strand
CGAATTATCTATTTATTTTTAACTGAGAGGATTGAAGGACATCATGGCCTCCTTGGGTGAAGTTCCTTGTGAGAGAACTCCTCGATCCTCCTTCCCTCTCACTGATATTCCTTCATCTTGTCCTCCCTCCCTCCCTCCTCTCACCGTCCCGTTTCCATCGCGGATTGATATCAGTGGGCGAGGGCGTGGCCAGCGCGAACGAGTGAGTGAGTCGGCACGAGTTGTGTAAAAGGGCGTGGCCAGCGCTGGTCACGTGGGCCAATCAGAGCGGAGGTGCATATTGTGGAACGGAGCCGTGTGTTCGTGGTGAAGGTCGTGTTCGTGTTCGACGAAGGGTCCACGAGAGACATGGACCATGGAACGGGCCCGTTCAGTCCATCGGCCTCGTTCACAACTCCTGGGACATCCCGGTGAAGATGGAGGATGCTGAGAGGGCTCGTTACGGTCAGACTTGTCCCAAACGGATGTCTCTGTTCCTGTCGCCATGTTCTCCCCTCTCCACCTTCCCCAGTGAGATTAAACCGATAAACTTATCGATTGTTTAGACCTGGTGTTGATATATTACAGGTACGATGGGTGAAATGTTCCCCTGTATCAAAGATCCCCCTGTGTGAGGGAGGAGGCCGAGACGCTGTAACCGCCATTTTATATTCACCTCTTCCCTTCCCGCCATTTTGTATTTCCCTCCTCGTCCCCTCGTTTCTCTTTTGACCGTTTTCCTCTTCGTGTGATGTTTAAATCATGAGTCTTGGTGAATCTCCGTGTTCACTATTTAACGTTTGGTTCGTCTTGGTGGATCCTGAACAGAACCAACTCGGTTCGAGCGTTATCCATTCGGGTGTGGGCGTGGTTTAACTCGGGTGTGGGCGAAGTTGAACTCAAGAAACGTCGAGAATGGAATTTTACAAATCGGGTGTGGACGTGGTTTCACTCGGGTGTGGGTGTGGTTTCACTCGGGTGTGGGTGTGGTTTCACTCGGATAAGAAACTTCGAGAATGGAATTTTACAAATCGGGTGTGGGCGTGGTTTAACTCGGGTGGGCGTGGTTTAACTCGGGTGTGAGCGTAGTTTAACTCTGGTGTGGGCGTGGTTTCACTCGGGTGTGGGCGTGGTTTAACTCGGGTGGGCGTGGTTTAACTCGGGTGGGCGTGGTTTCACTCGGACTGTCCATGGAGACGAGGGGTGATGTGATTGTTCGGTGGAGGAAACGCTGCCCCTCCCATCATGTTTACAGAGAATGTGTTTATAAAAACACATTTATCATGGATAATTATTCACACACCGATTTTAATATAAAGCTGTGTGTATGAAATATGTTAATGAGGGATTGTATTTTCATTTAAAACATCTTTATGGTGGAAATATAACAATGAACATTTGTCATCATCTGAGTGCACAACATTCAAACATTTGAAGTTCAATGAGTGTGATATTTGACGTGTGTGTGTGTGTGTGTGTGTACATTGTGTGTGTGTGTGTGTGTATATGTGTGTGTGTACATTGTGTGTGTGTGTATATGTATGTGTGTGTTTGTAGTGTGTGTGTGTACATTGTGTGTTTGTGTATGTGTGTATGTGTATGTGTATATGTGTGTGTGTGTGTATATGTGTGTGTGTGTGTGTGTATATGTGTGTGTTGTGTATGTGTGTGTGTGTATATGTGTGTATGTGTGTGTGTATGTGTGTGTGTATGTGTGTGAGTATGTGTGTGTATATGTGTGTGTGTGTGTGTGGGTGTGTGTACTGTGTGGGTGTGTGTGTACTGTGTGTACTGTGTGTGTGTGTGTACTGTGTGTGTACAGTGTGTGTACTGTGTGTGTGTGTGTACATTGTGTGTACACTGTGTGTTTGTGTACATGTGTATGTGTGTGTGTATATGTGTGTGTGTGTGTATGTGTGTGTGTGTGTATGTGTGTGTGTGTGTGTGTGTGTGTGTGTGTGTGTTTGTGTACATGTGTATGTGTGTGTATATGTGTGTATGTGTGTGAGTGTGTGTGTGTGTGTGTGTGTATGTGTGTGAGTGTGTGTGTATGTTTGTGTTTACAAGGTGTTTTGGTTATTTTGACTCATTTCCAGAGGAGGTTTCATTGGTTCATGAAGGTTATTTGAGCAACAATTCCATCTGTAAACTTCCTCCATTGTTCCCTGTAACATGTACAAGGGACAATACTCGAACCTTTTCATCACATGGATTCATTCAATGACACGACACAGGCTTTTATTCAAAAAATGTTTTATTAAAAGGGCACAAAAGTTTAAAATTTGACAAATCACTTAATTAAAGAGCAGGACGTGCGTGTACAACATTCAAACATATAATCAGGGGTTCACACACGTTTTTAATAACAAGGGATTGTCATCTCGCACCGTCTGTCCGTGTCCCTGTAGCTCAGAGAAGGAAGAAGCATCACATGATGTTATATGGACATGTAGGTGGCGATGTTGGCTCATAGAAGGAAGGAGCATCACATGATGTTATATGGACATGAAGGTGGCGATGTTGGCTCATAGAAGGAAGAAGCATCACATGATGTTATATGGACATGTAGGTGGCGATGTTGACTCGTAAAAGGAAGGAGCATCACATGATGTTATATGGACATGAAGGTGGCGATGTTGGCTCATAGAAGGAAGGAGCATCACATGATGTTATATGGACATGAAGGTGGCGATGTTGGCTCATAGAAGGAAGGAGCATCACATGATGTTATATGGACATGTAGGTGGCGATGTTGGCTCATAGAAGGAAGAAGCATCACATGATGTTATATGGACATGTAGGTGGCGATGTTGGCTCATGGAAGGAAGAAGCATCACATGATGTTATATGGACATGTAGGTGGCGATGTTGGCTCATAGAAGGAAGAAGCATCACATGATGTTATATGGACATGGAGGTGGTCATGTTGGCTCATAGAAGGAAGAAGCATCACATGATGTTATATGGACATGTAGGTGGTGATGTTGGCTCATAGAAGGAAGAAGCATCACATGATGTTATATGGACATGTAGGTGGCGATGTTGGCTCATAGAAGGAAGGAGCATCACATGATGTTATATGGACATGTCAGTGGCGATGTTGGCTCATAGAAGGAAGGAGCATCACATGATGTTATATGGACATGTCGGTGGTGCTGTTGGCTCATAGAAGGAAGAAGCATCACATGATGTTATGTGGACATGGAGGTGGTCATGTTGGCTCATAGAAGGAAGAAGCATCACATGATGTTATATGGACATGTCGGTGGTGATGTTGGCTCATAGAAGGAAGAAGCATCACATGATGTTATATGGACATGTCGGTGGTGCTGTTGGCTCAAAGAAGGAAGAAGCATCACGTGATGTTATATGGACATGTCGGTGGTGCTGTTGGCTCAAAGAAGGAAGAAGCATCACATGATGTTATATGGACATGTCGGTGGTGCTGTTGGCTCAAAGAAGGAAGAAGCATCACGTGATGTTATATGGACATGGAGGTGGTCATGTTGGCTCATAGAAGGAAGAAGCATCACGTGATGTTATATGGACATGTAGGTGGCGATGTTGGCTCATAGAAGGAAGAAGCATCACGTGATGTTATATGGACATGTAGGTGTCGATGTTGGCTCAAAGAAGGAAGAAGCATCACGTGATGTTATATGGATATGTAGGTGGCGATGTTGGCTTAGAGAAGGAAGACGTGTCACAAGATGTTATGTTGTTGCTTGGGCCGGGACGTCGGCCGACGAGCTCGACCACCAGATTGAGCAGTAGAGTCGCCCGGAATTCAGATCGTCGCCCTGGATAAGTCCGGAGTCGACGGGTCCTTTGTTTTGGACCGTGAAGCGTCAATATTTCCACCACGTGGTACAGGGTTATTTGCCAAATCTTCAAAATACCGAGAGACCACGTGGCGATCCACGGAGTCTTCACACCCTCGACGGAACTCGAACAGAGACGAGCCGCTTCGCGCGCTCGATCCATGTGCGATTCCGAGCGGTTTAATCGCCAAGAACCGTCGGTCCCGATGTCCCCTTACCGCGGCACATGTCCCCTTACCGCGGCCTTGCTAATTTTCCCAGCACGCGACACGCTCAGTCAATGAAAGAATTGACACGAACGAGCTGAAAACATTGAACAAATGGGGGGTTTATTTATAATGCAATGGGGGAATGAGGGGAGCACTTCAGGCAGAGCTTTACCGAATATAAGAAATACAAGTTTATACAGCAAAGGCACGAAAACAATTCACTACTTACCAGACGGGCCCACGGACACACACACCCACACACACACACACACACACACGCACACACACACACACACACACACACACACACACACACACACACGCACACACACACACACAACCACACACACGCACACGCACACACACACACACACACACGCACACACATACACATACACATACACACACACACACACACAATAAGTGGTGGCTAATGCCTTTATTTATACCCCCAGCTCGGAGGGAAGGTGAGCTGGAGGTAAGGGTCTATATTGGACCTTTCCGGCTGACTCGGTCGGCGCCCGTCCCGGCCACCAAAACATCGACTCCGTTCGGCGGATGGTCCCTCTCGAGTTCGACCCTCTGGAGGAGGAGGAAGAAGAAGACGTTAAAGACGGCCACGACTAGCTCAGACCTCTCAGAACACGATGACGACGACAGGGACTTCTTCCACGATGACAGAAGCGCTTCTCGACCTCCAAGGCCACGATGACGACGACGACAGGGGCGCTCGCTGTATGGCTCCGATTCACTCACTCCTTTTTATGCGCTCCCCCTCCCCCTTCCCGGCGCGGGGAAAATCCCGGGCAGGAGTTGATCAACCGTCAACAATTTTTTTTGCTTGGTTGACGTTTAGATGGAATTCATGTTGTACTTGCGCAAGCTCTCGTCATCCTGGTCCAACTCCTGGAGCTCCTGAATGGATATCTATGCTGGAGGCTTGTGCAGGGCTGGATTTAGACATGTGGTGGCCCCTGGGAAACCTTCAGTTGTGGTGGCCCCTGGGCAGCCTTCAGTAGTGGAGGCCCACCCTACCTTTGAATACTAAAAAGGTGACAAGACATATTTACAGTCATCCATAAAGTATATTTTTCAATAACAAAGAATCGGAATAAAAATGTACATCTTTAAACATCATGATCAATCTATATACGTACATGTAAAATCTAACGAGTTTCGGGGGTCGTTCTTGCATGCCCAGAACGAACGAGTTTCGGGGGTCGTTCGAGCATGTAGTTCCTATGTTTCAAGTGTAAAGAATCTGAATAAGCCAGTACATGATCAATCTATAAGAATCTGCGAAGTTCCGATGTTTCAAACATAAAGAATTTGAATAAGCAAGCAGGCACATCTTTAAACATCATTATCAAACTATAAGAATCGACGAAGTTGGAAGTTCCCATGTTTCAACAATAAAGAATCTGAATAGTGTTGTGAATAAGCAAGCTGGTCAATCATGATCAATCATAGAATCTACAATCTCGTACAGTACCAAATACCTATATTCACAGACCACTGATGAGACCACCAGCCACTTTACGAGACTTGACCCTTGCAAAGTCTTGGATCAATTTGTCGAAGTCAATCTCTCTGAGAATGTCACATTCAATGCTCATCAAGGCCAGGTGACTGAGCCTATCATGACACATTGTAGGACGTAGTCTGTTCTTCCTCTTCTTCTTCTTTTGGCTGCTCCCGCTAGGGGTCGCGACAGCGGATCATCCGTCTCCATTTCGCTCTGTCCTCCGCATCTTCCGTTGTCACTCCGACCACCCGTATGTCCGCCCTCACCACATCCATAAACCTCCTCTTTGGACTTCCTCTTCTCCTCCAACCTGGTTCCTACCTCCATCCTCAGCATCCTTCTCCCGATATACCCCGCTTCCCTTCACCCAGTGATGAAGCCACGATCTCCTTCCGATATTGATCGTTCCACTGGTAGTACTCAATGACAGTTTCAACACGTTCACCTATTCACCTAAAGAGAGATTGTAAGCCATCATGATTCCCACACACAAACACTTTGTGCCTTTGATCTTACACGTGTCTGGACGAGTGAGAGGCAAGTCATGACTACCAGCACTCACTCCATTTGGTTTCTCAAACGAAAGACATAAAGCCGCACAAGCATCGCGCTGCCACTGCATCGAATGAGTGGAATCGAAATGGCCAAACTCTCTTCTCAGGCTCAGTGTTTCCTTGTGGCTCCTCATCCCGCAAAGTAGATTTACCTTTGTCAGTTGCAGTCTTCGTGGAGTTCGAAGTGTTTCACTCTGAAACACAGGCATGGAGCTTCATCTCGGCTCGAACCCCTCACAGATTCCTCGCACATCGACCTCCTTGTCCACCCTTAATGCACGTACAGTTTTACGCCTCAGCTCCCTGAACAGCTCAGCTATTCAGCCTGGCCTTGCGACTCTGATCAATGGTATCCAGTGTCCCATGAGAGGCAAATTTCTTCTTCACCCTTCGGTGAGTTCCAAGACATCTCCCGGCAACATCAAGGACTGTGGTCTTGAAGGCACTCCACCACTCTTCAGGATCCACCAAAGCACCCAGATCCCCCAATCACCACTCAGCATGTTCGCAAATTCTTCAGCCACCCTGTCATCCTTGAGCTTGCCAACATTCTGCCGAGGCTGGTATGGTACCATTCTCCTGGATTTAAGCTGCAACTTCAGAGTTGCGACAACAAGCCTGTGGTCCACATTGAGGAACTGAGCACTCTGGTCGACCATGCAGTTCTGGATCATCCTCCAGTGACCATCAACAAGCACACGGTCAATCTCCTTTGCCACATCACCAGTGTTGCAATACCAAGACAAGCGATGAAACCATTAACCAGCCACCATGAACCAAACAATAACGCCTTGACGAGGTGTACATGCATCGAACACAGTGTACATGATGATGTCGTGATGCTCACCTGCATGTGACAAAAAGCAAAAACTTAATGATCATGCCACTGAATGATTATGGTTGTGGAGTTGAGAAACTACAAATGTAGATATATATGAACACAGCAAGGTACGTACCATCATCGCCGTGCCTCCTCGACAAGGACGACAGCACGTTGTTGGCCAAGGGTGGTGTATATGTCAGACATTGGAGCGTTGCATTCAAAAAGCAAGTGTTGCCACCATTCTTGAGACCCTCACCAATGCCTCCAATTCTTTGCCACTCCAAGGACAGCTCAACTGGTGGGTGAAGGTCCAGGGTAGGAACATGTTTCCCATTCGAATGGTCATCTGCAGGAAGCAAAACTCAAATATGGTGTCATATATATTTGGCATCAACATCATGACATCACGATATGAGTTCAACAATACACCGGTGTAGATCCAGAAGGTCAAAAGGAAAACAACAATTTCCCTTCATTTGGAGCATCTTCAAATCATTCCTCATCATGCACTTCACAGCAACATTAAAATCAAGGATGAAGAACTTGTCCTTCCTGGAAATGACTCGGAACGGTCCCCGATAAGGAGGTTACTCTGACAGTGTCGTCACGTACACATGGGTACGAGATGAGAGATCTTTGGGCAGATGCGTGGAACTCTGCTGAGCTCTGGAAGGGATGTAATGCAACTCATTTATTGTCCTTCGCAGTCAGAGAGTTGGTGTATTTTCGTATGATGTAACATCATTTTCACTGTCAATTAACATTCCCACAGGAAGTTTTATTCCTGATTCCCTGAACACTTCAAGTCATAAAAATCCATCCAATCAAAACTCAAATTTTGAAATGATAGATCAACGTGTGATGTCCACTCAGAATTGGCCAGACTTGCAGAAGTGTATCTTTGCATCGGAATGCCCAATGTTCTGATCTTGTATAAACGCAAGAGCAGAGACAATCTGATACATGATCGGCCAAGAGAATTGTTCAGAAAGCGTATCATTTTGAGAGAGGAAATCAGTGTTTCTCCTTCAACGTACTCCATTGTTTTGGCTGTCCAAGTCATTCCATACTTGGAAACGGAACATTTGCACATCATTTGGATGAGAAGCCTTGAGCAACAATATTCTTTCATTTGAGAGCATGTCCCAATCATTCCTCATCACGCACTTCACAGCAACATTTACAATGCAATGATGTGTTGCAGATGAAGTGCACCATGGGGGTCAACTGGACAGGCTCACGACGGAGGCTCCAGTGGCCTCCATCCCGTGCAGATGAGGAGTCTGACCGGAATGAAGCATCCTCCATTTCGCATCGTTGGTATGAGCCTGCCCCGATCTCAAACGATCTCTTCAAGTCAGCAGGTTCAACTTTGATATCTCTAAACGAAATGAAGTTTCCATGATAAAGTCCACTAACATGCAACACACACTCTGGGAGCTTGACTCTCTTTGCTGGCACAGAAGTGTCAACAGACTTCTTTTCCTGACTCATGATTTCTTCCTATTTTCTGTCGCCAATAACCTGAAAGCAAAATGACATTGATGAGTTGTCACAAAGCAAAGTGCGTTTCATCTAAATTTAATGAGATATCTAAGAATCGAATGGCTGATATGGGATAAGCTGGTTTCCACCAGCAAGAACATACAACATGCTTGGGAATACATGGAGCGTTCAATGTAGGCATGGGCCTGGCCGTGAATGAATTACCAAAGGCCAAAGTTGGACATGACAGCAGAGCGTCAACACCAGATGTGTAATAATTGCATCAGTTTCATAACAAGAGATCCAAGATGGACGCTCAAAATTTAAATTCAGAGAGCAACCAATTCTCAAAATGTCAGAAAAATATCAAATGAAGTATTCCAAAATTCTCGTATATGAATCCTACAACTCTTGTACAAATATATTATGCAGTTTGGAGAATAAAATGCTTCCAATAAACCGAGAAAAAAACACTTACTTTACGGAGAGCTGCGACCCAAGCACCGACGACTGGGCTCGCATTTTGGAAGGAATGAATCAATTTCAGTTTAACTTGATGTACGATTGAAAATATTGCAAAAACAACAGCATGGCAATATTATGCGGAAACAAAGCTGCACCCACATCCCACACAATGTTTGTTGATCACTGTTTGGAGAATGAATCACCAAATCAATCATCATCAAACACAAGTGTGCGAGGCACTGATATATTTATTTCCTTCGTACAGATGCCTATATTGTGCATAATTGTTCATTTTTTAAAGAAAATGCGTGATAATGTCGTTAATAAATTGTACAAACCACGAAATGATGCTCCGAAACGTTTATCGTGTGAAAACTGCATTGAAAAGTGGGGTCACACACGTTTTTATGGTGTATAGTTGAAAAGTTATGAATTTGTCACCGGAACAGAACTAAATCCAAGATCGCCGCCATAAAAACCCCATGGGACAATATTTCGAAATGGGAACATCTTAAATTTTGTTTCTGACACTTTTGTGCATTTAAAAAAATAGGTGGCATTGAATATTCCAGGGGGTGCATGGGAAGGCCATCTGGCTACCAAACTAAACTGGAAGAGGATGTCCATCGACACAGTTGGGCACCAGATATGGATGGCCATTGGCTTACAAAGATCTCTGAAGGGTGAGTCACACTGTCATATCAATGACATTCACACATCCACATACAATGACAGAAACCTCTCCAAATCCTGGTCTTTAACTGATATCCTTCTCCGACTGCATGATCATCATGTTTTGTGTTGATTCATTTTACCTTTCTGTCTCCGTGCATGACGTTCTTGCTGTGGATGTAACTGAACGCAGAAGCCGCCTGGAAAGAAAGGACTGACTTCATGGGTGGTTACACAAATAGGAGTTTCCAAAAAAATCTTACATATTTAAAATATCCTGTTTTTAAACCACACGAAAAACATCACAAATAACGAATCCCATCAACATCGGCTCAGCTCACCTGACGAATATGGGTCGCACCTGTTCCTCAGTCATGAGTGCACCTTTATTATTGAGATAATGAAGCAGATCACCTGTGCAGACAATCAAACAGATACTGTGAGTGACTGAAACCTTTCAGTGAAATATACACATTCGCCAACAATCATGTGTAGCACTCGTTATTTTGGAGGATCACCGATGAGAGAGAAGAGTTTGTTGATTGAAAAAGAGGGAAGAGTGGTTTGGGGGAATGGGTTGGATGGTCACACTCTCCATGCTAAAATCGACAAAACAAAGATATGATTTATTTTTCAACATTGTAGCTTCTCAAAGGCCATACAAGCTGTTACAAGTTACCACCGCTTTCATGGCTCCTGATGCTTGTCTCCCTGGCTCCGTGATGAAGTAAACCACTTTCCTACAAATGGGGAACTTCATTATTTTCTTGATGGGTAAAATGATTACCCTTGTCAGTTCAAAAAATCTTCTTCTCTGAAGTGGCTGAACAGATTTAACATACTTTACACGTATTACCGTCTCTCCAAGAGGAACAAAACGTTCACACACATGACAGCATCTGTCACATGGTTTGGCAGCGATATTGGATTTACCCTGAAACCTATAAAAATCTTCTTCTCCAGAACAGCTGGACAAATCGCGGGGAAACTTCACACAAATGTTCCCCAAGCCATGTCTTTCGAGTTTGTTAAGGAATAGATCAGTCACATGGTTTGGCAGCGATATTGGATTGAAGGAAAATACTAAATAATGTTTCCTCTGGAACCGCTTAATCAATCTATGTGAAACTTCACATTTATGATCTGGTAGTGATAGAGAATAAATAGTGATCTCTCCAAGAGAGCGACGTCACGAGAAACCACAAACGCCAATTGCAACCCTCAACTCGGGCCAGATCCTCACGCCCAAAGTGGGTTTACCGTACCAGTGAATTAAACGTGGCAGATGGGGAATCGTGCCTGCAACAATGCGGCAGTTAATTTGGATGTGTGAACCAATGCTGCATGCTGCCTTACGTGGGCTACCATGACCAATATTGCCTTCTGGGAATGCTATTCGGACCAACGCAATGCAGGATAAATCGGGACGCATTCAACACTTCAATACTTTATTCCACAGCAAGCAAGGGAATGTAAAGAGCAGAAAATGATGGGAGGAATGATTAAAGGAATGCAGAGGACAAATGCAAAGGAGAGCAAATGGTTGGGGGGGATTGTTACCTCAGAAAATGGTGAGGGAAATCATACATGAAATTACAAGAGGTTGAACACATATAAAACACATGAAAAGCACATTATACACACATATACATTTTTCCCTTGCCCTCTACCGATCATACCCGACCCCAGAGTAATTATAAACAATCACTTAACACATAACTACAATACTGGATCAAGGAGGAAGACACAGAGAGATTGGGTTGAGGGTGAAAGAGAATGCAGAGGTTGTTAAAAAAAAGTTTGAGGCACTTTGTCGAGCCGACACTCCCGCTGAAATCGTTCCTTTTGGAGCTATCTTGCCCAAACTCGCACCTCGTGTCTACTCTTGCAACTGAGCCCCGTTAGTCTGCGGTCCCAAGTTGGAACCTGTCGGGCGAGCGTGATGTTCTGCGGCTTCAGGACAGCTCGTTCTATGTAAATATTGGCAGGCTTTGAGGTTTGGAAGGCAGCGCTGGAAAATACGGCACTGGGGCGATGTGAGTAAAATCAGGTGGAAATGAGGAAGACGTGAGATAGGAGAGAAAGTGGGGTGGGTGAGGTTTGAAAATCTGCTCTGGTGGAACAAAACGAAAAGTGGAAAATGTCTCTGGGAACAGGCTCTCAAAAATCTGATCTGTCTCAGGCGTTTGTCGAAGTGAGAGATTTTGCCAACGATCAGGGTTTATATCCCGCGCCTACCCCTCAGTGGCTGTTTTCCATTGGCCATGCAATGCTGCATTCATGTCTCTCGAAGGGGCGGGTGCATGAAGGGGTCGAAACAATCTCTACCTGAAAGACTTCTGTCTCTACTTACGCCGGGCATCGCCATTATTCTGCTACGTGTCAGCAAATGAGTGAACGGGTTTGTGAGCAGGTGAGCAATGAACGTGACTGGTGAGTAATGGAAGTGAATGGTATTAAATGGAAGAGACAGAAAGATAGAGATATAGAGGTGGATAGGAAGAGGGAAAAGGAACAGACACTTATGCTGCCGACACACGGACAATGCATATTGATCACATTGATAGGATTTCGCTTACTCCAAACAGAATAATACATAAATAACTAATATCTATGTGTGTGTGCTTCCTTTCCCTCGGGGGGTGCACGAAGTCCAACCCTGGGCCACAACCGTCACACGACCCCCACCTCTCCAGTCATACTCTTCTTAGGCTATTCAAACCTCCTCCATTCCTCTTTTTCTCCCGCTCTTTCTTCCCCCTTATTTCACACAACTCCCCCGACTCTCACCCTGTTTTTGTTTAGATTCGCATTCCTATGCTGGAAAAAAAGAGAAAAACGAATGCGTTGCGTAACTACGGCTCGCCATTCTCCCTTAAACATCACTTATACTTCACATTCGGATTCTGCACATTTGTAGAGAAAACTTTGAGTTGACCAGGTGTGCACTCTTCCGCTCATTTGAAGTCCAGAGTTATTTTTAGTGGCTCCCCACTGTCTGACATCAACACCTGCCCGTAATGTTGATGGCACTCTTCCGTCTCAAGGGTTCAAATACTTACACTGGGACCACATGGTCACTCAACACGTGGTGAGTCCTTTGACCCATGTGGCCCACATTTGAAGAAAAAGCACGGTGATCTTCTCTTCACCGTCAATGGCAACAAATTGGAGGAAGCACGTGGCCACTCAATGTGGGAGTCTTCTTTGTCCACGTGGCCCACTTCGATGAAAAAGAACGATGGTCTTCTCTTTGCGGTGAATAGCAACGCATTGGTGGATGGGACCACGTGGCTGCAGAATGTGGGAGTTTTCTTGGTCCACGTGGCCCACTTCCATGAACAAAAAGCTTGGGTCGTCTTGCAGCAATGGTGAGTCTTCGACGTCCTTGTTTTGGCCTTTTTATTGCAGAAGGCCCGGAAACTGTGAACTTGGCTCTCAATGTAAGGTGTCACAACATTACAAAAGCATTGGGATGTATTTACCAACTTTACCTACTTTTTCCTTTTCATAACATTCACTTGGCTCTCTGCTCCATCACATTATACACGTCAATCATCACTCTCCAAATATTTCCAGTGTAAGTGCAGTGGCACCATCTCATTGCAGAAGAATGAGTTTCTTTGTTTGATTGTTTGTTCCGAAAACGTTTCGAAACTCCTGGGCCAATCACCTGTATCACATTGTTTTCATCCACAAAAGGTCAACGTCACAATTAAAACGTTCACTTCCAAATCAAATTGATGTAAAAACATTCTTTGGGGAATGGAGTTTCGTACGTCGGGTGGAACGTGCTTTGGGGAATGGAGTTTCATTCATCGATACAAAATTATAAAATAAAACTATTGTTTAGATTCTTATGGGTTTCGAGGAAGCACTCAGAGGAGGAGATGATGATTCTCAGTTGACAAACGTCGAGTGTCGTGTAAAATGTGCTTCACATGAAGGAGACAATGTAAAGCACACGTGGTCGTATCGAAGGGGACATGAAGTTTCCTGTCTGCGTCTGGAAACATTTACTTGTACATTTTATAAAGTGTCGGCCATTGTTTGCTCATACACTTAATACCACGAAACGAACAATCACTCTGGAATCATTCAAAGTTTATTACCTGGTTTCACATTACCTGGTCAAGACTGTGCTCTTCACTGGAACTTTCGTCATCTCTCCGTTTCCGTTTATCATTCTGCCATTTCCCAGCCATTTCAAAATCCAGAGAAATCCTTCGAACGACGCCTTGTCCGATGATCTCTTGAGATGGCTGTGATGTTATTGAAACGACGTGCCACTCTCCTTCGTTCTCTCTCTCGATACGTTTTCTTTGTCTTCTCATTTGTCGTTTGGAGAAAATTGTTACCTGATTGTTCTTTGATTTTGAAGAACCTCCTGAGGGAGGGAACCCACTGTCATGCCAGAGCTGCACCAAAGCCTTCAGCATACAAGTTCCCCCTGTGCCATCTGAGAGTTGACATGGGGTGTCACTGTTGTTGCAGACTATATTGAGAGGATGCTCAGATCATGAGTTGTTCTGTGGGCAGCTGACTACTTCCTCATATGTTGCATTTTTTTTTCTCTTTGCATTCCTTCTGATCCAAACACAACGCCGAATCACCTCTGCTTGAGTTGGCAAATGATTGGGAGAAAAGTGATGAAGAGGATATCCCAGTAACCACAGCCTTCTTCTGTCTGACCTCAGTGTCCTACTTGGAGCGGTTGTAGTAGAACTGAGTGTGCTGACTGTGCTCTCACTGCTCCGGCCGAGCCCGTCTTTTCTTCTTCGTTTGCGACTCATGATCGCTGAGGACCTCTTTCTTTGTTATCTCTCTGCAAATGAAACAATTGTTTAAGAACATTACTGCGATACATAATAACCAAGATATATCGTCAGATATGAGCGACATAAATATACCTTACACAATTGAATAAAACTAAATAATTGTACATTGTAAAATTACAAAAGCCTTTATGTGTAATTTAAATTC
Organism: Eptatretus burgeri; assembly: GCF_056783735.1. NCBI lineage: Eukaryota > Metazoa > Chordata > Myxini > Myxiniformes > Myxinidae > Eptatretus > Eptatretus burgeri. The sequence continues at coordinate 117,507 of NC_140985.1, read as the reverse complement.
TAACACAGGGTTTATAAACAAATTTTTGACAGGTATTCATGATATTTATTCGCAAAAGTCACAGAAGACAGTTAGTTTTTGAAATAAGGACACAATAAGGCCGAAATACAATTTCAGAGGGAGGTCGTCTTTGTATTTTATTAAAAGCAAAGAATCAAATTCCACATCTTTGGGAAATACTGAGTTTTAGATGAAAAAAAATTCACAGAATGTCTCAAAATATCATTTCTCAAAAATTGGAACTGAGTGTCAAGGAAACAAAATTGTGACATATTGTTGGGACTGTCTATTGGTGCATGTTGTGTGTGATGTGCTCGGTGCATCCCGACCCGACTAAACGCACTGGACGTACGTGTAGGCCGCGGCGTGTCTCCACCTTTGTGGCCATGGTCGCACCGGCATTTGTCGTGTGGGTCTCGGGCTTGTTCACACCACTAGAACCGATCGGGTCAACTGCACCCTCGTTCCATGGAGGTCCAGCGGGCAAGAACAGGAACAGGGTCGACAGAGCTCCACTCTTCCCCCAGGATCACTCACCTGTACCGTCGGCTTAGATCTGCTGCTCCTGCAAACCGCGGTCAATGTGGGGCCAAGGTGTGGACAGAGGGGACAGGAGAGAGTTCGGAAGAGGCGGAGGTGTGCTGTCTCACAGATGTGGTTGAGACACCCTTGCGGCAGCGAGCGTGGTCGACGTTAATATTACATCACATGGCATACAATGTAAACGGTGGTGTTCGCCATGGGCCACAGTTTGGAATTGTAAATAAGTCGGCATGATCATGGCCACGTCGTTGGTGTGTGTTGTGTGTGATGCGTGTTCTAAATATCTACCCATTGAGACTCTCAGAGATTACCTGTAGGCCAGGGTGTGTCCCTACCATTCGCAGCCATGGTCGTATTGGCGTGTCATGTGGGTCGCGGCCTTGCACATAGAACCGGCAGGGATTTCCCAGTTCTGTCGTTTCACGGACGTGGGTTAGTACAGGGTCGACGTCGCCCTTTTTTCCACAGGATCATACACCTGCGCCATTGTTTGTGATCCGTGGCTCCTGCAAACTGCAGTTAGAGTGGACGGGTGGGGAAGGGGAGAGGGAGGCCATGGGAGGGTGGAGGGATTTTTTTTTTTTTTTGTATACCTTGGTCGAGGCTCGGATGAGAGCTAACACACAACTCACAGCAAGGAGGCATGAGACAAGAGGGGTGGGAGTGGAAGGGACAAAACATTGGGGAACAGACACAGGTGAACTGTGGAAGGGAGAGGGATGGGGATGGGACGGGGAACATGGCGAGGAGAAGATGGACATTACAGGGACTTTCAGGAAGGAAAGCAGGAGAATTGAAGGAAGTGGGCTTGGGTGGATTATCGGGGGTAGAAAAGATCGAGGATTTGGATGGGGGAAGATAAGAGGTGGTGGTGAACAGCTGTTTTGAAAGCCTGGAGGGAAGAATGGGAAAGAATAGAGTGAGGAAGTTTATTCCAAAGGCGGGAAAAAAGAGGAATGAAAGAGTGAAGATGAGCAGTGATTCGTGATTTTGGTAGTTTTACCAGAAGGGGGTTGTTGGCGGACCTTGAGCGCCCTGTGGAAATGTGGTTGGGACAAATCGCAGAGAGAGCAGGGGGGCAAGGCTGGAGAGGAGTCGGTAGAAGACAGAAAGACCACCGACCAACCTGCGGTGATTGAGTGAGAGGCCCAAAGACTCAGCTTCATTGCGGGAGATGCCAATGATCTTAAAAGCCCTGGTTTCGACAGCGTGAAGTCGAGAAAGGTGGGAGGCAGGAGCACCAGCCCAGAGGGGAGAGCAGTACTCCATCAGGCTACGGACAAAAGCTTTGTAAGTAGTCAGGAGCTCAAGAGGGCCGAGGAAGGACTTAGCACGACGGAGGATTCCCAGTCGGCGACTGGCTTTTGAGGCAAGGTTGGAAATGTGACTTTCCCAGGAAAGGTCATGGCAGATAGTGAGACCCAGAAGCTTGAAAGAAAAGACTTCTTCCAGAGGATTGTTGAGAAAGTGGATGGGGGGTTTTGTAAACGGTCCTTTCGAAGAGACATAGTGAGAGTGTGAGATTTGTGTGGATTGAAAGACATGTTCCACGTGTTGGACCAGTTTGTGATTTTATCCAGATCTGCAGTGAGCGAAGAAGCTGCTGCTTGCCGGTCAGAGGGATGACAGATGGTACGGCAGAGGGTGGAGTCATCGGCAAAGAGAAATAGAGGATTTTCCAGAGAGTCCGAGAGATCATTGATGACACGGAGAACAAGAACAGGGCCCAGAACGCTACCTTGAGGAACTCCAGCCTGCACAGGAAGAGGGGATGAAAGAACTCCATTTAGGGCCACACGTTGACTGCGACAGGAGAGGAAGTCTGCGAGCCATGAGTGGAGATGGCCTTGAATACCATGGGAAGAGAGTTTGGTGAGTCGGGCAGGGTGCCAGACTGTGTCAAAAGCACGTGATATGTCCAGGGATACGGCTCGGATTTCCTGTCTGGCATTGAGGACCTCCATCCATTGATGGGAGAGCAGTAGCAGCATATCCAGGGTCGAGTGACCTGGTCTGAAACCAAATTGATGATTGGAAATCAAGCCATTGGAGAAGAGGAAGGATTTCATGTCTGAAGCAATGATGGATTCCATAACCTTGCTGATGATTGGGAGAAGGCTGATTGGTCTGTAGTTACAGGGATCTGTTTTTGCACCTTTTTTATGCAGGGCAGTGATGTTAGCAGATTTCCAAGCAGATGGCAGATGACCTTGGGAAAATGAGAGGGTGAATAGAACAGAGAGAGGGTGAGCAAGAGCAGAAGAGCAGGCTTTGAGGACACGTGGGCTGATGCCGTCTGGACCGGTTGCAGAATCTGACTCGAGGTTTGAAAGCAAGCTCTCCACCTTGTCAGGAGAAAAGGATACAGAGTCCAGGGACAGTTGGGTGCGACTGGGTAAAGTGGGTAGAGATAGTGATGGGTTTGGGACACAAGATTTAGCTGCAAACACCGAGTTTAGACATTCAGCTTTATCACGTGTGGAATCAGCAGTGCGGCCATTTGAGGTAAGGGAGGGGATGGAGGCGGAACAAACACCAGAAACAGATTTGATTAAACGCCACCAGGATTTTGAGGAGGGAGAGAGCTTTGAGAGTTCAGACTTGAGATGAGAAAGATGTTGTTTTCTGGCTCTCCTGAGGGTAGATACACACTTGTTCCGAGCTTTGTGGAAAGAACTGAGATTGCCCTCAGTTGGGTTTGCTTTCCATGAGGCAAAGGCAAGTTGTTTCAGGACAACTGCCTCACCACAAGCTTCAGTAAACCAAGGGCGGGAGGAAGGGTAAGACAACTGAACACGAGAGGGGATAAATCTGTGCATGAGGGAGAGCAAGTTTCTTTGAAAGAATTCCCAGGATGAGTTGATGTTTGAGAAAGTAGTGATAGGAGACCAGTCTGTAAGTTTGATGGCTGCTCGGAGACCCTGCCAGTCGGCTTGAGTGAAATGCCAGACTCGACGGCGGTGAGGTGGTTCTCTGATGACAGCCAGAGAGATGTCCACTTTAACAAGGACGTGGTCAGAAGAACCAATTGGAGCGAAGGAAGAGCAGCAGATATTGTCAGGGAAATTTGTCAAAATCAGATCCAGAAGAGATGGAGTACCATTGGTTGAGATCCGGGTCGGGAAGTTGACCGATTGAGTCAGTCCCAATGAGTCACAGAAAGCTTTTGCTGATGTCCCATGGCAGGTGAGAGAGGTACCCACACCTAGCCAACTGGCGTGATGACAATTGAAGTCGCCACATAAGAGGAAGAGAGAGTTTGGATGAGAAGATAGAAGATGGTCCATGTTTTCGGAGAGTGAGGTGTAGATGGAGTCATCACTGTTCGGTGGACGGTACAGTACACATATAAACATGAGGTGGGAGTGGAGGGGAAGCCGAAGCCAGAGGTATTCCTGGGGGTGTGGGGGAGTGAGAGCAGTGCAGGGAGAGTGAGGAATAGAGTCTTTGATGAAGAGAGCAACACCTCCACCAGGACGAGGCTCAGGTCTGTCATACCGTAAGAGGGAGTAACCAGGGAGAGATACTTGAGAGTCAGACACGTCATGGGAGAGGAAAGTTTCTGTTTGGCAGATAATGTCTGGTTTGTCAGTGGCAACCTGCATGGAAAGATCTGAAAGGTTTGAGCGAAGGCCCCGGATATTTGAGGTCCACACTTTTAATGAAGAGGTAGGGGAGGAGGCTTTGGGTGCAGGAGGTGGAGGGGGCGGGGGAGGGTAGGACGAGGGATGAGGGGGAGGTAAGGAGGGTTGCTGAAGGAGTGTGGGGTATTGCAGAATAGCGAGGGAGGGGGCCGAATGAGGAGGAGAGAAGGCTCTGTGGTGCTGGGGGAGAGGGGGACAAGAGACAAGGAAGATGGTAGTTGAGGATTTGAGGAGGTGGAGTGAAGAGATGGAGGTGAGAGGGCAGTGGAGGGAGGCAGGTTGGTGGATGAGAGGGGGCAACTTAGAGAAGGAAGAGTGAGGGGGATGAAAGGTGGGAGAAAGGTGAGGGGGAATTTTTGAAAGAGGTGAGAGGGAGGGTTGGAGGGAAAAGAGTGGGATGGTTGCTTTGAGAGTGAGAGTGAGGGGTGAGGGGGTGAGTTGGCACTGAAGTTGGAAAAAAGAATGGTTGATGGAAAGCGAGCATCCATGGCAAACTGTGGTTTTTAAAAGTTTTAGGTCAGAGATGCGATTTAACACAATTCTTGATGGATGCAATGAAGGCGAATTCAGAGCATGGAGAGAAGAAGCGTTGTAATAGTTGGATTTTTTAGGCAAGGAATGAAGGAGAGGTCGAAATGAGAGCAGTCTGTTAAAATAGCAGAAGAGAAGTGCATTGTGAAACAGTAAAGAGTACCACATGTGTGAGAGAGGAAGATGAAGCATTATAAGATCGTTTTTGTTGTTAATATTAATGTATGAGAGAGTTCAACAGATTAGGTCATGGAAGTGTAAAAAAAAAAGAAATCGAGGAAGACGAGGAGGAAGTTAAGAGGAAGAAGAAGTCGCAGAATCGGGAGAAGGTGAGCGTGTTGTTGTTGTTGTTGTTGGGTATATATATATATATATATATTTTTTGAGATAAGAAAGAGATTAGTTGGGAGAATGGGGGATGTTTGGAAAGTGGGGAGGATGAAAATTGAAGGTAATGGGGAGGATAGAAATTGAAGGTAATGCGGAGAAAAAACAAACAAACAAACAAAAAAACGATCGAACACCGAGTGGAACCGGTAGGCCTCAAACCTAGGACTAGGCCTCAAACACCAAGTAAGAACGTCGACATAAATACTCACAAAATAGCACGATTTTTGAAACAAAACCGAACTAGGAACACACATTAACATGTAGGTGAGAAAATTAAACAGTTAAAACGGGACAAATAACAACCGGAACTTAACTTTGAGAATGTCAGCAGGGAGCCCCGAAGGAGACCTCTTGCCGCTCAAAACCGGAGGGTGGGTTTTCATCGGCAGGGTGGGTTCCACGAGAGGCAAACGGATGTTATTATTGACCCCAAGCATCAATACTGTTGTGCCAATCATGCTCTTTGGTGGATCAAAGTGTCATCAGGCTGCATCTCTATCTATATCTAAACCTGCATGTACTCATCCCGTGGAAGGGGTGAAGGGATGCCCTCTCATGATGTGGTGCTTCATAAGTTACTTCTTTAAAAAAAAAAAAATTAATTACAAAACTAAGGGAGGGGGATAGTGAGGGAGAGAGAGGTAAAGGCCGATGGGGTATAGCAAGTTAATACAGTGACACTAGCAATTGGTAACACGAAGCAGGTTTGCAAAAATGTATTTTTTTAATTTTTTTGTGAAATGAAAACTGGGCGGGGGCAGGGAGATAAAGGAAGTTGAAGAGAAAGTGTGAGTCGATGGGCCGGCAGTGGGCAGGCTGAGGAGAACAGTAGCATAAGCAATGGCATCATGGAGCAATTTAAATAAGGGGGAGGGATTGGGAGTCCGGTATCTGGTGGAGGGAGGTCAGCAGCATAGACGTGTGAGTGACCCAAGTGTGAGGGCAAGCCATCAAGTCGGGCCGTCGGGGTCTTCTCCAGTGAATGCACATAGCATATCCAGGGACATCAGCAAAGTCGCTCTGGAGATTTGAATGGCCGCTCGTTGAATATTGTTCACTCCTCAGCTTTCTAAAATAAGGGAGTTATGTGGAAACCATTTTTCTCGAGCTCCGACGGGGAAACCTTGTATGTCTCATTGTGTGATCTCCAGATGTTCCTCTAAAAGTCTTCACAAGAGCTTATATTTCTGCACTTTTTTCTTCACAATAGCTCCGAATGCCAGTTCCAAGGATTGAGAGTCTTTCAAATATAATTGAAACATCAAAGATCTTAGCTGGGTATCCTTGTGTAGTGCAAACTAGATCTGGTCTGTGGCTTTCCACTTTCTCTCTGGTGATTAATTTTTCCCTTTCACAGTTCCAGCCACTCTTGTCGGCCAGTCCAGTAAACATCTCACAGAGAACATGGAGAAGTGTTTCTAACTCCACTCAGCACAGCCTATAGGTTCCGTCGGCCTCAGGACTTACCCTGGTCAACGCGGCTCTGACTGGGTCGGTGTTGGAACGCAATTGGAGTGCTGCTGGCGTGTGCCGAAATCGGTCCAGCCTTAAATTGTACAGCCAGGTGTGAGAGACCGGATCATTGCGGAATGCAGCCGCACCGAGACCGTAAACTTGCTGGGAATACCAGCGTTTTCTAATCGTGTTGCGCCAACCGGTGTTCGAAACATTCCCGGAGGCGTCCACCTTCAGGCCTAATCTGGTGAAGCGGGATTTTAGGGAAGGGCCAGTGGAAGACCCTATAGAAATGGCGCGGGTCACACTATCGAGAGAATGGATCAAGGCCCAATCTTTGGTCGCTCTAATCCGTGGGACAGCGAGGGCGAGACTTATCAATCTAATTCCTCTGTCCCGTGTTTTTGTCTACAGAAAACCGTCCGGAGTCTGTGTTGGCATGTGGATCGCTCGTTTAACCGCCATCCTGATTGTTCGGGTAATTTCGTGAAGCTGATTTTTGGGGGTGTCACTGTGTCGTTATTGGTGGAGGAGCCTTGGGACGACATGGTTTTTGATTAAAGCAGCGCGTGTCGTCGCTCTGACAGGAGCAGCTCTGATATTGTTCAGCCAATTGTTTCGGGTCGAGGCCAAGTCTTTCAGGCAGAAAATTGATGCCGGGCTAATCATGGTGCCGAGGTAACTGACGTGTTGTTCTGGGGCCAGCGAGGCAATCTCTTCCCCTTGGAGGGAGGCGCCGGTGGAGTCCATTTGTCACAGTTGTACATCGAGCTGCGGTCACGACCGTGTTGTCTGTAGAACCCTTTGGTTTGGGCTAAATTGAGGTCTCGTCAGGTGTTGTCGCAAAACTGTTTGACGATGTCCAATTTAACTTGCATACCCTGCCAGCACCCACTGACTAGTGTCAGGTCATCGGCGAAGGCTAAACAAGCCAACCACTCCAGACAAGTCCTCTCCCCAGTCGACCTGTTGAGGCCCTAATGTTACTTGGAAAAATTCTGGTGAACAAACGGGAATGCAGCTCTTCTTAACAATAATTCATGGAAATAAAATTCCATCAAAGAATGCACCTTCAGGATGTAAATATAAGAGCAACACAACAAGGTATAACCTGCTCGTGGCCACGACAAGCTGTTCGCAACCACGCACACTGACACGGATGAAGAAGATTTCGGAAATGAGGATTGGGCAAGGGCAGGGTGAACAAGTGAGCAGGGCACTGTTGAGAAGGCAGGTTCGGAGCTGCAGGGCACGAACAAACCTGTGGGCCCATTGAGAATGAGCTCTCTCCTTGTGCGATCACAGACGTTACGAACAATCTCCATCTTCCAAGCCAACAACCGCTCTTATCTTCAAGGTGGAGGGGGGTTTGGTAGTGGGTAGTGGTTTCCGGAACCTCCTCCTCGGCTTAACTAAAATCTAAACAGACAGCGTTTCCACCCCTGAATTTATGAATTACTTGACACAAACAAATCCAGTGCCAAGGCGTTCTTTATAATAACTGATACCAAACAATCGGCTCCCCCCCCCCCCCGCCAAACCTCATAAACATATCGCTGCATCCAAAAATCTGGAAATGTAATCTGCAATTCACATGAAGTAATCGTACATTCCTGTTGGTGGAGGGGAGTGAGGGTGAGGAGTGAATGTTATCCCACCTGGTTATCTCTTGTTATGGAGCCTTCGTTTTTCAGGAAATTCAGTCAACGAGGAATCTTGAAATGATTTTCAAGACATGGATCATGCACCATGTACTCTGGCTTCATCAACAAAATGTTGGGATCGTCAAGGTAGAACTCTTTTGCAGTCTTGTGGAGCTGTAAAGTGTGGAAGAGGTACAATTAAAATTATTCACTTTTAAGTTATTCTGCTACATAATTATTTTAACGTCAGGACCACAATTCATCGAGGATCATTCAGGTCTTCAATCAGTTTCTTGTTCCTCTGGAGAAAGCAAATCCGGCGTCCCTCCTCTGGAAAAGGCAAATCCGGGTGTGCCTCCCCTGGAGAAGGAAAATCCAGGTGTGCCTCCTCTGGATAAGGAAAATCCAGGTGTGCCTCCTCTGGAGAAGTCAAATCCAGGTGTGCCTTCTCCAGAGGGAACTCAGAGGCCTCAGAAGAAAACTCTTCCTGTTCTGCAAAGCTCTCATCTTCACTTGTCAGCTCAGGTGCGTGAAGCGAAGGCTCTCTCTCTCTCCTCCTCCAGACTCTTCCTCACCGAACCCTTCAATACAAAAGGCAACAATACACATTGGTTTCATCATAAAATGCTCTCACTGCAAAGTCAATTACATGAACAAAAAATAATAATAATAAAATAGCAAAATATGATACATGAGACATTGTTCACCAGTGTTTTATAATAACTTCATAAAATGTGACGCAATGTCTTATCGTACCTTCTTTTCGGAGAATGGAGCGCAATTTTCTTCAAAAATATTTCAACTTTATCATGTTTAGTGTTGTCATTTTATCGATTCCTCGAACATCTTGTAATGCCTTGTGTGGTTTGTCAGACAGTTAAAACACTTTTTGTATTTTGTCAACGTCTCTGTCCCCGTCGTCCTCCTCCTCCATATCCACGTTTTCCTCCTTTTTTGCGGGTGTGTGACTTTGCTTCTTTGGAGTGCTCTCAATTTATCCTCCATCATGCTCACTCGAACATCTTTCATCAATTTTCGATATTCCACATCTCCTTTCGAAGCAAACAAAAAACATTCAAAATGACAAATCAATTACAGAATTAAACACAACTGAAAAAGATGTAAAACAAGAAAAAATATAAACAACATGAAAATAAATAAATAATCCAGATTTTCATTAAAATATCAACATCTTACTCTTTTGTCATTTACGTTCACAACGTGCTTGTCAATCCTTTTAAGTTGCCATTTACAGCTCCACACTGGGCAATTAACAGCAATGACATATCTGGTAACAGAAAAAATCAAAAAAAATTATCAGAAAATTTTCACAAAAAACATTTATCTGAATGATGAAATCAAACGATGATGAAACCGAGCTTAAATTACAAAAAAATATCTTTTTGATGGAAATTTATTTGATGGACATGGCAGTTTTACTCTCGCATGACGTCAAACCAAGCACCCCACGTTGGAGCTGCACGAGGTGATTCGTAACACTCCCACATTTATTGCAAATCTTTGGATGTTTTGTCTCAGGATAAGGAGGGGTTAAACAAACAATTGAAACCAATACTTCGTTGAAAACATTACCAATTACACACACACACACACACACACACACACACACAAAAAAAGTCAGGACCACAAGTAAACACTGAGATGCGAAGGACAGTACTCCCAAGTATTGGCCTTTTAGATTTTCATGCTTTTGAATGTTTTGCGGAATGAAGGGTTTTATGGTGGCCGAAGTGCAAATGCTGCCACCAATCTCGTCATAAAAAGTAACCCGACTGCAGGAGGACGTCCGCAGACACAGTTGGGCACTAGATATGGATGGCTGTCAGCTCACAATGAGCTCCTTTGACCTTTGTTCTCACGCACGGATCTGTGGATCATTGTTAATGTATCATTGTCATTCTTCAACAAGATCTTTTCCCTCTCTGCATCCTGAAATGTGATTGGTCTCACCAGCTGCCACAATATTGTTCTGTTCTCCTGACGTTCTGCAACCGCTTTTCATTCCCTTTCAAAAATGCCTTCCAGAAGCGGGGCATCTATATGCGATACACAGAGGATTTGCTTCGAGCCCAAGACCCAGCAATACACTGCCTGCCAGCAAGGCCCGGGTTCACACGAAGAAGCCTTTGAACCGCAGCGAACTCAGTTCTCCGAGCACGCTTCTTTATCACCTGATGACACCCTCTCCCGGCACGGGGCATGTCGGGCTTACGTATCGGCACAGTCCCATGTGCTTGGCCATCCACTCGTTCCTCTATCACGTTGTCTCTTCGGGTTCCCTTCGTCTTACAACCTGCGGGACCCCCGACTGGGCGGGCATTGTCTCTCGTGCTGGATACCATCAACTTTGAAAACGTTCTCAAGCTCGGCTTGGAGGTCCTCAGGACTTACCAAATACAAGTGACCGATGAGATGAACTAACCGGTGCTCGCCTCCAAGCTCTTGCCCCTTTCGATAGCCCTTTAACATATCCTACAATGTCCTTCTTCCACCTGTCACCACCAGACTCTTCACCAAAGTCAGCCGGGCCAGCTTCCACACAGGGTGGGGGAGCCTGGACCCCGTCACCTGTGCAGGAGAGGCCGTTTCGTCCCTCGGTGTTTGTCTCTGTCTCATCTCCGGTAACTTTGTTTCTTCTCGGGGCACCCACAACGTAGGGAAGAGGCCATCCAGCGTGGTATTTCCCTGGGCTCGCTCTGTCAGCTTGGAATCGACAAGAGCTTTGTAAACGGCCTGCCTCCCTTTCCCTAAATGGCTTCCAATGACCGTCCAGGTATGAACTGAAATAACACTTGATTGATGAATTTAACTCCATTGTGTATCAGTTGAGCCTCACGGACAGCCATGTTATACACCTCCTCCTCGTTCCAACGTGCCTTCACCCGAACAGATCGGTTAGACACATGGAACATGAAGCAGTGCGCCTTATGCCTGTGCCAAGATCAGTCTGACTCCGAAAGGAACTTCCACAATCCTCAGACACTCACAAGCACCCTTGAGCCACCTGTGGCTCTGGTGTCGTACTCTCAGGGACAGCCGCAGCAGCGGTGTCCTCATCTCCACGGACCATGCTTTCAGCAAGCGCTGCAGAGAGTGTCAACGACGGAGAAGGGAGAGTGCACCCCGGCCCCGCGGAAAGCCCGACCTCGACTTGACACACACCCCTGACAACCCTATTTAATCAAATGACAGCACGTTGTACTTTCAAACATCCTGCTCTTTTCACTCCATCATTTTCCCGGGGTCATCTTCCCTCTTCTTGGAAGTCAGCTGGCATCATCTTCATCAACCATCTTTAATGAACAATGTTGAGGGGCCACTCACCTGCGATGGACCCACGTGGGTCTGCGGTCACTTCGACATCGATAAATAAATGAAAAATTTAAAATGAAACGTTTCATTCACATCACAGCAGGAAGCCCGGGAGGTACGCATGCTCGCTCTCAGCACGCTGTTCGTCCTTCGGGTTCGAAGATGACCATGACTTCATTTTCAGTAGGAGGATTGGTGACTGTGGGTCCGGAAGTGACTGGTGAGGCCAATCCTGGCCCGGAAGGCACGCCCACACGTAGGACACAAGTAGATGGGTTCTGCAGTGGAAGTGGAGGTAGCCCGGGCCTTGCGCGCGGTGCGTTTCTTCTGGGCCTCTACAGTGCGTCTGTTCTCTGCTGCACGGGCTCCTGTGGTGAGCTTGCTATGCCAGGTTGGACGGTCCAGAGCAAGAGATTCCCAAGTGCTGAGGTTGTTGTCCAAGTCTTTGACGGACACTTTGAGGCAGTCCTTAAACCGCTTCTTCTGTCCCCCGACTGAGCGCTTGCCCTGACACAGTTCTCCACACAGAAGCTGTTTTGGCAGTCGACTGTCGGGCATTCTGACGACATGGCCTGCCCATCTGGGTTGGGCTTTCCGTCGAAGGGTGTGGACGCTGGGGATTCCGGCCCGTTCCAAGACCTCTGTGTCAGGAATTTTGTCCTGCCACCTGATGAGAAGGAGTCTGCATAGGCAGCTGTGGTGAAAGTGGTTGAGCTGTTTCGCCTGTCTGCTGTAGACAGTCCAGGTCTCGCTGGCATAGAGAAGAGTGGTGAGTTCCACTGCACGATAGTCCTTCAGCTTGGTGGTAAGGGTGAGTCCTCTCTGCTCCCAAACATTCTCACGGAGCCGCCCAAAGGCCTTCGCAATCCTATTGTTGACCTCAGCGTCAATGTTCACCACTCGCGAGAGTGCACTGCCCAGATAGGTAAAGCTGTCGACAGCCTGTGGATTCTGCCCCTTCACCGTGATGTGTGGTTCCTGGTCGGGCTTTCCAGGTGCGGGTTGGTACATAACCAGTATTTTTGGTGCGAATGGAGAGACCAAAGTTGTCACAGGCCTGTGAGAAGCAGTCCATTTCATCCTGCATCTTCTGCTCTGTGCAGGCGTTGAGGGCGCAGTCATCAGCAAACAAGAGATCTCTTGTTTCTCTTGTCATATATCTCTTGCCATATCCGAGCCTCCACCGGGTCTTTTGAGCAGCAGATGGCGAGGAAACTGCCCTTTTTCGGGCGCGGCGGCGCCCATGCCGCCGACAAGTCCCATCGACCCTCAATACTGCCGCTGAATGTCGAGGGCCTTACAACAAGCAAGATCAATGTCACCGAGCAGCTTGCCCATAAGAACCGGGCCCTCGTCATCCTCCTCCAAGAGACCCACTGCATCTCTGCAGAGAAGCTAGTCTTTCTTCACTGTGCACTAGCTGGGTCTGCTAAAAGCAGGAAGCACGGCCAAGCCACGTTTGTCCACGAGAGCCTGAGCTGGACTCTCGTCGGTCAATCTGTGGCTGATGCCGAGATTGAGTGGGTGTGCGTGGACGTTGCAAACCATAACATCATCAACGTCTACAAGCCCCCACCCTCGCGGATATCCCCTTCGTCGTTGCCCACGTTCTCCTTCCACAGTCTCTACGCTGGCGATTTTAATTGCCAGCATGTTGACTGGGGGATATAACATCACGAGCAACGATGGAGAGTGTCTTGCTGCCTGGGCAGCAAACAACAAGCTTGCTCTCCTTTACAATCCGAAGGGCGCAGCCAGTTTCCTCTCCGGACGCTGGGGAACGGGAACGAACCCCGATCTGGCCTTCGCGAGTGCCGACCCTGACAGCCCACAACCTGACAGACGTGTGCTTGAGAAGTTCCCGCGGTCCCAACATCGACCCTCGCTTATCACTGCTCCGAAGCTCGTGGCACCTGTCCCGAGCGCACCGGTGAAGCGATGGAACTTCAGAAAGGCCGACTGGAATCGCGACAGCCTCCTAACAAACAAATCCGTCATGGGTCTACCACCACCCGATACCATCAATATGGACGAGGCTTACAAGGACTTCTGCAACGCCATAACATCTGCGGTGAAGAAAGCAATCCCACGCAGCCGCCGAAACAACTATGCGCCGTGCTGGGATTCTGAGTGCGAGACCCTCTACCGCTCCTTCCTTTGTGCCCCACCGGGCACCCCTTCCAATGTAGCCACCACCAATTTACTCGCGCGGCTCTACCAAAGGAAGCTTGAGCGGTGGACCGAAGCCGTCAACACCATCGACTTCTCGCACTCCAGCCGCAAAGCATGGAGTATCATTAACAACCTCACTGGTCGGTCAGCACCCTCAGGTCAGGTCAGGTATGGGAGCATTTCCCAGAACAGCGCGTCGAGGGGAACGTGCTCCCCTCGCCAGTACCCGTTTCTGCTGAAGCCATTGCGACCCAGCTGGTGAAGAACGGGGTGTCCGAGCGTGGGACTGCAAGTCATCTCGACTTGTGGCCAAAGAGGTGTCTGACCTCTGGAGGGTGGAAACACCAGAAGGCGAAAGTATCTCCGATGACTTCACCCCGGATGAGCTCGCCACCGCCCTCCAACTACTGAAGCCACACAAGTCTCCGGCCCCGATCACATCTGTCCGGAACTTATACTCCATGCTGGCTCTGCATTGAAGTCCTGGTGACGCGAATTCCTCTCTTCCTGCTTGCGCAACCTCAAAATCTGGAGAAGAGCCCGAGTAGTCGCGATCCCCAAGCCTCATAAGATACCAGGAGACCCGAAGAGTTATCGCCTGATATCTCTCCTTTGTTTCCCCTTCAAAATCCTCGAGCGTCTTATCTTCGCCCGCGTCAAACCAATTATAGATCCGCTTCTCCCTCGGGAGCAAGCTGGTTTTCGGCGCGGGAAATTTTCCGTAGATCAGGTCACTCTTATGACCCAAGACATCGAGGACTGCTTTGAGGCTAAAGAAGGCCGGTGCTGTGTTCCTTGATGTCACACCCGCCTATGATACTGTGTGGCACCGCGGCCTCACCTGCAAGCTGCGCCGCCTGCTCCGAGACAGGCACATGGTCCGTATGATCATGGAGCTTGTCTACAATTGAAGCTTCACCCTCACCACCGGTAGCGGACAGCGAAGCAGGTTACGACGCCTTTAGAATGGCGTCCCACAGGGATCGGTCCTGGCCACCCTCCTCTTCAATATCGACACCCACGACCTGCCGAACACGGTCTCTACAAAGTATGCTGATGCGGACGACCTGGCGATCGTCCACCGGGCAAGGAAGTGGGAAGCACTAGAGGGGACTCTGAGCCAGGACATGTCTACTTTATCGGCATAACTCCAGAAATGGAGATTGAAGTTCAGTGAAACCAAAACAGTGTCGGCAGCTTTCCATTTGAACAACAGGGAAGCAAAACATGAGCTAAACGTCAACATCGATGGAAAACCCCTGTCCTTCTGCCCTGAGCCAAAATATATTGGGGTAACATTGGACAGGTTACTCACGTTCCGCCGACACCTGGAGCCACTATGCAAGAAGCTAACATCCCGTGCCGCGCTGCTTTGACGACTGGTGGGTTCCGGCTGGGGTGCGGCTGCTGTCACGTTTCGTACAGCAGCCTTAGCCCTGGTCTACTCCACCACCGAGTCCTGTGCGCCCGTCTGGTGCCGCAGTGCTCATTCCCACCAGATATACACCGCCATCAACGGCGCCTTGCGTACTGTGACCGGATACCTGCATCCCACACCAACGGACAACCTTTCCATCCTTGCAGGCATCCAACCCGCTGAGCTTCGCCGCGAAGAAGCCACTCTATCTCTCACTCGCTGGGCACTCGAGCCAAATCATTTGCTCCATCACAAGCTCTCTATTTCATCAAATGAGCAGCCCCGGCGACTGAATTCGAGATACCCATTTGTGCCTGCCGCACAGTCGTTGCTGAAAAACGCCAACGATCTAAACATCAGTGCGGCCCACTGGGCGGATCACAACTGGAGCACGGAATGGCGGACGATCAATACCAGACTCCGTGCTTTCATTCCCGACGTCGGTTCCCATACCATCGGAATGCCCTTGCCAAGACTGGCTTGGGTACGACTAAACCGTCTATGTTCTGGCGTCGGACGATTCCGCTCAAATATGGGGTGTGGCTCCTTCTGCGGCTTGTGAGTGTGGCGTGGAGGAACAAACCGCAGACCATGTCATCCTTGGCTGTCCCACATACCGTGCCTCAAGCGGGGCACACGGTCTGCGTGTTTTGCATGACGATACAACCCAATGGCTGCTCGACACCTGCCCCGACATATAGCCCGGGTGCGCCGCCACAGCTCCGGGTGATAAAAGGCATAGACGCTCGGCCCCTGAGCGTGGTGAGAAGACGATTTGTCTTCGAAGACGAAGACGATGAAACCAAGATCAATCTGGAAACGAAGAAGAAGAAGAGATCTCCAATGATGGTCTCCTTCACCTTGCAGGTGCCTGAGGTTGAACAGCCTGCTGTCAGTCCTGTATCTGATGTGTATTCCATCCCGGCAGTCACGGACAGTGTGACCACTCCTCATTTTGATAAATGCCAAGGTGAGCTAATGAAAAAAGCCAAGAATTCACAAGGTTTCGGAAAAGCGATGATAATAGAAAACCAATACGCAAAGAAAACCGAGAGAAAACCAAGACACCAAGGTGAACAACGAATAGCCAAGATCTTGTGAAAAAAGCCAAGGAGTGGTCACACTGGTCACGGAAGGCATCAGTCAGCATGGCAGAGAAGACCATGCTGAAGAGTGAAGGGGCAAGAACACAATCTTGCTTCACGCCGTTTGTCACTGGAAAGGCTTCCGACTCTTCTCCATCATCGAGCACTTTCACCATCATGCCGTCATGGATCCTCCGAACAATCATGATGAACTTGCTTGGACAGCCAAACTTCTGCATTATCGTCCAGAAGCCATCTCTACTGACAGTGTCGAAGGCCTTTGTGAGATCGACGAAGGTCACGAACAGGTCGCTGTGCTGCTCTTAGCATTTTTCCTGGAGTTGGCATGCAGCAAATATGTCGACAGTTCCACGTCCAGCACGGAAACCGGCACTGGCTTTCTGGAAGGAGACCCTGCTCAAGGTGTTGATTGAGACGGTTGAGCAGGATCTGAGCGAAGATCTTCCCAGCTATGGGCAGGAGGGAGATGCCTCAATGATTGTCGCAAGACTGGCGGTTGCCTTTCCTCTTGTAGATGTGGACTATGCTGGCATCTTTCAGCTGTTGTGGGACCTTCCTTTTATTCCACATGGACTGGAAGAGTTCAGTCAGCTTCTGCACCATGACAGGGCCTCCTGTACACTTCAGCAGGAATTGTATCTGATCCTGGTGATTTGCCACAGGAAAGTTGCTTGATGCCCTTTGTGACTTCTTCTGTCGGGAGGTTGTCAAGGTCCTGGTTGATCTCCATCTGAGGTAGGCGAGTGATGGCCTGGTCGTTGATATCAGCAGGGCGATTGAGGACCTGCTTGAAGTGTTCAGCCCATCTCTCCAGAATCTGCTTTTTCTCTGTCAGCAACTGGGTCTCGTCTGCATTGAGGAGGGGAGAGGAGCCAGAGGACTGCGGTCCATGCACAGCCTTCAATGCGTCGTAGAAACGCTTGGTGTCATGACTGTCTGCGTTGCCCTGTATTTCATCAGCCTTCTTGCAAAACCACGCATCCTGCATCTCACGGAGTTTCTTATGTACTTTTTGTCTTGCGCTGGCAAAGGCATCTTTCTTTGCTTGTGACATGGGGTCGTTCTGGTGTGCTCCGAACAGTTGGTGTTTCTCTGTTAACAGTGCCGTTATCTCTTTATCGTTCTCGTCAAACCAGTCCTGGTTTCTGCAGGATGCTGGCCCGAGGTGTTCGAGGGCGATGGAGTGGACTGCATCTTTGAAGGCCACCCACTGTTCTTCAAGGCTGCCCTGGTCATCATGGGGTGTGTCCACCAGCTTGCCATCAAGGTCTCTCGAGATTTCTTCTGCAACTTTGCTGCTCTTTAGCTTGGAGATGTTGAGCCTCTTTGCAGTCTTCTGACCTTGGAGTCTTCTCATGGGCAGGATGCGACGCTTAAGTTTGGACACGATGCCGTGATGATCAGTCCAGCAGTCGGCACCACACATGGCCTTTGTCACTCACGTCCTGCCTGTCCCTCTTCCTGGTGATGACATAATCAATCAGATGCCATTGCCTGGAGCGTAGGTGCATCCAAGATGTCTTTTACGGGTGGGGAGGCGGAAGAGTGTGTTGGTGATAACGAGGTCATGTGAGGCATACATCTTCAGGAGGAGAACGCCGTTGCTGTTGCACTTGCCAGTGCCGTGTCTTCCAATGATCCCTTCCCAAGTCTGGTGATCTTTCCCCACTCTGGCGTTGAAGTCCCCGAGGACAATAAGGTTCTCTGACTGTGGGACTGCTGCAATGAGGGCATCAAGTTCTTCATAGAACTTATCTTTGATATCCTCCGGATTGGTCATTGTTGGGGCATATGCGCTGATCAACGTTGCACTCTTCTTGTTTCCAAGTGGGAGTTGAAGTGTCATCAGGCGACCATTAATGCCCTCTGGAAGCTTGGCAAGTTTTCGGGCGAGGTGGGATCTGATGGCGAATCCAATGCCTGCCTCTCGCCGTTCAGTGTTGCTGCGAACACTCCAAAAGAAGGTGTACCCACCACCAAGTTCTAAGAGCTGACCCTTGTCTGCAAGGCTTGTTTCACTGAGTGCTGCGATGTCCACGTTGAAGCGAGCTAGTTCTTTGGCGACTAGTGCAGTTCTTCTTTCTGGTCTATCTGCCTTGGTGTTATCCAGCAGGGTTCGCACGTTCCACATGCCGAGGTTGAGCATCTTCAACTTGTTTTCCTTGTGATTTCGAACGCTGATTGGCATCCTCGTGAGCTGCGGTATACTGGCCAGGGTGAAGTGAATCAGGCAATGTTTGAGCCACCTTTTCTAGCCCCTTCCTCCATGGAGGTGAGCAGAACGAATCCTGGAGGACTGCTCAGACACCCGGGGACTGCCGAACTCCACTGCTGCTTCGGTCCAGTCGAGAGCGACCCTATTCCCTGGGCCGCCTGTGTGCAGGTTCGTGACTACAGCTTCCAGTGTATCCGCACCTGCTGCTTCGCCACTCTCCCATCACCACAGGACTTGAGGTTGCATGGTATGGGGTTGAAGTCATGACTTGCACTTGACTTGGATTTCAGTGGGGGGAGTTGCGCAGCTCGTCAGCCTCACTCTCTCGTCCTGGCCTATCAGGATCCAGCAGCAAGACATCGTCGGAACGGCTGGGGACAGGTCAGGATGCAGTGGATGGTCAGAAGAAAATATCTTTCATATCTCACTCTGCCCTGTTTGTGCTCCAGGACGCTTTGCTGGGATCGCCTTTCTGCCAGTTGAACCTTCTGGTGGTTTCCTCCGCGCAGTTCGCCAAACCCAGGCTTTACATGCAAGGTAGACAAACCTTAAAGCCGCTGGAACCAACGACTTGCCAACTGAACATGTGACATGCACACAAGACAGTGGAGAGATCGTAGGGGCGGGGTCGTCCAACTCCCGTACAAGTCCCATTTAGGACTTGTCCACTGCCCAGCCCAGTGGATTTAGTACTTGTCCACTTCTACCACTATGCTGCAATGGAATAATTGCTAACGAAAGATGTGTTGGACAATCTAGATTGTCTACAATTGCTTTATCTTCACTCAAAACGTGACCGGCGGATCCAGTGTATCTAATTGTAATTTGATATGGTCCTCTCTGTTTCACAGTTGCCATTTAATACACGAGTTTGTTGTTAAAAAATATCAGTACTTGGGGAATGCAGGTTACACACGATGTGGTTTAAAATCGGAAAATTATGGGAAACAGGTGTGTGAGAAAAATCCATTTAACCTTCAATCAGTGGATTCCGAGTCACACTTCTGCCAGTAACTTTGTCCATTTCGTGGGGGATGGGGGGTAGTTGGGGGGCTATGTAGTTTTGTCGAAGGATAAGGAGGGGTTAAACAAACAATTGAAACCAATACTTCCTCAACAACATTCTCACGTCAACAGCAATACTCACTTTACGCACCTGAGCTGACAAGTGAAGATGAGAGCTTCGCAGAACAGGAAGTTTTCTTCTGAGGCCTCTGAGTTGCCCCTGGAGAAGGCACACCTGGATTTGTCTTCTCTTGGATTTGCCTTCTCCAGAGGAGGCACACTTGGATTTGTCTTGTCCAGAGGAAACAAGGAACCAATTGTGGACCGAGATGATCCTGGATGAACAACAGTTTATGTTAATTTTTGGCAACCACTGTGAATGTATTCTTCTTGGTCCCACGAAACTGAAAAATGATGTTGCCATTTTTTCTGTTGACCAAAAACAGCATTTCCAAAAATATTGAAACAACAATATTAAATTATTCCATATACGAGGTCCGTCTAAAAAGTAACGGGACTGACTTCACAGAAATTTCATTCCAAAAAATATATTGAAATCACAGCTTGTCCTCTTCAAAATAGTTTCCCTCCAGTCTCACACACTTATCCATCCTCTTCTTCCACGCTTCGATGCATTCCCGGAAGGCTTCTTCTGGAATCCTCCGGAGCTCCGTCGTCACGGCCCTTTTGATGGCCTCCATATCAGGAAATCTGGTCCACCTGATCATCCCCTTGAGCTTGGGGAATTCGAAAAAAATCATAAGGGGCCAAGTCTGGCAAATACGAGGGTTGCTCCAGAGTTGACACGTTCCTCTTCGCCAGAAACTGTCGGATGCTCAGGGCACTGTGAGCAGGGGAGTTGTCGTGGTGGAGCACCCAGGCGTTGTTCTCCCACAGATCCCTCCTCTTGTCCCGGACTGATCTCATGAGGCGCCGGAGGATCTCCTTGTACATGTATTGATTCACTGTTTCACCCTGTGGTCGAAACTCGAAGTGGACGATGCCCTTCATGTCAAAAAACGTGATGAGCATCACCTTGACCTTTAACTTCTACATCCTTGCTTTCTTTGGTCTTGGTGATGCCGGACTTTTCCACTAACGACTCTGCCGTTTGGTCTCGGGATCGTATTCGAATATCCACAATTCATCTCCAGTAATGACTCTTCCGAGCAGGTCTTGATCGTCCTCGAAGTGCTCGATAATGTCTTGACAGACAATGACTCTTTGCTGTTTCTGGTCCTCGGACAACAGCTTGGGGACCATCTTTGGCTACCCCTGGTGCATTTCGAGATTTTCAGTGATGATGCTCCAGACAGTGTCCTTGTTGATGGAAAGTTCCTCAGCAATCATCCTCACCATGAGTCGACGATCTTGTGTGAGGCACTCAGTGTACCAATCTACAATATAACTGTGACATGGATATTATAAGTTGACAACAAATGCTGGTGTATCGTGTGTATTCAGTTTATTTACATCTCTCCAGCCAAAGGCTGACTCTCCAAAGGTTACTCTGCCTGTAGCAGTTATCAAAAGGGAACACACTTTCAGCATAAGAAATCAAATTGCATGTTCAACAGAAAAGTCGTTACCAGATGAACAAAATAGTACATCGACAAGTTACAATAGATGAGTGGATAAATGGGTAAATATTCTACGAGCACCATTAGTTCAACCATCACCACCACCATCACCTCCACCATCACCATCCCTCCTATTCCATCACCACACCACCACCACCCATCACTTCCACCAAACCCATCACCACCACCTCTCCCACTCCATCACTCTCCCCCACACCCATCACCACCACCTCTCCCACACCATCACTACCCCCACCATCAACCTCCACCACCCACCACTTCCCCCACACCCATCATCACTGGAAATCAAGGTTTGTGATGATCGAAAGTTGTATTGTTGTAGATTTTCGCCCTTTCAGCGTGCGGACAACCGCCTTTAGCCCAATTGCGGCCGCGTGCACCCACCGAACGTGGCAATCGAGTCACAGCTTCCGGATCAACGTCGAAACCCAGCTCCAGGTGTTTTTAACACACCATAAACCAGCCAACTCTTTTGTCCACGCGCTACAGGGTCGATTGTCGATGTACCTAATTATTCGCACGGACAGAAATACCGGGAGTTTATACCTCGACGGGACCTGCACGAAAACTTCGGGATGACCGAAGGGGCTACGAGAGACCGAGCGGACTCCCTGGCCACCCTCGTTCTGGACTCACTAGGTCCTGGTTCAGGTTGGCGACCCTTGGTGTCTCCGTCTCGCTGGCTCGTTGCCAACGCTGCAGCAGCTTCGAATGGCTGCTTGGTGCTCATGGGCCTTGCGACCGCCCGACTCTCCACTGCTGTCTGGCTGCACTCCAAGGCTTCTCCCACGAGCTACTGCTCCAGCGATCTCGACCCACCAACCCCACGACGACACTTCACTTCCTCCAACTCTCAACCGGCTCTCTCTCTCTCTCTCTCACGCGCCCTCTTCTGGCGAGTGAACGCGGCTTTTTTATCGCCCCCATGGGGAGGGGCCGCGGTGGGCTTTTTCCACCCGAAATCAGCCCCCTCCTCGTCTTCACCTTTGAATCCTCATT
Organism: Eptatretus burgeri; assembly: GCF_056783735.1. NCBI lineage: Eukaryota > Metazoa > Chordata > Myxini > Myxiniformes > Myxinidae > Eptatretus > Eptatretus burgeri. The sequence continues at coordinate 95,453 of NC_140985.1, read as the reverse complement.
CAGGCGGGATCCGCCCCGATCAAAGGCGAAGGTGGTCGATGAATTGCTCTGGTTGTTGTTATTGTCGTTGTTGTTGTTTAATATAAAAGATAGGGACAGAATAACGGCTAACTGAAGATGCACAGCCCGGCACACGAATAATTGCCGTTATACATTGGTGGGGAAATCTAACCTGGAACACACACTTATCGACATAACTGATCTTCGGGGAACCTGAATGGTGATCTGTGAATTTCCACAACCGTAACAGTATATACATATGGACAATGTTGTTAAGTCATTTAGTCGGCCAGAAATGGGTGTCTGAGCAGTTGGGCGGCCAGAAATTAACTTCGGCGCCGCCCAAGTGAGCCCGATGGATGGAAAACACCGTAATGTAAAAGGGCAATGACAATTGCAAATTGGGGAAATCAGATTCCTGTTAAACAAGAAACGAAAGCACAACATATGTCCTGCATTTGCAAGTGCATAGTTATGAGCCAAAAGGGTGTATTCAGACATGGGAACTTCACATGAGTAATTATAATTAAAAAGTTATTGGTTCACGAGTCAGTAAGTGATCACTATATTCATCATGGGTGTGTGTTGGGTAGTCGATCTCGTCGAAAATTTTTTTTTTGAAATTTGTTCTCCCCTTATTATCACTTTTTCCGTCGATATGTTTGTCTGTCTGTCTGTCTGTCCCTCTGTTCGGTCCAGTGCTCCGTTAATACAATGGCGATTTCGATGAAACTTGGTTGGTAGGTTCATACCATTACCTCGTGTGCAAATGAGAACCGTTGCGATGGACACCACCGTTGCCTAGCAACGGGATTTTGAAAAAATTTAAAATCATAAAAAATTTATTTTTTCGAAAATCAAAAATCGGGCCACGAGCGACTGTGGGCAGTACATTTAGCCATATTGTCAAAAATTTCCAGCCGGATCCTATGAAAACTGTCAGAGAAGATAGACTTTGAATGAACCCTGGTCGAAAACAATACAAAAACGAAGTTCGTTATATCTCAGAGACTATGAGTCAGATATACATGAAACTGGTATGGTGGGTTCATGGTATGGCCTAGTTTTGTGTGAGAAAGAACCGTTGCTATGGACCCCTCCGTTGCCGAGCAACGGCCGAAAAACCTATAAATGTGGGGGTATTTTAACAAAATAATCTGCAGCATTAACCCTTGAAGCTGGAATCATGAATTTTCTTTTCCTTAATCCTCAGGTCATTCCCCCATCGAACGGGCCCATCGTGTCAGGTTCTATTGGGTAGGCGACTACCCATGTCCGCCTACCGGCTTGTCTGTCTGTCTGTCTGTCTGTCCCGAGCGTATCTCGGTGGGATTTGATCCGATCTTGATAAAATTAGGGTGCGAGGTTTGTATCATGATCTGGTTGTGTTTTCTGGAGAATGGGCATGCTGCGCCCATTATGTGCGGAGGCACGCCCAAAAAACGTGATTTTAGGGGGTAGCCGTTTTCAAGTTACATCTTCTCCGAGGGGGTTTGTCGAATCTGGCAGGGGTTTCGGTATTTGGTTAGCCCAATGGCACCTGCATAGCCCCAGGGAGCTGGATTTTTCATTTTCGTCCCAAGGTCAAGGTCACAAGGTCACAAACTTATAAAATGTCAAAAAAATCAATAAATTGGGCATCGAGCTCCTTGGGTTTTCAACTGTTTCGAATGAAAGTTGGTATGCAGGTTGTGCTCTTCGAGTACAACAACTTTCATCATTGACGTTTTTCCCGATTCCCGCCAGTTTTCCCATGGCGTCCCATCGAAGGTCAAAAAATAAGAAAGTTGAACCGTGTACATTGCTCGTGAACCATCGCCGTCTCCAGGCTTGTCCATTTTAATTTTTCAAATCGGGTGTAGGCGTGGTTTCACTCGGCAAGAAACTTCTAGAAGGGAATTTTACAAATCGGGTGTGGGCGTGGTTTCACTCAGCAAGAAACTTCTAGAATGGAATTTTACAAATCGGGTGTAGGCGTGGTTTCACTCGGCAAGAAACTTCTAGAATGGAATTTTACAAATCGGGTGTGGGCGTGGTTTCACTCGGCAAGAAACTTCTAGAAGGGAATTTTACAAATCGGGTGTGGGCGTGGTTTCACTCGGCAAGAAACTTCTAGCATGGAATTTTACAAATCGGGTGTGGGCGTGGTTTTACTCGGCAAGAAACTTCTAGAATGGAATTTTACAAGTCGGGTGTGGGCGTGGTTTCACTCGGCAAGAAACTTCTAGAAGGGAATTTTACAAATCGGGTGTGGGCGTGGTTTCACTCGGCAAGAAACTTCTAGAATGGAATTTTACAAATCGGGTGTGGGCGTGGTTTCACTCGGCAAGAAACTTCTAGAATGGAATTTTACAAATCGGGTGTGGGCGTGGTTTCACTCGGCAAGAAACTTCTAGAATGGAATTTTACAAATCGGGTGTGGGCGTGGTTTTACTCGGCAAGAAACTTCTAGAATGGAATTTTACAAATCGGGTGTGGGCGTGGTTTTACTCGGCAAGAAACTTCTAGAATGGAATTTTACAAATCGGGTGTGGGCATGGTTTCACTCGGCAAGAAACTTCTAGAATGGAATTTTACAAATCGGGTGTGGGCGTGGTTTCACTCGGCAAGAAACTTCTAGAATGGAATTTTACAAATCGGGTGTGGGCATGGTTTCACTCGGCAAGAAACTTCTAGAATGGAATTTTACAAATCGGGTGTGGGCATGGTTTCACTCGGCAAGAAACTTCTAGAATGGAATTTTACAAATCGGGTGTGGGCGTGGTTTCACTCGGCAAGAAACTTCTAGAATGGAATTTTGCAAATCGGGTGTGGGCGTGGTTTCACTCGGCAAGAAACTTCTAGAATGGAATTTTGCAAATCGGGTGTGGGCGTGGTTTCACTCGGCAAGAAACTTCTAGAATGGAATTTTACAAATCGGATGTGGGCGTGGTTTCACTCGGACAGGCCTTGGAGATGAGGGGTGATGTGCTTGTTTGGTGGAGGAAACGCTGCAGCTCCCCGTGTTTGCAGAGAATGTGTTTATTTTTAAAAACACACTTATCATGGATTATTCACACTCCGTTTTTAATATGAAATATGTTCATGAGGGAGTGGATATTCATTTAATAGGCGAAGCAACTGGCCAATGTTCGTCGGTGTTTCTCCCTTTTCTGAGTGTTTAACGATGTCGAATTTCACTTTATTTCTTAATTTCTTAATAATTTATGGGAGATGCGTCGTAAACACGAAACGTCGAACGTCGAGACCGTCATACCCCGAGGATTGCCTGTATAATACAACAAATATAGACTAAATGCCATATTTATAATCAAGATGGTGGCCACAAGGGGGCGCGGATATTTGGGGTACATTTTTTTTTAAGATCCCCAGGGGTTGTGGTATCCCTGTTCAAAGTTTCATGCTTTCTGCAAAAACTGAGCTATTCTGGTGAAAATCCTGCCTCAGCTGCTGAACTACACCCAGACTTTAGTCCCGTGAACTTATGCCATCGAGCAGCATCCGGAGGTGAGTCAGTCAGTCAGTGAGTCCGTAAATACTTCAGCCATTATTGCTTGAACCAAACACACAATCTTGATGAAACTTGACAACAAGCTTCATATCTGATGCCGAACAAAGGTGTATTGACCGCATCGAAATCTGCGATCATTAAGGGGGTCTACGGGGGGGGGGGGGGTTCACGCTCCCCTCCCCCTTCCACAAAGTAGGTATTTGCTCTCTTCTCCGAAACTATATATATTTGTTATTTTATGGGAACAATACCCAAGGGACAATATCGCTTCCTCCCGTGAGCACAACAATGGCTGAAACAATTCCAACGATTCTATGCCGTTCGGTGAAATTGACGGTGAGAGAAAGAATCGTGTAATTTGTCGATCTTGTGATCTGCAGGGTTGGTATTGCGGCATCGTTATCACTCTTGTTCATTCTGTAAACACTGGAGAGTAAAAGGTCCAACTTTTAGAAACTTAACCCTTCACCCCATATTGGCCTTTCGATCGTATTGTTTTGGCAGAACATATCATTATTGGGAACGAGAAAAGCTGTTTTTCTGGTGGAACAGTTGAATTTCTCACCATTGTGGAACTCGATTCTGGAGGGCAGTCGAAACATTTATTTATTTATTTAGAAATAATTATTTATTTCACAGCGTATTGTTGGAACAAATTCAAATCACTTTACATTGAACAATGCGATGACTTTCACGATTGATGAAACAGAGGGAATGTTGATGGAAAATTTAAAAATCAGAACTTATCACGTTTTGAGACTAAATCCTTCATATAAATCACACACACGCACACACACGCACAAACATCCGTTTTTTTTTCTCCGCTGATCATAATTTGATATTTAGACACCGCCATGTTAACTTATGAAGCCTGGCTTCATGTTTTTAGAGATTTGGTGACCGGGAAGATGTAAATTGCTCATTTTGAGATGTTCAGCTCCATCTCAGACGGTAATGTTTGAACCGTACCGTGTGTCTCGCCTTTTTGGAATCGCACCTCAAATTGCTTTGTTTCAAATTTATTCGATTTTCGTGAAGATCCCAATTCAGATCTGGATGTGAGGATTTTTAAAGGGATTCGTCAGCATTTAAAAGCAAGGCTAAAAACGATGAACAGAACAACGAGAACAAGCCAATTTGATCTTGGTCCAAGTCCGGATGCACAAAAGGCCTGTCAATGGCAAAGAAAACTTCAACTGTTCAGCTTTTCTCGACCCGGCAAACATAAGAGGGCAAATATTTTAAAATTATTTTATTCCTTGTTATTCTTTTGTAATCAACGTCCATTCTCATGGATGAGTGTTTGCTCAAAAAAGTGTTTCATTGATCCATGTTACTTGGAAGATATTTCCACAACTTTGTCAAAAACTATTCACCTTTCCAGGTGTCGGGTCTGGGATACTCAAAGATGAAGCTGTTAGGGTTTTCATAAACGTACAAATCTCGTAAAGCTCGTAAAATCAAAAGAATAAAAAAAAACCCATCCAAAGGAATCCAAGCAGTACAAGCTTATTATTATATTATATGTATATATATTGTTGTGGTCACCAAATTCGCAAACCACCATTCAGGTCCCTTAGGTGAGGTATCTCGGTAAGTGCATGTGTAGTTAGGCCCGAACCCGTTGTCTAGTGGGAATACATGTCATCTATGCGTGCTGCGACTCTTCTATATATATATATATATATATATATATATATATATATATATATATATATATATATATATATCTTCTTCTTTCGGCTGCTCCCGTTAGGGGTCGCCACGGCAGATCATCCGTATGATCCGCATAGTGATTTGGCACATGTTTTACGCCGGATGCCCTTCCTGACGCAACCCTGGTCGCCTCTTACGACACAGGGATATGGTACACCTATTTTAACTGGGGTATACACCGGCCCAGTATACTGGTACTCATTTCACCGACCTCGGTAGGATGACAGGTTGAGTCAACCCCCTGGTGTATTAATTCAGTGGCCCAACTCAGGACCTTTTGGATCCCAAGCCGCTGCCCGAACCACTGCGCCAACACCAGGCTCATATACAACATAATATTATATATATATATATATATATATATATGTATATATATATATATATATATGTATATATATATGTATATGTCATACACACAGCTCTGTGTGGAGTCTAAGCTATCTGGAGAGGGCAATTTCGTTCCGATTGGACATATCTTAGTCCAGTTGTTGTGAAAATGTCTATAATTGGGTCATGACCCTAAAATTAGGGCAAGGTTAAATTGTTTTTTTTTGGTCAATAATAAAACACGTAAAGATGGGATATACGAAGAAGACAGCCAGAATGAGGTTTCATTATACGCCTATAATATGCGCAGGTGGTGTAAGAATAGCTGGACATCAACACCGTTTGACCCGTTCAGCCCTTTCGGAGTCTATAGCGGACATAATGGGTGAATTATGGTATGTGTGTCAGATGATGATGAGATGAGATGATGATGATAATGATTAAGTATGATGCTGATGATGATCATGATGATACAATGTTTCTTGTTACATTTTTTGTGTCAAATGCACCTTCTGAGGTCGTTCAGCATCTGCAGAAGAGGGCTTTACATTGCAGATGCTGTTTCCTCAGAGTGGCGTTATGCCTCTCAGCGGTGACGGTCTGTCCACGACAGACGTAATGACGTTAGCGAATGATCGATGATGTTATGACCTCATTACGCCTCAGCAGTGACGTCACACGTCGCTGTGCAAACAAATGTAAAAATTAGAATATCGCCAAAAATTCCCATACCTGTCCGTCTGGCACTATCTCACATCGCCTATGATGTACATTAGACTACAGAGCAACCGCATGCCGAAAGTGGCGACAATCCGTTCAGCCATTTCGAGTCTATATATATCTATAGCAGACATAATCGGTGAATTATAGTATGACTAGTATAAAAGCCTGTCAAAAATGACGGGTTAGAATAATTTAATTTGAAATATTCAAGGAGATTGGAAATGCTCTGTGATGTTTCAGAGCAACAAAAAGCGTTATTTTAAAATGCTGCATGTCTAAATGTGACCCAATTTTCTTTATCTTCTGGGACGTTTCGTTTCGATGGTACATCCTTGTTAACATGCCAAAGTCTGAAGCCTCAGCCTCGTTTCAGGTGTTTTTATCTTCTTTATTTATTTGACATCCGATGGACGGAAATCAAACTCATTTCACTCTTCGCAAGTTGCTCATCATGTGCAGCAAATGTCACCTCCCTTCACTTTGTATTTATTGTTATTTTTAAAACCGTTTCTGTACACCACCCTTGAGAGTTGGTTTTAAGGCACCGTCAACAATTCCAATAGAAGAGACGCAATTACTCTTATAAAAAATATTTTTCGAGTTTTTTATCCTGAAAAATAGACCATAGTGAACACAGTCGTGTTGAAAGATTGGCCTTTAAAACTCAACTCAAATCGTCCTTATGAAGGGGGCAGACAAATACACAAATACACACTGTGTTTTATATCGGTAGATAGAGTACACATTCTGGCTGCTCGGTGTTGCTGGCATACTTGGGTGTCTCAGCGTCTGAGAGGCATTTGTCTTTTACTCTTGCCAGAGGAGATGGCATTGGATTTGGGTTTGTTTGTTACTTGCAAAATTGAAGATTTTCAAGTACTAGTTCGTGGCCGTACGTGCAAAAAAAAACACAAAAACCTTTCAAACCGCGAGCCAGAAACAACAACCACACAGGCCGTTCCTTCACTCTCGCATGCCCGTACGTGCCTGGTCCGGAAGTTCGCATATCGCAGTTACGATTATTCGCAATTTAGTTTTAATGGCCAATTATTCAATTAGCGCCAACGTATTTTTCCTTTTCGCAATATAATCGCAAGGAAAACACAAAGAGAAGAGAATAGAAAAAAGAAAAAGAAAAAAACAGACGTGCAAATTTTTTTTAATAATAATAATAATAAAAAATAACTTTCAAACAATCACACAGGCCGTTCCTTCGCTCTCATAAACGACGACTGGATTGGGGCATTGTGTTTATCTATAAATGCGCATAAGAAATCGTGAAATTATTAGAATACACGAAGTCATCACTTTCCGGAAGTCCGAATGTTGTAACCCGTAATGGTAACGCGGCTGAGGTTCTCTTCCCCATCGGCCACGCCCACGCGGCAACGTGTCTTCTCATTGGTTGGTAAATAAATGGCGGTAACTTGGGAACGGCTTGTCCAATTAATATCAAACCTTGAAAAGGCACATCCACAGGGCCTCAGCAATATACCTGGCAAGATTCAATTAGATCGGACCAATGGTTGTCGAGAAACAGCGGTCAAACATGCGCGCATGCACACACACACACACACACACACACACACACACACACACACACACACACACACACACACACACACACACACACACACACACACACACACACACACACTGCTGGAATTATAGATAGATGATTCTTCGTGAAGCATCAAAAATATGCATCGAAGTTACATTTGTGGGTGGAGTCTCGGCAGCTGTCCAATCAGACACGAACAAGTGTATTATTATATTATATTGTTGCGGGGCCGGGACGTCGGCCGCGTGCACGACCACCAGATGGAGCAGTGGAGTCTGCTCGACCGATCGTGCGGAATGCAGAGCGTCGCCCGGATAAGTCCAGAGTCGACGGTCCTTTGCTTTGGACCGTGAAGCGTCAATATTTCCACCACGTGGTACAGGGTTATTCGCCAAATCTCAAAATACCTAGAGACCATGTGGCGATCTACCGAGTCTTCACACCTCGACGGAACTCGTACGGAAACGAGCCGCTTGGCGCGCTCGTTCCGTGTGCGATTCTGAGCGGTTTAATCGCCGAGAAATGTCTGTCGAGATGTCTCCTTATGGCGGCACAACGGCCTTGCTAATTTTCCCCAGCACACGACACGCTCAGTCAATGAAAGAAGGGACATGAACAAACTGAAACATTTAACAATCGGGGTTTATTTACAATAGGGAAAGGGGGAACACAGAGCACAATTAAACCGACTAAAGCAGGGCAATGAAATGCAGCGAGAAAGCACTTATAAAGTTCACTACTTATGGACGAGCACACGGACACACACACACACACACACGCACACCCAAAGAATTGGACCGAAAGGCCTTCATTTGGACCTCGAGCCCGGAGGACAGTCGGCTGAAGATCAAGGTAGCTGGCTGGCTACCTGGCCGCGAGCGCGCGGCTGGGCGTCCCACTCCATCCCGGGGAGGGGGGGGGAGGCTCTGGTCGCCGAAGGAGGGGCCAGAACAGCCGAACCCGGCTGAGGTGAGACGAGGTGGTGTCCAAGCTCGCGACCATGTGGAGGAGGAGGAAGAAGATGACGGCGACGACCAAGTCTAGCCAGGCAGACTCTTCCTTGTGAGGATCCTCTGCTCATTTATATCCTCCCGGCGCGCCCGCTCAGGCAGACATTCGTTTCGCCATTTTCTAGGCGTGGCTCAACCCTTCCCCTACTTGGCGCTTTGCCAAGCGAATTGGTGGGTGGGGGCTCAACCTTTCCCCCAGTAAGCGCGTGGAGGACGCCGGGAGCTGATGGTTTCTGCTTGGTGTTCGGCGGGTGGGAGTTGACCTCTCCCTTAGAAAGTGCGCGAGGGATGCCGGGAGCTGAGGGTTTCTGCTTGTTGTTTCATTCAGAGCTGGAGAGGTGCGCTTTGTTGTTGTAGTTGAAATGACAAGAAATCCCACTGCCAAAACAAATCGCAGCGCAAATACATTGATTTACCCATTAGACAAGGGAAAGGAAGCTATCTATAAACCCTAACAAATCTGAGCTCAAGGACCTGAATGTTGAGTGTGCTCATGGCTTCCAGATTCGCAACAATATATCACATATTCACGGGTGGGCCTTTCGGCCTCACCACGATCGTGCCAATCGGAGGGTAGACCGGGCGATCGCACCTCGCCGCAGGTCGACTCCGGACATGGGCCACTTAAGCGACCCGTTCCGTACTATCGGGATAACCGAGCGGTGTTATCGTCGACCTCGACGGTTCCGATTAATTATCGGGCGTATTTAGCCCACGACCAACCCTTTACGTGAAGCAAGATGGAGATTCAATTAAAGAAAAGACGAATCGAAACGGGAAAACAGTTCAACATAAGGCACATTTATTCCATGGCACACGGAAAGCACACATGTACAATTACAACAATTATGCACCAAAAGCAATTGCAACAAAAGAAACACAACAATGCAGATCTACTACCGACTACGCGAGCACACGGCAACACTTACACAGTTTTACTTCACAGACGGCGCCGACAACTCATTTACTCAAAAGCAAAAAAGGGCCACCCTCAACGACAAGGGGGACAGACGGGCCTGTGGGCCGCGAGACCGGGTGGAGCCTATCCGTCTTGTGATGAGCCGCAAATGTGGCGGCGGTGCCCGACTCCGCGCTCCTTCGCGGGTTTTGTTGGCACTGCTTGGAGTGGGTGGGAACGGGCCCCCTTTTCGCACTATCTCAAGGGGGAAAAAGGGGGGAATTGTTGATGCTCTGGGGAAAGAGGATAGCTGGCTTGGGTCCCGCGACGAGCGACTCCACTGCGACCTCGACCGCACTCCCGGCTTCCCCTCTCTGCAGCTCCCCGACAGACTCCGAATCCCGACAGACTCCGACCTCCGACAGACTAACTCTCCTCCAGACCCGACTTGACTGCTGCTGCCACACGCTGCCGCTGTCACACTTCTCCAACTCGCCCGAGCCCAAAACTGACTAAATTCGCCCCGCCCTCGGCGCTTTATAGTGCGGCAGGAGAACCCATATGCAAATTTCTGGATCAGAATGAGCTCGCGCGGGGAGCCCCGCTCGCCAATTGGACGGAGAAAAAGGGGCGTGAATCTCCCCTGATCCTCGAATTTGCATATATCGATTCTACTCCGACGCGCCTAGAGGCGGGGCCAAACCGCCCCGCGCTTGCTGATTGGACGGATCAGAAGTGGGCGTGTATCATTCCTGATCCGACTTCTCCTCGGAAAGGCCGCACTTTGTACCCGCGGCTCGGGCGCGCGCCCTGTACGAGTCCAGGTCAGCCTGGCGCTCGGTGCCCACAAGCGGTGCGGGAATGGCCGCAGAAGGAGAGGCGAAGGTGGTGGAGGGTCTAAAGTGGCGGTCCCTGGCCATGGTGACGCTTGGAATGGCGGTGATGCGATGTTTGCGGGAGCGAGCTGTAAAGGTAAAGGTCGTGGCTGTTGGCGTTGTTGTGGTTGTGAAGCGGCGTTGCGGTTGGTGGTTGTTGTGTGATGGCGGTTGAGACGTGGTTGGTTCAAAATAAAGATAGAACAGAAAACGGCTATCTTAAAGGGTCGCAGCCCGAATGAATCACATTTATTCCCTCTTAACAACGGGTTTGGGGCGAACTACACATGTACTTACAGAGATATCTCACCTACGGGACCTGAATGGTGTTTTGCGAATTTCCTCAACCGTAACAATATATTGATTCATTAATTCTGAATCCTCATGCCCCACCAAAATATTGCCACGCCCCACCTTGAGAAACACTGGTGTGGAGTCTTGGCCATCTGGAGAGGATAATTTCGTTCCAATTGGACATATTTTAGTCAAATTATTGTGAAAATGTTAAAATGTCTAAAATGGGGTCATGACCTTAAAATTTGGTCAAGGTCAAATAAAATTATGTCAACTTTTTATGCCATGATTGATGCAAAATTTTATTCCGAAAGTCGCAGCCGGCTCCGAAATACAGCTCGGAAATTATGAATGCAGGAAGAAATTTTTTTTAATTTCCACATGGTGGTTTATTACTCTTAAGCGTCGAATAAACTCTGTGGTGCCATTAAAAATTGGGGCTGCTAATTGTAGAAGCAAACCCTGCAACAGCTTTAAGCCTTCCCCTATTCTATAGAGTCATGAGAAGGAGGCATAATAATAATAATGATAATAATAGCTCAGTTTTAAGGAACCTCGAATGTCGGAGCAGAATGAGGCGACATCAGGCCCATCAAATCCTCTGCTCGTCTTAATAACAACTTATTGTTGTTTGTCTGTGCTCTCTCCCTTTTAAATGCCAAGCACCAAGCAAGAAAGTACCATGTACATTTATAAAGTCTGTGATATGAGTCAGCCAGCATTTGAACCAATGACCTCCCAGCCCCAGAGCAGACACTCAAACCATGTTGTGGTTTCCCGCCGGCACGTCGCCACGAGCATGACCCTCGATGAAGCAGTGGGGCCGTCTCGGCTCGATCGCCCGGAATTTACAGATCGACGGTCCGGGTAAGCCCAAGTCGACGGGTCCTGGTTATTTTGGATCGAAATATGCCGAGATCGAGATCGATCTGCCAATGGGCAGATCACGTGGGGTAGGGTTAATTGCCAACTTTAACCGACCTAAGTACCCACGTGATCCAGCTACCGGAGTACTTCACCCTCGGCGGAACTCGTACGGAAGCGAGCCGCTTAAGCGGCCCGTTCCGTTTGCGTCGCCGAGCGGTGATATCGCCGAATTCTGCCGGCCCGATTATCTTGTGACCCTGGCAATGCTCGACTCATCCCTCACACGCACGACATGCTCAGCCAATGAAGGAAACGACACGACGAGCTGAGTACATTTAACAATTGGGGTTTTTATTGCAAATAATGAGGGAATTGTTCGGGAGCATGCAAGGGAAGATTTGTACCGAATAAAAGAAATGCAAATAACATACAGCACAGGCACTTAACAATTCACTACTTCCAAGACGGGCGCCACAAACAGACACACGCACACCCAGACAGAAATGGATTCCCTGGGTCTTTAATGGGACCTCCAGCCCGGAGGACAGTCGGGCTGAGGGTCAGGGTAGCTGGCTACCTGGCCACGAGCGCGCAGCTGGAAGTCCCCTGGTCGTGAGACTGGTGTCGCCGTCCCAGCCAGACGGAAGGCGACGACGCGAAGGTCTGGGGCCGGGACGAAGTCGTTTCAGAAGCCAAGGTGATGAGCCGGGCAGAGAAGAAACGGGAGAAGACAAGCAGGAAACGAACGACGACGAAAATCTCCTCAGAATACACCTTATATTGCCCCTCCCGCTCAACGAACCCTCCTCTCCTCCCCACTCGCCCTCCCATTGGACCCGAGGCCCCATGTTACTCCTCGTCCGCTCCCTATTGCACAGGCGCGCGGTGGGCGGGCAATCTCCCCCTTGGGCAGAGTCTCCAGCGGGGGGGGGGTATTCGTGGCCCCGCCTTAGGCCTCTCCTCAGACCGCGTGGTTAATGGCGACGGTGCTGGGTCGGAGGTGGAGCGCTAAAGACGCCGGCTCCCAGCCGATTGGCCACGGTGGCGTGGTGACATTCGTGAAGCGAGGGCGATGCGGTGCGGTCGACGGTGGAGTCGATGATGTAGTTGGTGGTGTAAAAAATAACTAAAAGAAAACCTAACTATTAATACAACTTCACAGCGCAGGAACATTTAATTACCCATTGAATCAGGGTCGGGACCCTAACTGGCAACATGTACTTACCGATATAGGCTGAGCTAAAGGACCTGAATGTTGAGTGCGATAGCTTTCCAAATCCACAACAATATCAACTAGAACGGGCACTCATAGAGCGCATACCTTCGCCGCCACTACTTTTTTTGTTCTTGGTATGAGTGTGGGGAACTGGTTTCATATGAATGGTCTTATGACACAAACCACATATCTATAATGTCATGACACCCCCCCGACTTCCGGGGGCTACGGACTAAACAACAATCAACTCACGTCGTTTTGGCGAGTCTTCACTCGCAAGCTCGGTGAATACAACGTTTCAACAAGAGAAGGTAATCTCGTTTGATGCTGGTTTCATGCAAATCGAATAAGAATTGACTGAGTTATGCCATAAACCGCATATTTTTCAAGGGCATGACCCCCCCCCCGACATTTTACCCCAACCCGTGACATGTGTTATGACGTCATTGTGTCACAAGATTGGGCATTAAATTCTGAACATTTTGGTGCTGGGTTCATGTAAAGCGGACAAGAATTGACCGCTTTATGACAAAAACCGCATATTTTTCAAGGTCGTGACCCCCCCTAACCTTTGACCCCTAACCGGTAACAAGAGTATGGGCGTCATTGTGTCATATTGCATATCACAAGATGAGGCGTTGAATTCTGAACATTTTGGCGTTAGTTGCATGCACATTGAATAAAAATTGACCGTGTTATCGTAAAAAGACGATTTTGACCTTTTCGTGACCTTGACCTTTGACCCGAACGATCCCAAAATATAATCGAATGCTTCCTGGCTAATAACCAATCATCCCACCAAATTTCATGCAATTCGGTTTAATACTTTTTGAGTTATACGAATCACAAGATTACAAATAAATAAATAAATAAATACACGCAGACCAAAACATAACCTTTTCGCAGAATGCGAAGGTAACTAGAGGGGGGAGCACTCCGTAGAGTGCAAAACCTCTGCCGCCAATACTGCGAGGTCACTCAAGTGAACCTGATATCCTATTCATTCAATTTGACATCAACAGTGCTCACAGAGTTATAGTTTGCAACTTTCCCTTTTACTTTTAACTTTTACATACTCGATTAATTCGTCATAACTAGATTCCTTGAGACAGAAATTGATTTTACGTGGGTATATCCACCTGAAGTTCGAAAATCAGCCGCAATTAAAATTTTGGCATGTTTTTTTGTTGGAAATCACTTAAAACATGTAGAAATACAAAAAAAATTCAAATATTTTTTCAAATTGGCCGCCATAGCGGCCATATTGGATTTTGGACCAAGTCCAAAATCTAATGGCATGATCCTTGGACCAGACCGAAACCCCCCACCAAGTTTCATCGAAATCCGTCGAGGAGTTTTTCCGTAATACTGTTCACAAACAAACAAACAAACAAACAAACAAACAGAAAGGGGTGAAAACAGTAACCTCCATCCATCTTTGATGGCGGAGGTTAACAAGATATGATATATGATTCATATTATTTTCCGTTTGAGATAGCCCTTCCCTCATGTCTGGCGGGTTTATGGGACAAAATGCATTGCGAGGGTTTTTAAGCAGGTCTTTGTTCACATTTTTTATCCTTTATTTGACTTTACTTCACACACCAACCTTCTCTATCATGCAGGCATGCAGGCCACAGCAATAAGTCGCTCATTTGCTTAATGTGTTTGTTTACTTCATCATTAGAACATCATCCCATCAAAATATGTTTCCTCAATTATGTGAAACTTTATCAGATTGATTGAAATTTAGTGTTTCTGAGTTGAGGTCATGAAAGTCCCCAGTGGGAAGTTTAAATTTAGACGTTTTGGGGGGGTGGGAGAAGGTGTGTTTGTTGACTTTATCAATAAAACACCATGTTTCGTCATTGATGTGAAACCTTGGCAGATTTCATGAAACTTAATGGTTTTGAGTTGGGTCTTATAAGACCGCAGCATCAACAAGGTTAAAGATTTGGTCATAAAATATGTTGGTAGGATTAGAGTTGGTATATTCATCAATTTAAATCAACATCAATTTAAAGATTAGCCTGGTGTTGGCGCAGTGGTTAGGGCAGCGGCTTGGGATCCAAAAGGTCCTGAGTTCAAGCCCCGTTGGGCCACTGCATTAATACACCAGAGGGTTGACTCAGCCTGTCATCCTTCCGAGGTCGGCAAAGTGAGTACCAGTGCACTGGGCCGCTGTATACCCTGGTTAAAATAGGTGTACCTTATCCCTGTGTCGTAAGAGGCGACCAGGGTTGCATCAGGAAGGGCATCCGGCGTAAAACCTGTGCCAAATCACGATGCGGATCATACGGATGATCCGCTGTGGCGACCCCTAACGGGAGCTGTCAACGGGACCCCTAACGGGAGAAAGAAGAAGAAGAAGATATTCATTAATTTAAATGGTATGCATGGGTGGTGTATTTCGAGACTGTAGTCAAGGATAAATCCAAATGGAATCGCGATTTAGGAGGTAAAACTGGACAAGGCAGCTGGGTGTTTGACTGGTGTTCCAAGCAGGGTCAAAGTTTGCTCTTTTCAGACTCAGCAATTACGGAATAAAGTTCGGCACATAAATGCCATGGGATGAAGGGAAGTCTTGCCCACTGTGATTCAGCCTGCGAGGGGAAATTTGAGATGCTTTATGAAAGCAAAAGCCTTTCCACCATAGGTCACACATTTGCACTTTACCGGCCCTGCACCGAGAAGGCAAAAAGTTTCTGCCAAATAGCAAACCTCAAAATATCCTGCAGGCATTCAAGTGTGTGCTTTGCCTGACTGAGTGCACACAACAAACATATATGGTCTCCAGGGTCTCTGCTTTGGTGCAAGGGATTTAGTGGGAAGTACAGTCTATACTCTATAGGAAGAGCTGTGACCTTTTCCCATACTGTTGCACCTTTCTTTGTCGTCAGTCGTCAGCTCCTGGGCTCCTGTCGTCAGCTCCTGGGCCTTGAGTTGCAGCCATAAAATTTTCTATGTTCCAGGCCATAACATCTCGTACTTTGAAGGCATGGGATGCTCTCAACGATACAGGAACACCGACGAAGTAAAGTATTGTGCTTGTTGCAATGAGAAAGGATAATGTGGCCTTTTTGGAGCTCCCATCTGACTATCTGAGCACATCGCTTGCAATCTTGGGATCATCGGTTCAATTCCCATCTACCATTTATAATTGTGTCCCAATGTCGTTTTCGTTTAAAGCTAAAGGTACACTGATGTCTCCCACTCCCATTGGTCCTGCAAGTTACGTGGATGTATACGAGCTTCTCATGACCACGATATCAATGCATGAAGTTTTATTTATTCACTCAAACATTTGCTGACATATTCCTTTTGTGGGAATTGAATTATATATTTCTTCACTCTTCTGCTTATGCATCACTCAAAGACAACAATGAACGCGATGGTGAGACATCTTCACCCGGCTGGTTAATACAGTTTGGTTGTGTCTATTTCCACACAGGATGCCACCAGATTCCTGCGTGCTGCCAACCAGCAGATTCGACACATTTACTGTTTCGATTGATCACAGTTATCCCCAATTTGAGTCTTCATCACAATGAAGCATAGGATATTCATTCATTTAGTGTGCCTGCTCGTTTGCATCATTGCTGGGAGGTGCAACTGTGCCATTGATGCAGGGATTTGGAATTTGTTCAGGATGCTGGCAATGGTTCACCTACTTTACACAAATAACACGACAGGATCTTTAACGTCCACCAACTGCTGCTGGTGGTGCTGGCAGACAGAACACACAGTTTAACGTCCTTCCAAAGGACTGTACACATATTGATGAAACACTTTGCTTGCAAAACACCAGGATGAGAGTTCATAGCTGAGCTGAGATTCGAACCCAGGAAAAACAGCTTTGAGCCAGGTATGTACAAACCTCTAACCCAGTGATTCTGAACCCTTCGTCTAACCCTCACAGCATCCGAGGTGTGGCCCATCTGGAAGGACTGGTTGGTTCCTTGCTGGTTTTTAGAATGAGCGCAAGCATTGACAACACACATCAAATCCCATCACAGTGGAAAAACATCGTCAGAGCGAATGACTCACAACTTTTATCTTTTATGACCCCAGGGCAAAGGGTGGGGTCATGACCCGAAAGTGGTGTGCTGTGACCCAAATCCTGCTTCTCGATTGGGCCACAGCGGCTTAGCCATGCCCTGCCAGGCTCTGGGACAGGAAAGTGTCACAGTCACCCATCCGGTTCGACACAGTTCGGAGCTCCTGACTCAACATAGTGCATGCTCCTCGAGCCGGCACCATGGTCCTGAATGTGCTCCGAGTGCAGTCTGAATGCCAAAGAGCAACGCACTTTCCCCGCCAACCACGGGTCCCCCTTAGAGCTAAAGTGCACACCCGGGCCCTGTACAAAACTCCCGGATCGCCCTTCCTGCGACTCCTCCTCGTCGCCCCTGTCTTGCTGTGGTCTGGCAACTGAACGCGGGTCGTATCAATTCTGCGTGCCCACCCGGGACATCCCCTGCGAGATGCGGTCGAGCTATTCACGTCTGTTGCTCGGCCCGTCATCGCGCTGTCCCGAGGACAGTCCTAGTCATGCAGCACTCCTCTGTATTGTGGCGAATCATAACGATGCAGTGGTACTCGGGGTGCGGGAATATTTTTCCCGTGTGCAGGAGGCGTTTGTGGTTGGAGTGGTGAGGTTTGGTGAGCGAGGTGAGATGCCAGTTGGAAATTGGCGTGCAGATTTGAATGAAATAATAGCGCGATGCGTGTAGGTGTGTAGTGGAGGGAGTGTGGTGGTTCCAAGCCATGGGATGAATGGCGTGTGTGCTTGCATGCTTGTTTGTATCATTGCTAAAAGGAAAGGGTTGGAGTAGAAATCAGAATAGGAGATGGAGATAGTTAATTTACCTAACGAGGAGACCCACGCAACACACTTCGTCCCGTTAACCCACGAGACATGAGGGGAGGTCTAACTGCACGAAGACGAACAAAATAACTGCCTGGGGATCATTGTATGTTGGGTGCCATTTCCATGGACTCCAAGGCTTGGAGGCATGCGGGTTTGCAGAACAGCAACACTATATATGATTTAAAAACATAATTCTTGGTCTTCCAGCCAAATGTGAAAAGAGGCCGATTCCAGGAGTTCGCAGAAGTTAATCGGGTGGAAAAATGCCAATGATATCTGCTATCCTTGTGATGACCCCCAGAGACGAGGGTCTATGGGGGTCATCACAAGGATAGATGTGGCGTCTGAAAATGGTACAATTATTTTTTCAGAACCGTTTCCATGGTAACACCAAAAATTACTAAATTTGTTGTGACTCATATCGCTTTCTTACTGTAGAAGCTTGAAACGCAATTGTGGTGTTGAATAAAACCTGTGACCGTCCTCCACACAATGATGTCATTTATTGTCATTGTGAAGCGAATTTGCATGCAATTACGATGTCATAAGCATGCAAAATAGTCTTAATTTTTCACTGTTTATATATTCGCTGTGCATTTTGTGGTTGATCTTCACATCTCATTATTGTGCCATTTACAAGCAAATGTATCTAGATTTTATCAAAAATGGACATTTTATGGAGTGTAGGGTCTGGAAAATATTGATAAAGCCCAAGTTTGTTTAAGCCAGGTATAAATATTAATTATGCCAAGCAGCGCATCGTGCTTCCATGGCCTGCGTACACCAGTCAGACAGATCGTGATCGGTCGTTGGAAAGCACGCAATTCTTCCATCTGTATAGAAACATCGAATTCCTCACCTGGCCTCGCCTTAATGCCGGTCAGATATTTTCCAACCTTACTCTGTCTACCTTTATTTTGACACTCACTTCCTCCACAGTGCACGTTTTACACGATGGACAGTCAGTACTTGCGAAGGTAGATGCCACACAATGAGGCTCAGATCCAGTCGGGTTTGATGCAGACAATGGACCGCACTCAGTCAAGATGGAGACTCATCATGCGCATGCGCAAGAGCACCCTCCACATGCATATCATTGCAGTACAAGAACCAATGTCTGATTGTCTCCTTGGTAACATGGCAACAGAGCTTTTATGGTAACATGGCAACACACGGTTATGAGGTGACCTCCATAGCTTCGACTCGTCATAAAATTCGCATCCAGACATTATCCACAAATCTCTCTCCGCTGAACTAACAGTTGCTGTGGTGAGCAACCATCGGTGATGAGGGTCGACTGCAAGCCGAGAGCCTTCAACATCTTGATCTATTTCTGGTGCAACGCTGTGATTTCCTCATCAGTCGTTATCTTGTACTCGAGGCATTGCTGCATTTCTCTGTTGCCGTTCATGTTGTCGTTGCATCTCTGCATCTTTTTTCCTGTTCCAACAACGCAAGACGCTCTCACTGTTGCCTCTCATGTTGTTGCTGTGTCCCTTCGTCTCTCTGCCGTTCCACCAACTCGAGGAACTCTTGCTGGGCATCCCGATTTTCCTGTTGCCAAATGCGTTGCGAGGGTTTTTCGGCAGGTCTTTGGTCACATTCTTTCTCCTTTATTTTACTTCACTTCACACACGAACCTTCTCTATCACGCAGGCATGCAGCCATTTGTTTCATGTGTTTGTTGACTTTTTCACTGAAACATCATCCCATCAAAATATGCTTCCTCAATGATGTGAAACTTTAATTGAAATAATTAATCAGGCACTGAATGAAAAAGAGACAAAGAGCACATGCTTATCACTCCGCCATACTTAAGACTTAAACACAGACAAGGGTACCCAGCAGATCATTCGGGGGGAGGAGAAGAGAAATCGTCTCGCTCACCAATTAGAAGTCGAACATCAAATAAAACGTCCTGAAATGTATGAGCGTGATTTGTCCGTTGGGCAAACGCTATCTCACGTGCATGAATGTGTCTTTGTTCAGACAAAAAGGAGCTTTCCATAAGAGATGGAATCTATTCTTTACCCTTCTCAACGCATCACATTTAGAATCCCACCAGACATGGGGCTAGGGTCTATCCTGGACATGCATTTAGGGGAATAACTATCTGAGGACCTCGATGAGGAATGCATTCGTTGGATCGGATTCTGAAATCCGTAACAATACATAGACAGGGACAGTGGGAATCTCGTTTTTCCATTCATGCGCGTCACTACTTCGATGACGAGGCATTTGGCTCTTGAGTCCCGAGTCCATGAGCCTGGTCCGAGCCTCGAACGCCTGCTACTTGGCCCCACGAGGGAAGGATACCTCCGCTGAACCCTCGAGGCACCTGAAACATGTTATCAATCCATCCTGGTGCCACCAATGTGCACCTTTTCGTACAGACGCTACACCACGTACCTCATTTAAGACACCGTTCGGTGCCTAGACATGATGATGCCTACACGTTCGGCATCGTTCATGCCGGGTGGGAGTGGGAGTGGAGGAGTCGAACGCACCGATCGTCCCGACTGTCTAGACGCTTGATCCCACACAGAGAAATGCCGGGAGGCCCTAATGCGTGCCCCGTGGGAAAGCCGAGCATCCGGCTGTGACTGAGGTTCAGGCCGAGCATCCGGCTGTGATTGAGGTTCAGGCCGAGCGTCCTGCTTGGTGTGTTGACCTTGGCGGAGATGGGGAAGGGATGGCGACTCCCGCAGCTGCACCGTGTATTTCCGTCACACAGACCACATACATTGCTCTGGTCGTCCCTATCGATTTCAGCTCTTCCCCGTGGTCTGATCACACACTTCTTCTTTCTCACCTTCTTCAGCTGAAGTTGCTCAGCTGGTTGGACCACGGCCGACCGAGCGACGCATCTACTCGTAAGCGTCCAGCCGTACATCCTAATTGTGACGCAGCACGAGTCTGGAGTTGAGATGGGACCTTCGACTGATGCCTGTGGGTAGTCCGTGTACGCGTGGATCGCTTAAACTCTGAAAATCAGAGCGGTCTTCACAACCATAACAGAGATGAGCCTAAGGTCAGCTTGACTGAGGCGTAGTCCGTGGAGCATGGCAGCCGATTCCAGCGCCCAGACTCTACGCCAGCTCAGAGTAACGGTCGAGACAAGTGGAATGTTCTCGCTCTCAAACTTTCTTTTCACCCAGTCGAGGACATCCGGAGTGTCGTAATACCTTCGCTTCCTCGCATGCTCATCATGGGATGTCCCAAGGTGTTCGTTCGCTTTCCAGGGTTTGAACAGTCCTTCATATTAAAATATTCACAAAAAATTGGTTCCAGGTGGAAGCCATTTGGCCCATCAAAGCTGGGCCACATCGGTACCCCATTATTAACAATCAGTTTACCAAGTTAAATTCACTGCTGGTGGGGATGTCATGGTGGATTGGGGATAAGAGTGGGATATGTGAGACATTGGAGCGTTGCATTCAAAAAGCACGTGTTGCCACCATTCTTGAGACCCTCACCAATGCCTCCAATTCATTGCCACTCCAAGGACAGCTCAACTGGTGGGTGAAGGTCCAGGGTGGGAACATGTTTCCCATTGGAATCGTCATTTGCCGGAAGCAAAACTCA